>NC_134537.1:149082870-149398942 GCF_050624435.1 Tenrec ecaudatus
TTAAAAGGTTTTATTAATTATTATGATTATTATGGATAACAAGCGTCCACAAGCTGCAAAATGGACCCCAGGCAAGATACACAAAGCGACGAAGCAATGTAGGAGTCAGAATGGGTCCCAGATTGAGGTTAATTTATTCTCTCTGTGTTTTCCTTTGAGTAAGACAAGTGAATCTTTGTTCAACGTCCCTGCTCACTGGGCAGTAGTACAGGCAGCCTCCAGGTCTTGAGGGGAGGCCTTGGCTGATGAAAATGGCTAACATCTCTGTAACATCTCTGTTGAGAACAAAAGCATGATGATTCCAGTTCACCTGGAGGTTTCTCAGAGTAAAGGCCTGGTCATCTATTTCCAAACAACCAGACGCTGGGCCCTGTGTGCAGCAATTCTGCTCTGATAGACACAGCACGGACCTTCTTCCTACCCTTAAATCACTTCAGCTCTCACTAATTCCTAAAAATGCACCCCCGGGAGACATCATTCAGGAAGTCTTTTCCAGCTAGGCTTCCTTCCTCACCCCCAAGTCCTTTCATATCCTATTCACTGGGCCTCCAACTTCTTAAGCTTACATCCCTAACATAAAGCCAGCTGCCATAGACTGTTCAAGAACATTTAGTGAATAGATGAGAGCACTCATGGTGTGGTGAATGAATATTAAACGCCCATTTTCTCCATTAATATGCATTGCCTAAGACCGAATATCAGTCTTTTATATGAACATCAATGGGCAAACCGGTTGTTCAGTTAACTATCCTGACTCAGAACTGGGGTAGTGACTTTCTGAAACTCATCCTAAGGTCTGACCAACCCCATTTGAGAATCCACCCTGTGACTTTGATTAAGCCTCAACATTCTCCCTTTGAGAACTTGGACCACTTCCCTCGTGCCTCTAATTTTATATATGAGGTAAACAAAATGAAGATAGGAAGGAAGGTGATCTTGGATCCATGGTTTTTTACTTGAAAACATAACTAGCCGCCTAGCTATCTCAGAGAGGGATTTCATCGACAACAAGGAGAAATAGAAGGAAGCTCACCTCTAAAGAAAAAAGTGGCAACGTGGCACCCCTTCTGCTTTGGGACAGTTCCCAAAGGTCACAAACACTCCAGGGCATTACCGGTGTAAGAGACAGCTGGGGTCTCCCTCCATTTCCATTGCCAAGGCCATTCCTCTGCCTCCTTCCCTTTCTTTCTAACCTCCACCACCCTGACCCTCACTCCACCCTGAGCTGTGTCTGCAGAAATGACTGACATCATCCCCACAGATGATGATCCCCATGGAAACCATATAAAAAGGAACATGAAACAGAAGCCTTATGTCTTATTTTAGGTCCACAGACTGGTTTTGAGACTCACCCTGCCTGACTTCCTCTATGCCAGCCCTCCTTTATACACATGCCCATTTGGAATATAGTTTGGGGAACACAGTTTAGGCTGAATGTGGCAATAGAGACATCTCTGCTGGGGAGAAACCAAAGGTGCCAAGGAAAGAGTGTTCTGCCCCACAACTCCACGGACCACCCTTTCAGCAGAGCACGTCGGTTCTGCCTGCCCATCCCAAAGGACCTGGCGAAACTGTGGGGCTCGTGTAGAGGAGCCAAGACCAAAGGGCCCTTGGCATTCCTCTTGCTCTTCCAAACATCCTTGAGAGTCATGGCGCATGTATCCATGAACACTAGCAACAAACCACTTGACCTCTCTCAGCCCATTCCAGGCCAGCTTCTTTAAGCTCGTCTCAAATCGCTTCTCTAAGTAATGTTCCCAGATATCTAATCCCTGAGACCCACCACACTCTGTGAGGTGCTAATATGGACATTTCTCAGGGGGACTCGAGTTCTAAAAGTGACTCATACGACTCAAGACATATCTTAGTGCCCCCTGGGAGAGGGGAGAGGGGAGGTGGAGCTGGGCTTTGTCCAGGCTTTGGCCAGACTCTCTTGTGGGAGAGTCCAACAGGGTAGACCAACACGGGATATCACCCTGAACGTGGAAAGTTCACCCGTGGATATGTGGAGCCCTGACTCTGAGGGAACACCCAGAAAGGAAGATCCTGGGGAGGCTAGGTTCGGTGGCACCCTAGAGAGGAAGAGAACCATAACTTAGGTGGCTATGCGAGTCTGACCCCCATCCTCCTCCAGGACCGCTCTTCACTAGCACAGGTCATTATGATCACTCCGTGTCTGCCACAGTGCCCGGTTCTTGTTCTGGCTGGGTGCCACTTTCAAGACTTCCACGTGCTCTTGGTTGTGTGTTCAGAGCATTCGGCCAGAGGCTCTCCGAGTCTCCCATGCCCAGTGAGCTGGGAAATTTAAAATCACAGGGGGTTGAAGAGGAGGCCAGAGATGGTAGTCTCCTGAAACATTGATTTGTGCATAGAGTTTTTTGTCCTCTTGCAGATGAGGGGACAGGGCTGGCTCACCTGGTGGAACTTGTGCCCAGTGTCAGTCTTTCTCTGTCTCCCACTCAAAATGCTTTCTACCCTGAAAGAAAACTCAAAATGTGTTCACTTCAGTGTCTAAGCCACATATGCAAGCATGAACGTTGCACACGAGAGAACACGAGGATCTCTGGAGGACTAAATGGGAGCCAGGAAAGGCTGGCTATCCACATCATGTCCCAGGAATATGACCCCATCGTGTCCAGTTTCCAAATACAGCTCAAGCCCTGCCGTTCCAAGAAGCATGTCTGATTTTCTAGTCTTTCCTGGTCGTGGTCTCCAAATCCCTGTTGTGTGTGTAACCGGAACCTGTTTAGTAACACACTGTGTGCTATAACGAGGCTCCTCTGACCCAGTCTAGATTGTGTATTTCTCACCGAGTCAAAGCCATGACTTCTATTTAACTTGCACCGTCTCCTCTCCCAGGAGATTGAAAATACATGGGCATTCATCCACCATTGTTTCCTTAGGCAGGTATGGTGCTATCGGTGTATTGCTCTGTGTCGGGACTGCCGGTCACTGGGACGCTACAAGCTAAGCCACCAGAAGTTCACCTTCCAGCAAGGGTGCTCCTGGTGGCCTGGCAGTGGCACTAAGACAAACTAGGAAGACACGCTTGGAAATCTATGTCTGAGAATTCACCCTGAAGCCCTGTGCATCACAAGAGAATATTGGCTGAGCCAGTGTCAGAATATGAGTAACTTTGTTTGGAAGTCATTCAAATTGGCCAGTAGCGGCTGCCACAGTGGACTCAAACGTATCCACGGTCTTGAAGACGGCACCGGAAAGGGCAACCTTTTCTACAGGAGGGCACCAAGAGCGTAAGCTAGCTTCCTGGCAACTAATAATAAACAACGCTGTCCTAGGGTTATATTTATCCTAGGTGCCAGCCTTCCCAGAAGGAAGAAAGAAAATTACTCTTGAATTTGAAAGCCCTCCATTGAGTGAGCTAATCCATCACGGGGGGTATGCTGTGCTCATAAAGCGGTGGAAACAAAGCGAGTTTGATGGGAACCTAGAGGACAGAAGGACAGAAGGACAGACTCCGGGGGTGGGGTGGGTGGCAGTGGCACAGGCAGGGGAGGGCTGTGAGCTACAGTGGCTCAATAAATATTTGTTGATTAATTAGCGGAGGAGTACACTTCTTTAGGGATTACAGGGACAAAATGTCCTCATTAGCTGGCGATGAGAGGAATGCTTGCCTTACCGTCAGGATGCTCACGGGAGTTGGGAAGTTATAAGATGTGTATTCAAGTATTCAAGACAACAAAAGGAGGCCGCGTGGCAGAAGCAAAAGGCTCACGCATCAGGAACACCTCTGACACTTCTGCTTCGGCGGAGTCCCATCTTGCTCAGGAGACAGTCCCCAGCCATGGAGCTGCGCTGTCGAATGAACACACAGCCACTTTCAACCATCCCCCCATAGGAACTTGTCACAAGCTCAGGCTGGCAGCTGACAGGCTGGCACATATGCAGCTCTTTCTTCAAGACCCTGGCCTGGCAAGCGAGGGGCGCCTCTGCATGTGACCAGGGCTCTGTCTTCACAGTTTATTTATTCGGCAGCATATGCTAGCTCAGCACATTAAGACGGCCCAATTTCCCATGTTCAATTTGGTCCTCCCTTAACTCTCGTAAGTTGCACTCTGCAGCCATCTCGCCCTTCTGGTTTATCAGGGTAGCAGCTGTGACGTCTTCCATCCTTTGAACTCATAAGGCAAATGGCTGCCCATGATCCACCAGCGACCCTTCCCCGTGGACGAGAGGACTGGCAGCGCGGTGATTAGGAACACGCTGCTTTCATTCTCACAGCCTACTTCACAGCGTCATGGTGCCTGTGTGGCCTCAATCTGTCCATCCGTCACTGTCAGGGCACCAAAAGGCACTGCCTCCTAAGCGAGGGAGGCCACTCTGCTCAGGTGGGAGGACAGATGCAGTCCCAGGAGTAATGTGAGAAGGACTTACACCCCTCTTCCTCTGGATGCACTATCACTTGTAATAGGCTTTTGTTCTTGGTCAGCTTCACAATTTTTATGACCCCTTCTCTTTTTCTTCGTCAGCAAGTGTAACCTAGGCCACGGAGCTGTCCATGGTGAACAGCACATGAAAGGAATGGGTCTCATCAAACAATCACTTGATGCTTTTAAAATTCAGGACTGGTATTAGAGGGGAAAAAAAAACAACAAAAAAATTCTGGGGTTGCTGTGATTACTTTGCCTGCAAACAGAAAGGTTGATAGTTCTAACCCACCAGCTTCCTCCCTGGGAGAAAGATGAGTCAGCTGGTTTCCATCAAGATCAAAGGCTCAGGAAACCCTGTGGGATGATTCTCCTTTGTCCTACAGGGTTGCTATGAGTGAGTTTCGGTGTTGAATAAATATGTTATTGAAACTCATGGAATTGCAGGAATTATTTTTAAATGGATCAATGAATGATATTTGCCAATAGGAAGGACATTTAAAATCAATATATCAAGCTTGAAATGATGGAGGCGTGCTGTGTCACAATCCTCTGACTAGTGGGAGTTGGAAATTCAAGAGTGAAGTAGCCAGCACTGGTGCTTCAAAGTTCCCCCGGGTTTGCACACCGAGACTCTTCCTAGCCCTGTATTGCACACAGCGCCTCTGGAGGTCTAAGTGCCCCATGTCCGTAGGATTGTTTCTTGGGGTTTCCTCAGCAATCCCATGTGGGTTAGGGATCTGGATAGAGAAACAATTAATTAAAATAATTGAAATGACCAGAAACAGGCAAAACTTGAGCCAAGCGTAGATTGGGCTCGAAAACATTTATTCTACCTCTGGCTTCTGTTGGACTTGAAATGTAATCTTTCACAGAAATTCTGATCCTCAGGTAAGATAGTAAGGTCATACATGTGTCATGCAAATTCCCACTGAGTGTTTAGAAGCGCTTGAGAAAACAAAGTGTGCTGATTTAGGGGAATAAAAGAATTAGGGGAAGGAGAGCGATTCATAATGAACAATTGGAGCCTTGTCAACTGAAGGCTGGCTTGCCTTTCTGTTCTTGTTTCCGGGATTCTAGGCAAGGAAAAGGCAAAGGGGAATCCGTAGAGCAGGTACCTGGTTCTGCTGCCCAGACGGGTATGGCACATTCCAGGAAGCATGGAGCTGACCTCGGCACTTTTGAGTGGAAGCAAGCGATTCAATCCCCAAATGCATTTGGCCAACATAACAATTGCAGAAGATTTTCATGTAAGTGGAAGAGGGTGATGCAACTTGTATTTGGCAATGAACTAGATCGCAGGACTCAGTTCCGGTGTATCTTTGGAAAGAGCCTTTAATAGGAAGGCATTTACCTTTTGTGCATATTGTGCACCTGGATGTTGGAAAGAAATGCCAGAGTTTGGTTTCAAATGGCCCCACGAAGTGGGGATCAGTTAGAACACAGCTGGAGATTGGAACGTAACATCCCTCCAAGCCACCTCAAGGCAGAGCTCTTTCAAAGTGTTTCTCCCACCCCACCTGTGATTTGGGATCCAGAGGGAGAGGGGAGCAGTTCCTCCCTCTGTCTTGCTTCTGTCAGGCAGATGCGTGTGACGTCAGAGAGCGTGCCCGTGCATCTGCCCACAGAGCAAAGACAGCTGGCCTCAGCAACAGCAGATCTGAGTCTGAGGGCAACATGGGTTCAAATCCGTTTCTGGCCAGCAGGTCTACAGTTATCTGGTATACAGAATATGATCACCCTTTAGAGCTTCTCAACAGGGGTAATTTCATAACATGTAGAGAATGTGTTGGTTGTGACCACTGCACTCTGCTACTGGCATTTAATGGATAGCGGGCAGAGATGCTCCTGAATAAGTGGTTGGAAGTGTCCCTACAACCAAATGTGAATAGTGCTCACATTGAAAAACTCTGTCATACAATCACTAAAATATTGTGCAGCTGCGGAAAAGACGTTTGAAGGTGTGATCCTGGGAGGCACAACTCCCAACTTGGCATGATTTATGCAAAGCAGCAGGGCTTTAATTCTTCTGGGGTTTTTCCTGTCATGCCACTTGCATGCAACGTCCCACCTTCCATCCTGGAAAATGTGTCTGCACCACATATTCATTGTCTCCATGCTTGGCTCCCTTAGCGTCTTCCATCAGGCAGGAAGCCAGTACCGTGTGAGAACCGACATCGGGGTTGCCCTTCACAGTATTAACCATGCTGCCTTGGACTCTGCTCATAATTGAGCCTTTGGGGTTCCTCTATGGAGCCTTCAGATAGTTTCTGGACAGATTTTGTGGATTATATCTATATTGTTGTTGTTGTTGTTGTTGTTGTTCTTAGGCACCGTCAAGTCAGCTTCCAACCCATAGCAACCCTACACACAACAAAATGAAACAGAGCTCAGTCCTGAGCCGTCCTCACAATTGTCCCTATGCTTGAGTTCACTGTCACACCCACGGTGTCAGTCCATCTCCTGGAGGACTTGCCTCGTTTCCCCAGCTCCTCCACTTTACCATGCATGACGTCCTTCTCCAGGGACAGCTCTCCCCTGACAACATGTCCAAAGTAGGAAAAGAAGTCTTCCAAACCTTGCCTTTAAGGAATACTCTGGCCAGACTTCTTCCAAGACAGATGAATTTGTCCTTCTACCCAGGCACGGTTCATTCCATGTTCTTCACCAGCACAATAAAGGAAATACCTCGATTCTTCTTCAGTCTTCTTTGTTCAATGTGTAACTTTCACATGTAGAAGAAATGATTGAACGTACCATGGCTTGAGTCAAGTATACTTCAGTCCTAAAAATAACCTCCCCGCTTTTCAACATTCTAAAGAGTTCTTGTGTAGCAGATTTACCCAATGAAAGGCATTCTTTAATCTCTTTCCTGAAACTTCCATGAGCTTTGATTGTGAATCCACACAAGAGAAAACCCATGACCACTTCAAGCTTTTATTCATTTATCATGATACTTCAAGCTTTTATTCATTTATCACGATACTACTTATGGGTCCAGTTGTGAGGATTGTTGTCTTCTTCACACTGAGTTGTGATCCATACTGAAGACTGCAATCCATGACCTTCATCAGCAAGCGCCTCAAGTCCTTCTCACTTACAGCAAGCAAGGTTGTGTCATCTGCATATCGCAGGTGGTTAATGTTACCTTCATTCATGATGCCACATTCTTCTTCATATAATCCAGTATCCCTAATTATTTGCTCATCAGACAGATTGAATAAGTATGGTGAAAGGATACATCCCGGACACACACATTCCCTGATTTTAAACCATATTGTGTTTCCTTGTTCCGTTCACACATCTGCCTGTGATTCACATACAAGATCCGCGTGAGCATTGTGAAGTGGTGTGGGATCCGTGTTCTTCTCAAGTCTCTCCATAGTTTGTCATAATCCACACTGTCTAATGCCTTGGCATAGTCAATATAACACAAGTCAACACCTTCTGGTTTTTGCTGCTTTTAGTCAAGATCACTCTGGCATGAGCTGTGACATACCTTATTCCATGTCCTCTTCTGCATCTGATCTGGATCGCCGGCAGCTCCCTGTCAATGTACTGCTGTGATCATTGTTGAATGATCTTCTGAAAAATTTACTTGCATGGGATATGAATGATATTTTTACATAATTCTAGCATTCTTACTGGTCACCTTTCATTGTAAAGGGTACAAATATGGGCGTCTTCCAGTCAGCTGGGTAAGTAGCACTATCTTCCAACTTCCCTGGAGTAGACGAGTAAGTGCTTTCAGTGCTTCAGCAGCTTGTTGAAGCATTTCAATGGATATTCTGTCACCTACTGGAACCTTGTTTGGAGCTAATGCATTCGATGCAACTTGAACTTCTTTCCGTACCAATGGTTCTTACTTATATGCTACCCCTTGAAATTGTGGAATATTGACTAATTCTAATTGGAACAGGGACTATGTGTCTTCTCTCCATCTTCTCTTGATGCATCCTGCATCATTAATATTTTTCCCATAGAATCTTTTAATATTTCAACTTGAGGCTTCAACTTTATCTCCTTGAGTTCTTTCCGTCTAAGATATGCTGAACATGTCCTTTCTTTGGGGTTTCCTAACTCTAAGTTTTCCCACATCTTATTATTGTATTTTACTTTGTCTTCTCAAGCTTCCCTTTGAAATGTTCTGCTCAGATGTTTGACTTTATCAATTTCTCACATTTGCCTTAGCTACTACATGATTAACAGCAAGTTCCAGAATCTCTCCTAACATCTATTTTGATATTTCCTTTCTTTCTTGTACTTGAATACCCTTTCGCTTTGTCCATAAATGGATGCAGTTGAGGTCCTCCTGCCGCTCATCAGGTCTTTCGTTAGTGTTCCATGAACACACTTTGTTCTTGAAATGTGTTCAAAATTCAGCTGGGGTCTGTCAAGGTCATAGTTTATCTCGCGTGGACTTGCTTTAATTTTATTCAATTTCATCCTGAACTTATATTTTAGAAATGTATGGTCTTTCCACAGCTAGCCTGTGCCCTGCTTTTCGCTACTGATTTGAGCTTCTCCATTTTCTCTTGCCACAGATGTAGTCAATTTGATTTCTGTGTATTCCATTTGGATCGATTAATCACCTATGTTTCCCAAAAAGTTATTTTCTATGAACAAGTTGTTAATCTTGCAAAATTTTATTATATAATCTCCAACTTAATTTATCTCACCAAGACCATATTTTCCAACTACTGTCCCTTCTTAGTTCCAACTATTATATTCCAATCACCAATAATTATCAATGTATCTTATGGTATGTTACTAAATTTCAGACTGAAGAAGTTGGTTGAATTCCTCAATTTGTTTATCACTAGCTGTATTGACTGGTACATAATTAGAATAATAGTTGTATTGGTCGGTTTTCCATAAATGGAGATAGATATAATCCTATCAAAATAGACCTTGATATGTCCTTTGTGCTATTGAATGCTGCCCTGCTACTCTTGATTGTGTCATTTCTTATTTTTTATTCTGTTTTTTAACTCTAAATGCCCAAAATGCATCCATTTCAGACCCTAATACAGATGTCTATGGTATCAATATTTATAGTTACATTTAATTTGTGATGAATTCCAATTTTCCTATATTCATACTTCATACATTCCAAGGTCTTTTTATTAATTGATGTTTATAGCAGCAGCTTGAAGATCCTGGAGGCTTTATTCCCACAGGCTTTACTTCATTCTTGTCACCATGGCTGACTTTACTTTGAGAAGACAGCTCCTCCTCAGTCAGATTTTGAGTGACTTCCACTTCAAGGGACTGATCCTCTGGCACTCTCTCTGACAATGTTCTGCTTCCGTTCATTAGGTCTTCAGTATATGACAGTGTTTTAATTCAATGCATGAGACTCGTAGGGGCCACTGCCTCCAGATTAGACAGCCAATCCCTGCTCTCTAGTCTGGGTTGGTCGGGAAGCTCAACTGAAACTTACTGACTTTGGGTGACCCTGCTGGCATTTGCAATGCTGGTGGCATAGCTGTCAGAATCACAGCAACACACAGGCCACCACGCTATGAAACACCTATAGGCGAATGGTGGATAGTCTTTCTGTGGTGGAGAGAAATTCCTTAATATGACTCTTTGACCCATGTCTCTATTATTCCCCCAAAATGATTGGGTGAGACCCTGCAAACGGAATGTGTGAAACATTAATAGAAGAGAGTGGTCAATTTTTGTTACCCCCCTTACTGGCTGTAAAGAATCTTTGAAGAAGAAGCAGAGAAAATGCAGGACCATTCTAGAAGATCATGTCCAAGATCCCCATCTGAAGTGGCAGGGACATCAGAGACCATGGCACAGAGATTCAGAGGAGTGGTTCTTTCTCCCGACCTGCTCCAACTATGGAACTTTGAGACAAAATGACAGGCAGGCTGGCTTCCTAGTCATGGAAGCAAAAGCCAAGGGACTTCAGGGCTGAGCTACTGCAGACGGAAGAGAGACATAGCTAAAAGGGTGCGAACCTAGCTAAAAGGGTGTGAACAGGATAGAGACCTGTTGCTGACTAAGGAGACCAATGACTGCATCCTGTCAGTTGATCCTGAATTGTAGTAACCTTTTAACTTCCCTAAAAAATTTTTCCTTAACTGTGAGAATTTTCTTTGAGTTCTCTGTGGTCATTGAAATGAATTATTAAACCCAAAAAAGACAAAGAGTGATATGGAAGGAGTGATGCTGTCATAATGGGTAAAGGATGGCCATGGAGGCTGCTCAGACCCCTCCCTGTGGCAATAGTTAAGCCGGAGAGGTCAGATACAGACTGCATGCAGTTTATTGCATTCTCCTCGGGTCTCTTCTGCCATCTTCTGATGTCTTATTCTTAGAATTAGTTGTTGTTCCCTACTGAAACACTTTCTCTTGGGCTGGCACAACCTTTGTCCTTTGCCTTCTTAAGGGTTGCATTTCCATAGTTCTCTCCATGCTCAAGGTCAGAGCGCTAACTACTGGTTGTCCCCTGACCACAGGCTTACACCGCACGCTTGTGTTTTGCTATGTAAATCTTACACTAACACCGAATCCTCAGTAACGATCCTGGGTACATATAAATTAAACAATGTTCTGCCAGTATTATTTATACAAATAATTCCCATACTTGCTACATGAGGGGAATTGATTTGTACATTTTATGTGCACCATTTGTTTTTCCAGGAACACATTGTTCATACCAACTTTTCAAAATATAGGTATTATTATCCTTACTATACAGATGAATCAACTAAAGCTCTGGTAACTTAAATAAAATGCTCAGGACCACACAACTTTTCAATTTCAGACGTGATTTGAACTCAGATCTGTACAAATCTAATACCCCATCATCCTGGCTAGTCCATTGTACAGCTCCCTGAAAAGCATCGATGGCCCAATAAAGGCACATATATTTTAATTTAGGAGAGAAAAAACTCCATGAGACAACTAAAGCTAATGAGCCTTTTGGTGACTAAGCATTAACAGGCTCCAAGTGGAAATCCCACTGATGGCTTGCATGTCCCTTTTCTGAAACCAACCGTGGGGACCCCAAAAACACATGGCTCAACTCAGAACAGTCTTATGAATAGTAATGAAATGCAATCAGGAACAGAGGCCTTAGATTTTAATTGAACTATCCTTTAAAGGACTGCTTTTCTCTGTGCCAAGGTCATGTTCTGCTAGCTAAAGCAGTTACTGTATGTGTGTAGCAGAGATAATAGGCACTGGAGACACATTGAGGACATGTGGCATACGGCATGAAAGAAAGGAGGAAATATACGTAAAGCAATCATTGAAGTATACACTATAGACATTCTCATTGATAATTGGTTTAAATTATTAAAGCACATAAGAGGTTATTAACTAGAGAGAGTATAAATTACTTTTTTTGCTGAGCATGACTTTTCAAAGTCTCCCAAACTTCCACTTAAAAAAAGAAAAGCTTTAAATTTAAAGTCATTAGGAAAAAAAATCTTTCAAAAAATATCTCCAGAGTAGATGGATGAAGAGAGAGCAGATGCTTCATGAATTTGAGATCATGTAACCTGCCATGAGAGTATAAAATGTGAAATGCTATTTAAATAATGCTAATACTGCTCAGTGGGTAGCTGGGACTGAATAGGTCTAGAGAGTCAGCATTGCAGACCCCTGGGACTGAAAATGTCCCTCAGGGATTGAGACAGGTCTTCAAGGAACCTGCAGATTTCTGGGAAGGTATGATGAAAGTTCCCCCAATACAGCTGGCTGAAGAGGAAAGGGCACACTGGAAGCATACGTGGTCCTCAGAGTAGGAACAACTTTCACTCCTAAATCGGTCTTTATGATGAGTTTGTTCGTAAATTGGAATTTTTAGAAATAGTTTTTATCTAACATATTTTACTTAAATATTTGACTTAGAATATAGGATACAATCAAAAATCAAACTCATGCTCATCGAGTTGATGTCTATTCATGTCAACCCTGTAGGACAGGGTAGAATTGCCCCTGTAGGTTTCTGAGACTTTAACTCTTTACAGGAATAGAGAACCCAGTCTTTTTCCCATGGCGTGGCTGGTGGTTTCAAACTGCTGACCTTGCAGTTAGCAATTCAATTCATAACCACTACACCACCAAGGGTCCTTTTTAGAATATATTATAGAATATAGTATCTTAGACTATAAAACCATTAAAATGATTTCAGATATCTTATAGTTCCAGGAGTCATTCCAGAAATGGTCCTAAATGCATTTAACATAATAATACATTAATGGCAATAATAATAATATGTGGATGATAGTGTGGGTTGGGCATTGGTTAGCTAACCACTAAGTCAGTGGCTCCAACACCCCAGAAGCTCCAGGGGACAAAGATAAGGTTTTCTCATGTCTGGCCTCAGCAACCCTATCCTAGTAGAGTCACTAGGAGTCAGAATTGATGCAATAACAATAGACACACAGCTTGAATTTTGAAAATAATAGAGCCATTTCTGGAAATTTGTTCATAACCAAGGATATACATAAGTCAGGCATTTACAACCCAGGGACTGGGAGGGAGATAAGTTGACCTTATCAATTCCACAAGGATGCAGGCAAGCGGGAAGCCACTAAGCCAAAGGGATTTTAAGAAGAGGTCTGAGGTGAAGAAGTCGCATGACATACATCTTCCTTCTTGGTCTCAATATTCTGATTTATATTCCCGTACTTCGAGTCCTCCTGACTTTTCTGCAGATAGACCCGATGAGTTGGTTCTTAGCTAATGCTGCTCCAATCTTCTGAGACTCTGAATTACTTTTTTTTTAATGTACTGCTCTGACAAGAAATCCTATATCTAGTAAGAGCAATGACCTCCTTGAATTCCTAGTTTTATTTTTATTCATTAACTCCTATTTCCTCTCTCAGAAAGGAGCTCCGTTAGGTGGATTCCCTTTTCTTTGAGTGGCTTTTCCCCCTTGGGGTAGTTATATAATTGTTAATTTAAGGATTAAGTGTGTAGGGTCAAGTCTTGCCTGGCAATCAGGTCATAGCCAATGAGGCTTCTGTGTGGATATAGCCTTCCCCTAAGGATTCTGGGAATTCTGGTGTTGCCTCCTTGGAGGTGGGAAACTCTCTGGGAGTCATAGCAGCTGACAAGACACATGGACCCATCCTGATGCAGTCCTGGGTGCGGCAGAAGCCATGCAGAAACCCCTGCCAGTGCTGAGATGTTTCCAATGCCACTGGATCTAAAGACTTTCTACCCACTGGCCTGTGATCTTCTACATTTGGTGGCTTTGCATGTGTTCCATGAGTCTAAAGAGGAATTTATAGATTGGTATTGGACATATGGGCCAATATTGGCTTATGGACTTGATCTGGACTGGGTTGGGATGTTTTCTCAATGTTCAATTGCTCTTGTATATAAATCTTTCTTATGCACATATGTGTGGCAATGGATTAGTTTCTCTAGTCTACCCAGGCTCACACACTCCTTGTGACCTAAGTCCAAGAGCCCATTGCTCATCTTTTGCCCTCTGCTTTCCTGATCTACCTTTTGTCGTTGTCAGTGGCATCCCCACTGAAGGATGAAAATGCTGAGCAAACTGTCCTCCCTTGCCACCCAACCTAGCCCCAGATCTGGCTGTGTGAGTATGCCACCGTTACAGTCATCCCTTTAAAGAGGTTTAAGATTTATTACTAAATGTTGTCAGAGGGCATTAAATAGTTCTCCAGGAACACCTTGCATACACACTTACGTAATCACAATGCCGTATTTTCCCTCTACCTCTCGGCCTCAGAGCTCAGCTGTTTTTGCAACTATCCCTGAGATAGAGTCAATTAATATGGCCCTACTAGCCAGAATTACTTGTAGGATGAATTACAATTGTGGGTTGTATTCCTGTGGCTCTGAGCCCATTTGGGAAGGACTTCTCTGCTACAGGACAAGGTTGGGGAAAGTCCTGACCTTGCAGTCCTGATGCATTAGTGATTATTCACTGGGATGCTGACCACGAGGTTAGCAGTTTGAAACAACCAGCTGCTCCTTGGGAGAACAAGGAGGATTTCTACTCCTGTAAAGACTGAAGTCTTAGAAGCCCCCAGAGCAGTTCTCTCCGGTGCTGTAGGGTTGCTATGAGTCAGAGATGATTCAAGGGCAGTGAGAATTGAGAAGGTCTGACCTTGGTCGAGGGTGTGAACCACGTGACCCACTTTGTTTCCTTTGGAGCTGCTTTAGGACTGCTTTGGTAGAGGATGGGGCTGAAGACCCCATCATTCATGTTCCTTTGGGGTACAGTGACCTAAAGGACAAATTACAATTCCATCAGCACCACTCCTCAGTTATAAGAGTAATTCGGGACAAAGAGGAGCCCTAATGGCAGACTGGATTACTGGCTTGACTGCTAATCACCAGGTTAGCTTTTCAAAACCACTAGCCTCTCCTCAGAGGAAAGAGGAGGTCTTCTATTGCTATGAAGCAGGTCTCAGAAACCCACAGTGGCAGTTCTATCCTGACATATGGGGTCACTGTGAGTCAGAATCGACTCAATGGGAGTGAGTTGGGGGTTGGGGTGGAACACAGAGGAAAATCACAGGCTCATTTGAAACAGCAGGTTCAAGTCCTGTGTTTGAAGTGGTGGAGACCACTCAGGCCAGGTCTACTTGATACTGTCTCACTGAGATTCAGAGTAGCAGCTCCGAGACAATGGAGGACCTACTCCCCGTGTCACCTGAGACTATGGAGCTGTGAGAGAGTTACAGGTGAGCTGGCTTCCAAGCCCATGGAGGCAAAGACAAGGAAGCACATGGCTGAGAGACTGAAGAATGGCGAGATTTGGCTACTGGCTGAGGAGAGGTATAGCTGTGAGTCACTGGTGCACCCTTAGTGCTTGTTGAGCCTGGCATTTGGTAAGCTATTAACACCCCATCTGTTACTCTCTACTTTTAGCCAAGATCCAGCTAACATCAGCAATAATATCCCTTGATCCACAGCCTTTTCCGAATCTATACAGAACCCCTGTCCATGTGCTGTTGCAACCCTTCTTGGATGATCTTAAGCAAAATTTTACATGGATGTGATATCAATGATATTGTTCTATAATCTGAGCATTCTGATGAGTCACCTTTTTGAGGGTCAGTACAAGTATGGATCTCTTCCAGCCAGTTGGGCAATTAGTTGTCTTCCAAATTTCTTGGCATAAAGTGAGAAGTACTTCCAGTGCCTCCTCAGCTTGTTGAAACATTTCAATTTTTTCCCATCAACTCCTGAGGTCTTGTTTTTGCCTAATGTTTTCAGGGCTGCTTGAACTTCTTTCAGCACTATTAGTTCTTGCTCATAGGCTACCTCCTGAAATGGTGGAAGGTTGACAAGTTCTTTTGGGTTTGGTGGCTCTGTGTATCCTGTGTTTCTTGTGTTTTGCTGACTATGCTAGGGCTTTCGTCTCTGTGGATTGCAACAAACAATAGGTCGCCTTGAGGAGAATGGAAACTCCAGGACACTCCAGTGCGCTCACGGGGAACTTGGACATGAAACAACAGGCAGCTGCACAAGTAGAACAAGGCAAGGCTCCACACATGACAAAATCAGGGAAGGGGTGTCTCCTCTCACGACACTGGTTCAACTGTATGCTGAGCAAATAATCAAAATAGTTGGATGATATGCAGAAGCATGGTTCTGACGCATGGCAGAAGGGAAACCAGAGGAGGTCAGATATGTCATTGACTTTGTCGTGGTCAGTTTCATTGTCATTGTCAATGCATTCCTCATATTCTTATATGATGCCAGCATTCTCGTTCAGAATCTGATTAAAATCAAACCAATACAAACTGTTCCCCACATCTGAAACATTCCTAAACTAGAAATAGGAAAGTGGTTTCCACTCCAGGGGCAGAACCTTCCCAACTGAAGGAAGCTCTAGCCTTAAATGGTAATGAAGACAAACAGAAGGAGCAGACAGTTTCACCCTTGGGTTTAAATTGCTCCTATAGCCTCCATGTAATTGAGATATTCGCTTCTCTTTGATTATGTCCCCTTATCAGAGGTGTTATATGGGTTGACTAGAGAAACAAATCATGGGATGTTCACATGTGAGTAAGAGAGAGCTTTATAGCAAAGAGCAATTGTATATTTAGAAAAGATCCCAGCCCAGTCTAGATCATGTCCATCAGTCTGATATTAGTCCCTATGTCCTATACTACTCCATACATTCCTCTTTAAACTCACACAGCACATGTAATGATGCTAAATGCAAGAAGATTATAGGTTGATGGGTAAAAGTCCTCTGGATGCAGTGGTGGTGGAAGCTTCTCAAGCTGGCCCTGGTCTCCATATGGCTCCTCCAGCTCTCTGCGCGTGGTTCCTCCACAGAAGGTGATGTAGAGAGAGAGGAGGTTCCCAGAATCCTCATGCGATGGCCGTGGACACAAGGAGGTATCATCAGACTGTGACCTGATTGACAGGCTAGACGCCACCCCTATACTTATTTATCAAGCTGACATGAAATTATGTAACTACCAACCTGATAGCTGTATAATGAATCTAGTCATTATTAAATTAAGCCTAGTTAATTTGCTGCCCCTTATATGTAACTAGCTCAATAATATGGAAATATATTATTGGATGATATACAACAGTGCACTAACAATACTTGGCTCTAGACATTGTTTGTTTGCTCCTTTCATCATTACTTTTTAGTGATTGCTTTCTTAACAAATCTGCCTTATAACTAACACTTATGTAATTTCATAAATAGTTACTCGTTTGGGTCATGATGATTTGTCTGCCTACTAATTAAAACAATGGTGCTTATACTTTTTAAATAATAAAATAATTTGAGAAGGAATTAATAGATATGAGGGAGGATAGCATAATTGAGTCTGGACCATATGTTTGTTTCACAGATATTTATTGACTGTCCAGTACTGCTAGGTGCTAAAGACACAAGAAGCAGCAAATTGGGAAAGAGTTTGTTGATATTATGAGCTGTAGGAGACTACAGATAGTTTACTAATCACTTATATAAAACGTCACCTATGATAAGAACTATGAGGAGGAAAGAGTTATATACAAAGGATATGGCCTCGTTCAAAATATCGATAATAATCCCTATAGAAAAGGACATGTAACTGGAGATCTGAGAGATGCGGTTTCAAGTTCCTGCAATTTGACATAAAACAAAATGAAACACTACCTGATCCTCTGCTAGCCCAGACAGTGTGCTCACGTTTGAGCCATTGTTTTGATCACTGTACAATCCGTCTCAGGGAGGGTTTTCCTTTCATTTGCAGACCCTCTACTTTCCCAAACTTGATGTCTTTTTATAGGTCTGGGAGGAAGTGTAAGAGGAAGTCTCGCCGTTCTCATGTCTAAGGGGCACTCTGGTCATTCTTCTTCCAGGACAGATTTATTTGATCTCCTGAGAGATGAGAAACAAGTAATAGAGAGATGAAAGGAAAGAAAAGGGAGAGAGAGAAAGAACATTTCAAAGTTTGACATCTGAAAGTCACATGTCCATACGAAAAAGAGAGAAAAAGAAAAAATCCACATACCAGGAAGGCGTAAGGAGCACCCAATACATTTTTTTTAAAGCAATAGTCACTGATGTAGAAAGAGCTATAGAACCAAAGTATAAGAGGAGTCTGTAGAAGTAGAAGGTGACCAGGCTAGGGGAGACCTTATGGGCCATGTTAATGAATTTTTTATTTTCCTTAAAGTAGTATGAGGGGATGTGGATATAGTGTCTATGTGTACGTATTTTGAAAGTGTAGATGATGAAAGCTGGTGTGGAAAGAAGGTTTGAGGAGCTCCTAAGTGGATGTAGCTACGTGAGTTGGAAAGTTCATTGGAACGGTCATAAGCCAAGAATAAGAAGAAGGTAGCTCTTCCTAGGATGACGATGATGCAGTTGAAGAAAATTGGGAGAGAGAACTAAGACATTATCAGTGAAGAGGGCTGTAAGCTCATCTGAGATATAAATTAGAAGGATTTTTTGAATTCTATATTATAATCAAACCTGAAGATGGCTTTAAGTAACGGGAGCAATGAGTTTCAAGCCATGGAATAAAGTGTTTGAGAAATAAACAAAAGTGGTCTGGACCTGCCTAGTATTTGCTTGTAAATAAATGCCATAGTTACATTTTCAGAAAAATTTTGTGAGGTGATTGACATCACTTTGATAGCTGGAAATAGGCCATGCTGCATGTATTTATACCACAGAAATCAGAAAATACTGTATATCAGGCTTTTCCTATCACCACCATTTAGAAAACCTTTTGTTTAACATTTATAATCCAGCACACCACAGTGTAGATAGGAGAGCAAGATGGAGAGGTAGCCTGAAGCCAACCATGATGTGCTGTCTATAACAGGGAAAGGAATTTTGACTAAGTATGGTGAGAAATCATTAGAGTTTCTTAAGTAGGTAAAAGTATAATTTGATTTATATTTTTAGAGTATTATTCTGGCTGTTAGGTAGGAAATGTTTATAAATTTTTAAAGGGATAAATAGGAATGTCACTTGGATGGCTACTACATTACTCTAGATGAGAAATAGCAGTGTCTCTGATAAGGGTACTACAATGAAGGTAAAGAAAAAGAAATAAATGGAGACATGATTCAAAGTTAGTCTATAGTTTTAGCCCATAAATTGAGTGTGGTAGTTAAAGGAAGAGGGGAGGTAAGGATAATCTTACAGGCTTGGATAGACTATTTAGGTAAATAACTCACTGCCATCGAGTCAATGGCAACTCAGGGAAACCATATCGGATAGAGTAGAACTGCCCTTGTGAGTTTCTGAGACTCTGTTTATAGGAGGAGAAGCCCATCTTTCTCCCAAGCAGAGGGCAGTGGTTTTGAACTGCTGCTTTTGCACATTGAAGCCCATCTCAGAGCCATTATTAATTCAGATGGTGTAATAATATGAGGCAGGGAATATTGGTGTAAGAGAAGAGTTGAAGTTGTAAACAAAATTATATTTGAGATATGTACATCCACCTTTATAGGAAAAATAGAAAGTGGGGTATTTTCATTAGATTGTGTGTTAGTCTGGGGAGACTAGAGAAACAAATTCATAGACACTCATATGTGTATGAGAGAGTTTTATATCAGAGAATAATTGTACATTAAGAAAATATCCCAGCCCAGTCCAAATCAAGTCCATAAGTCTGTTATTAGCCCATATGGCTGATACCAATCTATAAAATCCTCTTCAGGCTCTGGAAACACATGCAATGACAGAAGATCACAGCCCAGTGGGTGGTAAGTCTTGTGGGTCAAGTGGCATTGTAAGCATCTCACAGCTGGAAGCGGGCTCAAAGTGGCTTCTCCAGCTCCCATGTCTCTGGCTGAATCAGGGTAACTTCATGTGGCTTCTCATCAGAAATGTCTTGTAGGGAGAGAGCTGAGAGAGAGAGAGAGAGTGAGAGAGAGAAGGAGAGAGAGAGAGAGAGAGAGAGAGAGAGAGAGAGAGAGAGAGAGAGAGAGAGAGAGAGAGAATGTGTTTCCTACCGCCAAGGAGGACTACTGGAGTTCCCAGAATCCTCAGGAGAAGGACATGCCCACACAGAAGCCTCACTGGCTATGACCTGATTGACAGTCTAGACCCACCCCTTCACTCTTAAGCCTCTCAACCTGACAATTGATTAGATAGCTAACAGATTGTTTGGCAGAAAAAAAAAAGTGGACTATCATTTGAGGATCCTTGGCATGTAAGGAAACTTTAAAGCCAAAGATAAGAATGTGATCACTTAAGGAGAGTGTGACGAAGTGATCAGCTAGGAATACTGTGAAGAGAGAGGGAGGGAGGGAAGTTAGAGTCCTGAGAGACTGAGCAGAGGGAGAAAATCTGATTTAAAAAAAAGTGAAAAGATCGAGAAGATGCACATTAGCTTGGAGGAAAACTAGAAGAGTCTGGTGCTAAGATGACAAGAGAACAATTGGATTACAAGAAGATAAAAGGAATTATCTATTTTCAATGCCAAATGAAGTTTGTCTTGCTTGTCTAGTGATGCGGTAAGAGAAGCACTAACGATGGGTACCTTTAATGAACAGAAAGTTAGTCTATGTTTAGCAGACATGAAATCTGCTAAAACATAGAGGTCTCCAATTCTAGAGAAGGCTTGCTTTCTTTATCAGTTCTGAAGTGAGGGCTTTATGCCATGGCTTCTTGGGGACCATCACAGTCTTGCAATCTATCTCTCTCCACCACTGCTTGCTAGCTTGCTTGTTTAATCTCTCTGCTATCTCAAAAGAGACGGACTCAAAACACACTCTACATTAATCCTACCACACTAACATAAAAAGGACAACCCATTCCCAAACGAGATTGTAGCCACAGGTGTAGAGATGAGATTGGTACCTGATATTTTGAGGTAACCCGCTTGGGTCAGTAAGAGAAATCGAGCAGTGTGAGAGTCACGTTGATTGTTTCCAAGCAGTTGCCAGTGCTCAATATACTAAGAGAGTCCCTACATGGTTAGAACTGAAAGGAATCTTACTGGAATACATGGAAGAGCAGATGTGCAGTGAACAGTAGAAACATTCATAAAGAGGGTGTTTTTGACCTTAGAAAACAATGGCAAGTTAAAAAAATACTTTTTCCTATTGTATTTT
Organism: Tenrec ecaudatus; assembly: GCF_050624435.1. NCBI lineage: Eukaryota > Metazoa > Chordata > Mammalia > Afrosoricida > Tenrecidae > Tenrec > Tenrec ecaudatus. The sequence continues at coordinate 149,103,795 of NC_134537.1, forward strand.
GTAAAAATAAATATCAGACTGTTTATATACTGGTGGTCATGGTCTTGTAGAAGAAAAACTTCAAGAGACATACAAAAACAAAGATGAAATAATATATGAAGGGGTGTAATCTAGAGCACAAGAATGATGGTTAATTCAGCAAATATTTATGAAGTTCTTCCTATGTGTCGAGTTCTACTTGAGATGTTCAAACCAGATATTGAAGGAGCTTGGATAGCTTGAAGTTTGCCTAGTAGTCCAAGAAGGATCTCTTTGTACAGAGTTTGTTAACGCAGAGCTATGCGGAAGGGACTGAAGAAGGCGAGGCAGCCACAGCCTCAAGTGAGAGCCATGCTGGAGCAACTGCCCCATGCTATGGAGTCTACCTCTCGCTAGTATTTTTCTATGTTTTCTCTCAACTCCACTTTGAAGAACATTGCTGGCTTCAAGGTTTAGTTCTGCTACTTAAAAGTTAAACTTCCTAGTTCTGGGTTGCCATTTTATAAAATGGGAATTTTAAAAATAATAGGATTTTATCTAAATGAAATGTGATATTAATACACACATATATATTTATATATAGATACACATAGGTGCATGCATGCATGAGAAGGTTTCAAAACGTTTGTGGCAAACCTATGAACTTCTGATTCCATGTTTCAACATAGAGAGCCCGTGCATCCTGATGACACTGTGGAGCAGACATGGAGCTGCTAACTACAAGTACTGTACTTTGCCCTCCAAAGACAGCAGAAAAAGAATGCACTGTCTGCCACCAGAAAGTTCCAAAACCCCTAAAAGTCCACCGAGCGTGACAGTGAGTCCAGGGGAACTCAATGGCAGTGGAAAGGGAAGATATATACATTCATAGATTCTAAAAGAACTATTTTATAATGCCTTTTTGAACCTTATAGGTATGAAACCTCACATCTGAATTATTTCCCTGCCTTGAGTTTCTGGAGCAGATTCAAAGGTGCTCAGCCCTGAGAGGCGGCTTTCTTTGTGCTTCCTGTCACAGGTGCTAGCGCAATTCCTGATATAGATTAAGGCTTGGTCATCGTCGTTGTTTCGGTGCCATAGAATCAGTTGTGACTCCTACATTAAGTGACCACTATGGTAATAAATAGTCATTGAATATGATTTGAAGGAGCCTTGAAATGATAAGTTAAAGTACTACCATTTTCAGTTATTTGAGTATTTCATTTTCGGTAGCAGGGAAGAGACAAATATAACTGCTGTAAAACACATCATTTCAATTCCAGGATTTCTTACTTAATTACAATTTGACTTAGATTGACAGAGACCACGTTTTGGCCAGATGGAAGTGGGAGTTGGGGAAGAGATAGCTCTCTATATGTCATTAATTGAAGAGAAAAACTCTTCTTTGAGATATGGTCATTTACTTTATTCTATTTTAAGCTAATTGGACATGCACCCCTCATATTCCTACACATGGTGTCTCATCCCACCTTCTGAATATGTCTTCTCAGTGTTACTATAAACTCCTAATCTACTGAACCTTCTTGAAAGCATATAACTTTCCAGCCTGCGGCAGTGAAATAGATGCCAGCCCTTTCTACTAATCCCAGTGCACTCATTATACAATATATTATGTTCTCCTCCCTGTGATGACCCATTATTTCTTCTATTATATAATTTCTTCTCTTCCATCAACAGCCAGTTTAAGACATATCTTCTCTTCTCTTCCATCAACAGCCAGTTTAAGACATATCTACCATAAGAAACACCCTTCAAAAGAGAGAAATCTATCAATTAACATAAACGTATTGAACAGTTGCAGCTAACAACTGAATCAATCAATCGTGTGTGCATGCATGGTTATGTGTGCATGTGTGTACCAGAGAAAGGAAGGAACGCAAACCCTTCAGTGAGGAAGTCTGTGAGAATTTGACCTCACAACAAATGACAAGTGTCCATCAGGTAAAACCTTGGCCTTCACACCTTTCCTGTCCCTCATCCTTAGCTGGCTAGAGAGAAAGGTGGAGAACTGAGTAACCTTGGTAAACTTAGCCATATGCTGGGTCAGCCATTTTTAATAGTCTATAACTTCCAAATGCTCTATCAACTGTAGTAGGTTATTGACTTCGTTCTATTTTGTCAAAGTAATATGTAGTTACATTTTTCTAAATGTTTCTGGAAAATTCTGTGTTTTTTAGAAAATGAACCAAAATGAATAAAATCATGAAATCACACCTGGAAGCAGAATCCAAGCCAACTGAAGGGGGCAAAAAGGACAAAAGAGTTAAGGGTCATAAGCGTAGACCTGGGGAGACCTGAAGCCATCACAAACTTGCCTGAGCTAGATGACCTACGGAGAGTCACTGCCTTTCTCTGGTCCTTTGGTTTTCAAAGTGACGGGCTTTGAATAAATACTTTCAAGGGTTATTGCAGTTCTGTCAGCCAATGACTCTAAGATTTGAACATGCGTGTCAGCCTACCAGAATCACAGTTTGCTCGCACGCTGTGCTTTCTAGAACACAATGGAAATAACGTGGGTACCGTACCTATTTTGATTCCCCAAGCATGAAGTAGAATCCTCAGCTTTTCTCATTTAACCTTTCAGCAAAGAGCTCTGTTTGTCTCAGCCAGGGGCAGGATAAATAATTATAGCAAAATATCTGAATATGAAGGCGAACAGCTAATAGTCAGGCCGCTAAATTAGAAACATCCATGGGCCCATATGGCACCCAGAAATCACTCTTCCATTAGTGACTGGCTTTCAGTTAGTAAAAATGAAAATCAATTTAGCAAATGTCAGGTCCGTGCTGGAAGCAGAGCTGCCCTAATATCCCCACAGTAGTGTCCTCCTGGCGCGGATCAGTGCAGGCAGGCTATCAGTGCAAGTCGGGATGCGCGGCCGAGATGGACTTCTTTGTTAGCCGGGCAGATGCCCTCTGGCAGTCCTCACCAGCGCTTGCCTGGGCAACACGATTGGCTGCCTCTTCCTATTTGTCTCCTTGCTCCCATTGGCCTAATTCGGGTATTTGTTTTACTAAAGGGTTTGCTTCACTCACTTGGTATTAGACTTAGGGATCAGACATGAAATAATTATTCAGCCTCGAGCAGCTTTTTCCTGGGGCTGCCATTTCCAAGTGAGCGCCTGGCTCCTGCAGGGTATTCGTGTTACAGGAGAACAGTCACTCACAGTCTGATGACAGCTTTCCATAGAAGAGAGGCCTATTAAACCCTGCTCGACTGTTACATTGATAATAAAAGGAGATTTTCCAGCTTTCCCTAAATTCTATTTTCCTAATGACATGCAAATGCCTCTGTGAAAATCAGATTATAACTTGCCATGCTGTTACTGGTGACATTCACCTATGGCCACAAAACTCACAGGTTTTATGTTGATTCTTTCTATTTATTGGCTAAGCTAGGATCTGTATTTCCAGAAGACCCACTCCCCTGCATTATCCTTAGCCTCAGTGCGATAAGCCTTTGTGGTGCAGTGATAGCTGTTTGGCTGCTAATACTAACAGTGGAAGTTCTAAGCCTCCAGCAAGTTCACGGGAGAAAAGATTTGGGAAGCCGCGATGGCCCAGGTAACGCTGTGGGACAAGTCTACTCTCTCAGCTAGGATCACGGAGTCAGAACCAGCCAGCTCAATGCCATCCGAAAATATCACAGGTGTGATTTGGGGTCCCCCTTCACCAACTGCTGCTTCTAAGAATTCATAAGAACGAGGAGACAAAATTCTTTCACAGAGATGTAAATGGCCCTGTTTTGTTGTTGTGTTGAGAATACCACACTGCATATTTCTCTTTTCAAAGTGCGCACGTGTCTGCCAGCCCTGAGTTTCAAGGTTACACTTTTTGTCCCTCTAGTCCAAGTGACTCCTACAGAGTATTTAGCATCTGAAGCTGTGGATAACCACAGACAAGCACTTTCAATCATTCCTCAAATATTTAATGAGCAATCCTGTGCCGGCTTCTGTGAATAAGTGGTATTTGCCTTTCTAGAGATCATAGTCCAGCAAAAGGACAGATAATTGAAGTGACACAATTACTGTAAAAGATGCCAAGTACTATAAGAGGCAATTCATAGAGCAAAGTGAAAGCCTGCACTCTATTCTAACTGCACAAGCTGGCCCAAGGAGGATCTTTTGGAGATGCATGGGAATCTCTGTGTGATGCGATGGCTTTTTAAACTCTGTCTCTAATTCAATGCTCTCATTGAGCCATACATATTGGCATGTGCATAGCTTTGTTGTTGTTGCTTTTCTGTGCAGTAAGTTTATCCCTCTTGCATTGAGTAGAGCTGTTCCGCAGAGGAGCCAAGGTTGTGAGCCTTAGGGGGAGCGGGGCCCCCAGGCCCTTCTTCCTGGGGAGCAGGTAGCTTGAACGGTCTACTGTTCAGTTAGTGCTCAACTCTGTAACTGTTGGGACTAGTTTTCAAATACATAGTATATACATGAAAAATTCCAGAAGTCTTGCTACAAAATCACAGAACTCTTTATTTAACAAATCCATCACAATATGTTTCTCAACTTATCCTTCCACTAGATCATAGTTTCCTAAACGTATTTGACCTACTGGATCGTTTTCAATAACACATTTGCTCACTGCCCCCCTAGCAATGGAAACTTTTGTGTTATCCAGCAAAAAGTTCAGGTACCCTTTATACAACTCCCCCCTCCCCAATCATGGCAGCTTCCCTAGGGGTCAATGTTGCTCACTTTGGAAAACCCTGTTCTAGGTCTGTACCCTTCTGAAGAGGGCATTTTCTTCCCTCAAACCCTTCCTTTGGGAATTTACACTCTTCAATCTAGACTCTGTCGAAATGGCAGTTTTGCTATTTGCTCACTCAAAGACTCTCCCTGCCATCAAATTGATTAGGACTCATAGTGACCCTGTAGGCCAGAGTAGAACTGCCCTTGTGAGTTTCCTATACTGTAAATATTTACAGAAGCAGAAAGCCTGCAGAACAGCGGGCGACTGCGATGTGCTGATCTTGAGTTTAGCCGCCCAGCCCATGAACCCCGTTCCCAAGGGAATCAAATGGTGCTTCTTTAAAATGTCCTTTCAGTTTGGGAAGCAACGCATTCTAAAGGAATAGGTAGTAGGTAGTAACAGTCGTAGGGTATGTGGGGTGAAGTTAGGACAGCCATGGCTAACCTTGAAGAGGGGCAGGTGCACTGTCCTATTTGAAAACAATTCCTCAGCACAGTTTTCCTGGACTTTTTTTTTTTCCATATCAATGCAGTTTTCCATTTTCTTAACACCTTTTATTAATTCCCAATGATTTTCCTGTGTCCTTTGAGAAAATATATTAAGATAACTTCTCTTAGATTAAAACAATGTTCTGCATTCCCCATTCTTCTCAAGACTCCCAATTGTTTTGATATACACAGTTGAATGGGTCACAGTCGAATAGTCCTTTCGCAATCTTCTCGTAAGGGAGGACAACTAGAGCAGTGGAAGCTTGTGGCATGGATGTTTTCTTAGCCAGTGGATATTATTATTAAGTGATAATGTGCATCCTAATTTAACTTCTACAATGACCGAGGAAGTAAATATTCTTAGAAATAGATTTGATTGACACAAATGCTTAATATTTCCTCATATGGAATTATTAGGACACAACATGAATTAAAATTGATGTGAGCTTAAAGCTACACAAATAAGGAAGATAAGTAGTGTGCCTGTGATCCAGTCATTCACCCTTACGCATTCATTCATCTTGCATCAAACTCTCTACTTTTTATTTCTTCAAATAGCATAGTTTGCTACTTTCTTATCCGCATTTAGGAATTTGAGTGGTCATGTAAGGCTTTGTAAACTATTTCCCATACGCTAAATAGGAAAAAATTGTCTTGAAAAAGGAAAATGAAGCAGATAAATTGAGTTAAAACATATTAAGACAAATTTCATATATTAAAGTATATATCAAACATATTACTTATTGCGCAACATAAAACACATTAAATTTATTTTAAAACTCATTATAAGGGTAAAGTAATTAAAATAGTGTGTAATCAGTATGAGGTTAAACACATAGACCAATAGGTAGATTATGAGTTTGGAAATAATCCTGTACATTAATCGTCAATTACTTTTTGGCAATGGTACTAACTCAAGATACACGATGGGGAAAAGAATGTTTCTTTCAACAAATGGTGCTGCAACTACTGAATATGCACTCACAGAAGAATCAAGTTGCCCATTAGTTCACACAACATATGGAAATACTAAATGGATCCCTGAGCTAAAAATAAGTGTCAAAACCATGCAACTCTTAGAAGGCAACATAGGAGTAAACTTCCAGATATTGTAATCGGCAGTGAGATCATAGTGAAAACACCAGAAGTATGAATAACAAAAATAAATAAATTTGACTTCATTAGAATAAATGAAACTATGGGGCATCAAAGACCATGTTTTTATAAAGAAAATGGGAACCTTGTATCTGGTACAAATTTAATGTCAAGAGTATGTAACAACCACTACAGCACAATAACCAAACAAGATGATCTCATTTTTTGAATTATGAACAAAGAACTTGGAGACACATTTTTACATGGAAAATAAGCAGACAGTCAAGCCAAAATCAAAACCCACATCCATCGCTGGATTCTGACTAGTAGTGATTGTAGTAACAACTCCCTTCATTAAACTTAACACGAAACTCATCGCAAGCAGGTTGAGGTTCAATATACCCCAAGTGCCTCACCTGTCTACCTACTGCTGCACAACCTCATCACTTCAGACATCGCCACAGAGGGCTCCCTCTCCTGGTAGGCTCCTCCCTTATGCCTCATCGCAATGGTCACTCAGAAAGGCCTCTGTAATTCCCTGCAAGATCCAGTCAGAACTCACAACCTAAAGGAAAATGACTCACCTAGGTGGTGCTGGTAAGAAATCCATGCTGATTGGAATGAGGCTGATTTCCAAACTCACTAAATCGCCCATCCATGCCAGTTATCGGCCTCCTAATTTTCTTTTTAGAACCTTCAAATTATTTGTATCAGTGGACTGGAAGTGGGTCTCTCTCTCTCCAGTCCCTACAATATATCCTTCCATTTTTGGCGGGAGTCCCTTTCTTCTCCCTCCTATTCCGCTCTCACCCCACACAATAATTATTTTTGAGGAAAACTATCCCTGCTTACATGTTATATTGTCTTATGACATTTTCTTTCACAAGATTGAAGTCTATTGGCCCTTATCAGGGATTGGGGCAGGAGATGGTATTGGAGAATGGCTTAATGGATACTGGGCTTCTGTATGTGACAATAAAAAGATAGTTTTGGAGCTAGATGGTGATCAGCCTGGTGGTGCTCCTGAGTAAAACTTCAATTACCAACTGTTCTGTAGAAGAGAGTTGAGACTCTCTGCTGTTGAAAGATGTACAACCTTGGATGTCCAAAGAATTACTATGAGTCAGAATAGAGTCTATGTTAATAAGTTTGGTTTGGGCTTGAATGATTGTACAACATTATGAATGACATTAACCCCACTGAGTGGTTAATTTTAAATGAATATTCAAAAGGCACTTTGCTTGTGATTGGGTGTGTTTTAAATATTATCAGATCCATATTAGATAGTCTCCATCTTACATCAAGGTTCCATTCTGACTGCCCCTTCGTACTTTGATTCTGAGATCGGTTGAATACCATTTTTATTTTTAAGTTTTTAATTATTATTCCCTTCTATTTTTAGTAACACTATAAGTACTCTCTCTTTGCCTCGGGAAGTCAGAAATCTTGCACATAGACATCAGCAAAATATGTGCTGCAACATTGTATATAGTGCATATTACTATCAATAAGGTAATAAAGCAAACTTACATGGTCCTAAATACAGTTTGTCTCAAATTATCAATACAGGACCTCCTGGATATATACTTCAATAAGATCAAATAAGAAAAGCTGTCAAAATTATTTCTCAAACCATCTTATATATTTGGAGATAAACTGTGCTATAAATATTAGAGGACAGGGTACTTGAGGATTTCTGAGACTATATAAAAAAATGACTGCCACCGAGTCAATTCCAACTTATAGTTAAACTAAAAGACTGTCCCCTGCCAGCTTCTAAGACTTTGCATCTTTATGAGAATGGGTCACCTCATTTTTTGGACTAAGGGCAGATGGTGGGATAGAACAACTGACTTAATGGTATCAGTTTAATGCATAACCAACAAGCCAGCAGAGCTCCTTATGAGGATTTCTAACGTGTACAGAAGACAGAACTCCTTTGACAAGCTTCCATGAAGGATTAATTACATCAGAAAACTCAGCTCTACAAAGAAAAACCGACGGACGTATACAGAGATCCTCAAGTAGAAAGCGGCTGTTAGTCGATGCTGAGTTAGGTGTGCAGTTGAGACAGTCTCTGAAGGAATGTTTTAGGTGGGGCACTTCCCTCCTCCTTTTACCTATGAAAAGCTCTTTGGAAGCCACGAATTGACATATTTATTTTCTGGGGAGTGTAAATCTGTCCTCTATCTGAAAAAGAGATCAATTTGACACTCTCACATATGTATATGAAAGGACTGGCCTCTGTAGTAACAATATTATATAGACACAAAATCAGTGATAACGTTTCTTACTAAATCTGGACGTAGGGCCAACAAGATCTGAATAACTAGAAGGCCAAGTATGGACGCTTACCTTGCCATGTCAGTGCCTCGGCCCATCTCTAACAGGTTTCGCTTTCAGTGGATTTGTTGTAGTCATCTCAGGAAGGGCAACCCTGATCTCGAGACTGGAACAGCACTTGGGAACTGATAGGGAAAGTGTGTGTACCCAGAGCCAGGCGTAAATTCGTACATCAAAGCTCACACCTCGATGGTCTTTGGGTCCTCTGGAAATACAGAGAAGAAAGAGGTCATACCACTACTAGCTGCATAATGAGTTTCTAAAGAGAAAAGAAATTGCTACCCCTGATAGGGACAGTAGTGGCCCAGGAAAAGTGGACGTGATTAAGATTTAAGAGTCTAGAATCAGTTTCCATTGATTCAAATCATAGTCTTACTACTACTACCTGCAATATTCAGAAATTGTCTATCCTCTCTGGGTCTTAGTTTCAGCAGCAATTTCATTTGGTTATTGAGAAAATAAATATTAATATGTGAAAAGCACTTAAATAATATCTAGCACAAAACAAGCATGATGTCTAGCTAATCCTCATTGTTCACAGATTTTGTATTTGCTATTCTCCTTCCTGCTCATATTCTTGCAGCCATCCCCCCACATCCCCCCAAAATACTTGTGACACCTTTATAATCATTTACGATTGCAAGCATAATGACAAAATTTGTGAGTCTCCTGCCATGAAAATTTCCAGTGGGGTTTGCAAAAGGAAATACTCCAGCTTGCTGTTTCCGCTCTCACACTATAAACAATGCCTTTCTTACAATCTATTTAGTGCTACATTTTTTCTTGCTTTTTGTGTTTTTGTTTGCTTTTTGTTGATTATTCAACTCTCTAAAGCGACAAATGGAATGCTGAATTGTCATCTAACATTCTTAAAGGTAAGAAGGCTAAGACGTGCCTGGTGGAGAAAATATGTTTGTTAGACAAACTTCATTCAGTCATGGAGAATAATACTGTTAACACTGAATCAAATTATAATGAATAGGCAATATGAACTCCATTAAATAAAATGTCTCTAAATAGAAGCGCACATCAAACAAAGCTATGGGTTGATTGGTTAATGAGAATGGTCTGATTGGAGGCCAACGGGAACCTGATATTATAGTTTTTTTATAAAAGCAGTGGGGCAGTATTTGCTGACATAGTCTGCAGAACCACACTTCATAGAGCATAATTAGTATACATAATGAGAATCAATACTTTCCTAATTTATGCTTTTGATAAATGGGGGCTGGATCTTCTTTAAAAGGCCTTCTAATAATCAAAGCTCCTTCAAAACATAGTACTTATGGATACGGTCACACCAGGATGCTACTTTCTCACAGTTTTATCAGCTCATTGCATGGCCCTGAATCGATGTATGGACAGGCACGGGAGCGAAGTAACAAAACGTGTGCACATCACTAATAAAACGTACACCAGATTGAGAGTCTCATCTCCGGGGCTCTGTTGATATGAAGGTAAAACTGAAGGAGTGATTAAGCCACAGAGGGGCCAGCCTCCAGGATCTCTAGTTCCCTGGGGAAAGCGGTAGTTGTGGTAAGGCTTTTTGATACATCTGAACCCAGAGCAAGACCTGTGTGCCAAGGCCTTTGTGGAGATGCAAAGGATGAAGACTATCAGGCTTAGAGAGAAGTCTCATCTCCATGAAACAATGGGAGAGTCCACGGAAGTCCTACTGAATGGACGGTCTTAAAAGGGACAGACACTCTCCCTCAAGAAATCAGACACAGAAAAGTACAGAAAAATCTTAACACTAAAGATCCATAAAGCTAATACTCAGGAGCTGCCAACATCTTCCTCTGCTAGACAGGGCAATTCATTCCCTACTGCTGCTTTGTGTCTTTTTCCAGTAACTGTTTTTAGTCATGGCTGCAGTAATGCTGACACGGTTAACTAGAATGCCTGAAAGAGAAGGTTACATTCCCTCCCTCCCCAAACAAAGCTGTCCTCTTAGGAACGGTTTGATGGATCATGATGATATAGATATGTGTGTGTATACACACATATGTAAAGGGTTTAGCATCTGACTGATTCTACCTTGTACTAGCGTACTGCTTGACTGTGGGAACCTCTTTTGAACTTGACTGTGGGCACCTCTTTTGAACTCTCTGGGCTAGAAGAGTCATCGCTCTGCTGAGATGAAGACAAATAACGTAAGTGCATTCCAGCTCCTTGGTTCTCTGATCGAGCGATGCTGTGATGGCCTCCACTAAAGCAGAAAGCAACGAGACACATTAGAAAGAGAATCGACCGTTTCCAAAACTGCATTTAAGATATTTCACAGTCAGAAGACACTGGTTGACAAGTTAGCTCGATAACAAATCTCTGATATTTGAGAATTGAAGACAATTACTGGTAAAACGATATAGTTACCAACAGAAAATAAAAATGGAGCCTAGCAATATATCCACATACTTTTCAAATATCCACTTTAGTTATGAGAAATATATCAAAATTATTTTCCCATAGGCTTCTGTCCTAAAATAATATTTCAATTATGGAAAGAAATATTCAGGAAGATTCTATGACAAGTTGAGCACTGGAAACAAAACTTCTGAAATATTTAACTTGATAGCCATTTCTGAGACGTCCCTTATGAATAATTCTCTTCCACTGCTCCTAGAAATGATTATATATCCAAAGTTCTTTCATTGACTCGTAGGCTGTGAAGCATATGGAGCAAATGTCTTAGCAGAAAACAAATGTCCAACTGCAGATGGGCTGTCCAGCTAGACGATTCTTGGCTGTATTATTATAATACATTTGCCTTTGGAATAGACTGAGCCTGAAAACAAGGATGGACACAAATGCCTGCAGCATCCAAGTACATCCCAGGAGGAATCATATGCTATCATTCCTCTTTTGTGAATGATCATTCCGTGCATTTTGTACTTCATCAACCACGGTAGAGCAATGCATTATGTTTCAATGAGCCATTTGAATCTCAACATTTCTGTATCATCTGCACCGCAGCTTAGACCGGGCAATCTAGAGCTGCACGATGGAGTGACAATGGGATGTTGATGAAATGGATTCATAGTCTAAATCTTATTCTTTTTCTCAGTCCTTCATGGGGAAAAGGGGAAAAAAAAACACAAAAAAACCTATCTTCTGAAGCAAGGCACAGGTAGTTGCTGAGTGACGGATGGAATGCTGCCGTCTCTTAGTAATCCAGCACAGAGGAAACTAGTTTGCAGAAAAGTGACTCTGCATTTGTATTGGCTGAAGGCGATGCAGTGAAGAAATATAATTCAGTTCCTCGGCTGTCAGAGCGATCTATAATTGCGGTTATTATTTTAGCATTTAATGCTTACGGTGCATGTTGCGGCTATTTCCTGACAATAATGCATTTTACAAAGAATTCATCACATGATTCCACAGCCTTGGCTTCTCACAAAGGAAGAGCTAAGTGAGGTTGGGCCATCCTCCCTGCTCACACCTCGGCTCGTGGACATCGGTAAGCCCCCCAGGCCACGCGTGGCCCTCTCTGAGCTCTGTACCCGACAGCATGTCCCCTCCGGTGTAAACACCAGACAGAGACAGGAATGACTCAGAGTGTGGTATTTGATAGAAGGAAAATGTTAGGATTTAGAAGGCTCTGCTACATACTGATTCTGCAATTTTTGGCCAAATACAGCTTCTGAGTGTTCCCCAGTCAAAAGTGGGGGTAGCAAGCCTTGCTGTACCTGCTTCCTAACGCTGTTATAAGATTTAAACATAATTAAACTCTGAAAGAGCTTTCTAAGAGCAGGGCATTGCACTTAGAGATGGCGGTGCTGTCTTTCACCAGACATATATATCCGATACATATATCCTGTATCTAAGTTGCTTTAGTTGATAACTTTTTTCTCAGTTTTGAGGGTTGGTTGTTTCCAGTGACACAGCATGAACAAATCAATCGACGTATTGAAGTGGTGATGTCTATTCATAAACTGTAAGGTAGATAAAGTTGTCAGAGCATTATGTCCAATGTGACCCTGGAGTGTAATTTAGGCCGCCAGAAGGTGTAGGCCATTTACAGGGTAAACTGTATGACTGCAGGGGTCTTAGGTTAAAATGTAACACCTTAGAGTTAGATCTCCCTTTTGAGCCATTTTTAATTTATTCGGGATGTAACATTTTTTTTCCGACTGAAGTTGATCTCTGTTTTATTTTGTTATTCTTGTTGGATTTTGTTTTGTTTTGTATGTTTTTCTGAATGTGAAATCTAGGGTAGGTAAATCTATCGGGTCAACAAGGGGATTAGTATTTTCTTGGGGTGTGCCAAGGGTGGCTGGGGGAAGGAGGAGCTAACAGCAATGAGCACATGAAAGAAGAGCATGTTCTAAGATGTATTCATAATGATTATACAACTCCTAATATGAGTGAACGATTGAATTGTATGATGTGTGAATATATGTCATTTGAATTGTATATCAAATAAATCGGGGGGAGGTTAACATGTTCAGAATAGCACGGAAGTAGAGGAACTAACAGTCATAGTATTATAACTCTTCTGGGTACAAAGAGTAAAGAGGAATGGGTTAAAATGAAATACTATGTATAGTCTTCACATTGAACAATTATACTCATCTGGGGAAGAAACAGGATTTTTTAGAGAAAGATAAATTGAAAACACTAAAAAGCAGTAAGGTAATGGTATTTTTTCTTACAGTCTGAAAATGATTTGATTCAAAAATTTTTAAAGTTATATTGATTTTGTATCAATAGTTAATTTGAGAGGAAAGCGAAGATTCCATGGTCCATACAAAACTGACACGGGAAAGATGCTGCTATCTCAACCCCTGGGACCTTGGATTGTACTAGGGAAAGTTTAAGGGTCAGAATATCAACTTGGATCAGCTCCCGCTGCTCTGGATAGTCACGTTAGGACTATCTCATTAAGTTATGAGCTGTTCATTTAGGGCACGCCACACTTCCCAAGGAATGACAGCTCGCACAAAGAAGTACTGTGGAAACAAATGACACGTAGAAACAAAGGAAGAAATTGTATATAGATATAGAAGAGAACACAGGACGTTTAAGAGATATATCAAATATATTCAGAGCAAAAAAACAAAAACGTCCCAGAGAGATGCTGAGAGCAAATGCATGAGTCCGAAACGCTCACTGCAGGTGAGTTGATTCTGACTCATCTGAACCATGGAAGGGAAAGCAGAGCTGACCCTCTAGGTCTCAGGACTGTAACGCATCCAAAGTAGAAAGCCTCCTCTAGCTCCCTGAGAGCTCCTGACCGTGTGGTTATCAGCTGAACACGTAATCCACTGTGCCACCTGGACTCCCACTGTGTAAACTCAGAAGATGGGGTAAGAACAGTAGAAACCTCTCTGTCTCTCTCTGTCTCTCTGTCTCTCTGTCTCTCTCTCTCTCTCTCTCTCTCTCAGATCATTCTATTGGGGGCTCTTACAACTCTTGTTACAAGCCATACATCAACTGTATCCAACATATTAGTACCTATATTCCATCACATCTTTTCTGTCTCAATCTGTATAAAGCAACACGAATTGCTCAGTGGTCCTCTCAAATGGGCTATCCGAAGTAGGGGTGAGCTTTCTGACACCGGAGCTTTATCAGAATAGGGCAGATGAGGATACAGAGCACCAATTATATATTAACCAAAGATCTATCTTGGGATCTTTTCCTTCCTAAGTCAATTTATAAATTCTCATCATTTAAAAATAAAAATAGATGTGAGCATAATCATTTTTCTAAGTATATGTTTATGCATGTATGGGGCTAGTTGTGCCATTAATAATTTAAAATTCCCGCAACTTAAGAAGGTAGTGGAGAAAACAGAAACCTCAGCAGAGAAATAAAGTAAATTTCAAAATATCTATGATCCTGAGATGCGAGTCATAGCTCGCTGGTGCAGGGCCAATGATGTTCTAGTTTCAAGGATTAATATTTCACTAGCTGTAGGTGGAGAGGCTGCCTTACATATAATCACTAACTGCAGTCCTTTATCAAGGTGAGTTTGTCTTATATTCAGATAAAGTGATTGTAAGTGTTTGCTTTTGAGATTGTAGCATCCTCCGTACCAGCTCTCCTGCCTAGTACATAATTAACCTGTCAGCCCACCCTGCAGTAATAGTGTGACAGACAGGAAATATGTCAGGAAGGGATTTTTGTGTGATGTGCTTTCAAGCCCTCTTTATGCTTCAACTATCTTCCCTTTTAATTAGCACTTGGGTAACAGCATACCGTAATGAATTACCATATTACTGTTATCAATAAAAATTACTTTGGATCTAAAATAGTCATTAAGATGAAATGTGTAAGACTTTGTCTGGATAGTTTAGGGGGACATAACCAAACCTGTCAGTGGATTCCGACTCATAGTTATCCTGTAGGGCAGAGGAGAACCACTTGCTTTGGTTTCCATAGCTGCACATCTTTCAGGGAACAGACAGACTCATCTCTCCAACAGCATGGCTGGTGGATTTGAATCACCAACCTTGAAAGCAGAATCCATAATGCTCACCCCACAGCAGCAAAAGGGCTCAATTTATAGGGATAAAGCACTTGGAAATCAATTCAATCTTGTATGTAAACTTTAATAAATTCAGAAGATTTTCAGATTTGTGAATCCATTTTTATTAATTGTTAATATAGAAACGGAAGGGACTAAATTAAGGCAGGATTCAACAGTGACTTATTATTATTATTTTATTTTTGCTTAAGATAGCATATGGAACAAGCATGTTTATCCTTTCTTCCTGCCTAGCTGGATTATATGAAGAAGAATACAGCATCAGGATTGGAGGAAGGTTTATGAAAATGTGTTATGTAGATGATACAACCTTGCTTGATGAAATGGGGGAGGCCTTGAAGCACTTGCTGATGAAGATCCACGATTGCAGGCTGTAGTGTGGCTTGTGATGTGATGTAAAAAAGACCCAAATCCTCACAACGGAGCCAATAGATGACATCATGATAAATGGAGAAAAAGTTGAACTTGTCAAGTATCTTGTCACACATGGATCCACAATCAATGTTCATGGAAACAGTGGTCAAGAGAGCAAACACTTCATTGCATTGGTGCATCTGGTGCACAAAACTCTTCAAAGGGTTGAATAGCAAGGAGGGCTACCTCATGCTTCTGACCCAAGCCATGGCATTTTCCATTGCCCCATCCATATGCATGTAAAAGTTGGGCATGGAATAAGCAAGACAGAAGAAGAATCGATGTATTAGAATTGCGGTGTTAGTGAAGAAGAGTAAAAGCACCACAGATTGCCAAAAGAATAAACTAATTCATCTCCCATCTCAGAAGAGGTACAGCCAGAATGCTCCTTAGAGGCAAGAATTGTGGGATTTTCTCTCATATCCTTTGGACATGTTAACAGGAGACACCTGCACCTGGAGAAGGACATTATGCTAGTTACATAATCTGACAGCTTGTGAAGAGGTGGAGTCTAGCTTGTCAATCAAATCACAGCCAATGAGGCCTCTCTGTGTGGGCATAGCCTTCTCCTGAGGATGGGAATTCCCATCTTCCTCCCTGGAGGTAGGACACACCTTTCTGCTACACATTCCTGTTGACAAGCCACATGGAGACACTGATGGAACCAGAGTCTTGGAGCTACAGAAGCCATGTGGAGACTAACGCTAGAGCTGAGATGCTTCCAACTCCACTGGATCCACAAGACTACCCACCCGCTGGCCTGCAATCTCCCTGCACTCAGCATCATCTCATGTGTCACATGAGTCTGAAGAGGAATTTATAGACTGGTATCAGGCATATGGGCAAATATTATACTTATGGACTGGATTGGAAGTTTTCTGATTATACAATTATGCTTTGTATAAAGGTCCTTCTTATACACATATGTGCATCTATGAATTTTGTTTCTTTTAGTGTGCCCAGACTAACAGACATCATGATTGGTAAAGTAGCGGGGAGGAATTTGGGGCAACAAAGAGGGGGAGACTCTTGACAAGATGAAATTACACAGCAGCTGCATTGATGAGCTCAAACGTGAGAACAATTGTGAGGGTGACAGAAACCCCTTTCTAGAACCATGGTAAAACCACAATAAAGAAATCTTTTATAAAGAAGGATAAAACCCAAAAGTAAAAGGAGTGGGGGAGACGATGATCATAACCAGAGGAGAAGCAAAGTGAGTGTGTCTGCCTTTCAGTGGTGAAGTTCTCGGTAGTAGAATAAACAGAAGGGCAACCCAATTTTCCCATAAAACAATTTCCAAGATCAGGTATCTAGAACAGTAGGTGGGAATCTCAAAAAACTAATGTCACTGTCACAAAGCCTATTCCAATGACTATTGCCCCTATGGGGCAGAGCAGAACTATGCTTAAGGGTTTCTAAGGCTGTAAATCTTTATGGGAGTAGAAAGCCTTACCTTTCTTCCAAGAAGAGGGTTTTAAATGTCTGGCCCTGCAGCCCAGTGCGTAATCCACCATGCCACCAGGGCTTCAAAAGGGACATCAAGGTTCAAGGAAGATAAAACTAAACTGGAAAACCATTTCTCCTTTTGGATCAGATTGTCAATATCCCTTCCACAGTCAGGTTAATAGATGGCAAGTTAAGGTTTCATTTGTGAAAATGGTAAACGACTAGGAATATTTAAGAGTTTCCCAAAATGTCTATAATAATTGCAGAAAGAATATTTTCAGACCGAAAATCCATAGTTCAAGGGCAGCAAAAGTAAGCAAACAAATGTAGAGTCACCAATTAAAAACCCAAAATGTTTAACCTCCAGGGTAATCCACCACACACCTCGAGCTGCTAATAAGGCTCTTAGCAGTACTTTCTTACATGAGCAAATGTAAAGAATGACAAGAAATCCAAGGAAAGTCCCATGTAGAAGGCATAGGATCAAATGAACTAGTCAAATGATTGGGAAGAAAAAAAGCAATCATCTAGGAGACAAAAACTTTAAAATAAATAAAGTTTAATCATATTTTTAATAAAGTAAGAGAGAATACTGCACTCCTCCCAATGCTGACAGCATTGTGCAAAGAGAATGATCACTTAACCAGGAAGGTCTGGGACTGAACCAATAATAATAAAAATTAAAACCTCAAAAGCAAATTAAATCACATAGCTGTGGAATTATTCCAGATTATAGAGGGGAACAAGAGCAGAGAAGAAATGTGCTAGGAAAAATGAGACAATACAGGATAATTCCCTTGGAAATTTTTATATACAAGCAATAAAAATGGAGAATAAATTTATGAAAATAAGTCTTAAATTTTTTCCAGAATTGATTACAGGAATCCCCAGAGTTAATAGAGCCATCAAGTTCCTTGAAAAATTAATAAACCTATGCTCCAAGGCATACAACTAAGCATCATTAAATGATATAAATACAAAGTACTTCAAGTATTCAAGAATAAGGTTCAGATATTTTCAACCATCATACTTAAACTTAGAAGACAATATTCCAGATTTGAATAAAAAATATCTCCAATTATGTTGTGATATGTTCATATTTCAAAAGATTTGGCTCCCATGTTCCCTTTCACAGAAAAATTAAAGAATATGTATTACACAAAGCAAGGAAGTAAATGGGAGAACAATGAAACTACCTGAGATCTATTAATGCGGAGATAAAAGAAATCCCTAACACCAACAGAGGATACACTAGATGCCTGTTACCTCCTAGAAATAAAACGCTTCTGTGCATAAAGAGTTTCACCCAGAAGTAAAAAGGAAACATACACCGAAGGGAATAAATGGTGATATCATATTAGAAAATTGAGAAAGCTTTAAAATTCACAGAAAACTTCTACACTTCAACAAGAAAAAGAGAAGTAATCCAGTAAGGAAAAATAGGCAGAGAACATGAACAGATACTTAAACAAAGACATTTAGGCAGGTAACAGATACATGAAGTAACTTTTGCAAATATAAAAATGTCAATTAATGTAATGGATAAATAAACTTTGGTACATATACAGACTGAAACCTACAAAACAATGATTAATCTGTAAATATCTCATAATATGAGTTAACCTGGAAGACATTAGGGTCAGTGAAATTAGGACAGTTAGTTACAATTTGTCTGATAAACACATGTGGGGTTAATTGAAAGACGGAGTTATAAATGGCTCCATGAGCCTTGCCTTTCTAGTTCTCTGGTCTCTTGCTTTGTGATGGTTGCACCAGTGTGCAGCTGCCTTAGCAGTTCCCTACTTCAGCTGGCAAGACTTACTTCCTGTAAGACATCCTTGAGAAGAAGCCACATGAACCTACCCTGGTGCAGCCCTGGGTGCTGGAACAGTCGTGTGGAGACCCCTGCCAGCGTTGAGATGTTTACACATTCACTGACTCGGCTTTCCTCCTGCAGTCGGCATCATTATGTCTGTTTTATGAGATGGAGGAGGATTTGTGGATTGGTGTTGGACATATGGGTTAATGCTAGACTTGTGGGCTTAGGCAGCACTGGGTTGGGATGTTTTATTGATATGCACTTACCCTTTATATAAAACTCTCTCATACATATGAGGTTCTGTGGATTAGTTTCTCTAAAGTACCCAAACTAATACATTAGTCAATCACAAAGGAACCAATATTCAATGAGAATCCTATTATTTTAAAAAAGCAAGAAAATATTTCACATTAAAGGAAACATTCTTTTAGAGTTACTGAGGTAGGTGGGCGGGTTGGGATGATAAGTCATGGGAAAGAGAGTAGACAAGTGCTAATGTGGGTGAAGGGGAAGGTGACATGCAATAAGAGAGAAGTTTAGGGAAAAAATGCACAGGCAAGAGAAAAACACTGGGAGGTCTGCAATAGTTAAAGACCACATAAGCAAGTACAATTATATACACAATCCTGAAATAGTGGTAGTCTATGATGAGTGGGCTGAATAGGTGTGGGAGGGGGATTGGAATTGTCTCTAGAGAGACAATACCGGTGTCATTCATATATGTATAAGAAAGGGCTTAACATCACGAAGCAATCTTGAATCAACAAGGCATCCTAACCCAGTCTAATCTAGGTCTATGAGTCCAACGTCAGCCAGAGCCCTCTTCAGTCATGTAGCTGTAGTCCAATGACAAAGAAAGTGGAAGCAGGATGCAGGAAGGTTGCATGATGGTGGGTGCAGAGATACATGGTTCCAGCCATGGCAGGGCACCCACAGCTGTCAGGCTTGGTCAGCCCACATCGGGTCACCCTAGGAGACAGCCTCAGGGTCCCAGCAAGCAGAAAGCAAAGAACCAGAGAGAGAAAGGGATATAGGGCCCCCAGTATCTCTCTCATAAAAAGATCACCCCTCGTAGGAAGGCAGCATCAGGGTGCAATGTGATTGGCAGGTTGGATTCTACCCCTACACAAGTGCAGGTGGACATAAACTCGAACTGCCACGAGGACTAGACAAAACACTTTGTCAAGGTTTGACCCAGGTTGTTTCTACGGGTGTATTTCCCTCCGATGCAAAGACATCCATGAATGTGCTACAGCACATGGGAAGCAAAGTTATGAAAAGTTCTTAGACAAAACCAAACACCTTGAAGGGATGAAGGGCTGGGCCTGGGGTCAGGACCACAGTCCTAAGGGATACCAAGGGCAGCTGACATGACACAGTTCACAAAGACAATGTTCTACATCATGCATGGATAGGTAGTGATTGGGGGCCTAAAAGCTTAAGAGCAGCCATCTAAGGTACAACATTGGTCTCTCTGCATTCAGAGGATTGATGAATAGGAAAAAAAATCTAATAGACTATTGGACCATGAAAACATCAGTCTCCACAACTGTGAGACCAGAAGAAATTAGATGCTGCCCAGCAGCTGGGAGTGTGGCCTTTCGAAAAGGGAGAAAATGGCAACGTCCCCTCTCTCTGTTTGCAATTTCCATCTTCCTCCTTGCTAGGATTTCGATGGGACTCCGTGTCTGTCTACAGGGGTGACCCCTATGGGCCCACGTGATGCTGAGAGCTGTCATGTTTCCATCAACTTTGGATCCATGTGATTCTGCAACTGGCCTGTGCTCTCTGCATCCTCGTCACCATTCTGCATCATCAGTCTACAGCTCCTTGAGAGGGAAATGGGTGGGGCCAGGGTTTGAGCATCATCCTTATGAGCTTTAGGCGGACTTGACTGGGATGCCTTCTTGGTATAAAATTACTGCTGGATATAAAGTTCTTCCTTATACATAGATGAGTATAACTGGTTTTCTTTCTCTAGAGAACTCAGTCTTATACAACATTAAAAATAAAATAAAATAAAAAGGTATTTTAGATATCCAAGAAAATCATCAAGGTTTTGAGCCTCTCTTTTCTTGGTTCTTATCCTGCTCCCAGGAAAGAAATCAGGAGAATGGCATTCAGACCAGAGTCAAACATTTGAACAAAATGAATGCGTTTATTGAGAAAGAGGGGCTTTGGTAGGGAGTGCTGCTCCCAGCTAATCCAAGGGTCTAATAAAAGGAGAAGTTACCTCTTTGGATTCAGCTAATGGAGGACTTTCTATCCTTGATTGGTGTTCTGGTGGTTCTTTTGCTATTTTGTCGGCTTCCTGTAACGCACCTCCCTTTTCAAGGCACGCGCACCCCTGCATTCTAGAATTTATGCTGTGTTTGTCACCAGGTCCTGGGGCTAAAGCTTAAGTTAGCCATTGTATGGTAGAGACACTCCTGTCTTTCCCAGCCCATGACAGCTTTTACATTATGTGCATATCTCCTCCACTGATAAGGAAGTGCAACCCATCTGTCCTTCACTTTCCTTTGTGTTAGGGAGACATAGAGGAGATGCACTTCTACCTCTTTTGTTTGGACTCATCTTGTATTTTCACCTTCTTCCGTTTGACCTGATTCTGCCTAGCTAACAGTGGGATTAAATCAGTGTCAATGTCATAGACCAGTTTGCAATAATTAAGAATATTTTTCAATTCCAGCCAAACTAAAACATTTCACAAGAAAAAGCTATCATGATAGAACTGTGGATGCCATTAGTAGAGTAACAATAAATGATCAGACAAAATTATAATCATGGTTGTAGAAAATAGGGTGGAAGGCACATATGTAGAAGATGACCAGCAAAAAGGACCAACGCCTTTCCTTCCATAGTGTGAAGTGAAGAGAAAACACTTTCAGTGGAAGCCTAAAGGGTGTTTAAAAGAAAGAAAGAGGGTCGACACAAAAGAAAGAAAAATAGTTGACAGTTACCATTTAAGGGGGAAAGAAAAGTAATCCTATTTTTCATGACATTTGTAGAAGTATTTGCATCTTTCAACTCTGCTAGGTGGGAGATGAGAGAAAGAGACAGAAGTATTGTATGCCTGCAAAGTGCAGAACTATAGTTACGCATTCTCTTTTTAGAAGCCCGAAGCTAGCTTCAGGGACAGAAGGACCTTGTTAGAAGATGCCAATGAAGAGCGTATCTTCTCTTGTGCTCTTTGGAGGACACAGAGCCTCCAGGGGAGCCCCAAAGTAGACAGAGGAAGCAGCAGAATTAGGAGGGAATGCTTAAATCCAACTCTTCATTTTGCAGAATGAGACAGTTTCTCATTTCCCCTCCCCAGGGGAGAGAGGCATGGAAACGTTTTTTCTTGCCATTTATGACCGCCAGTAAAATCAGGTGAAGACACCGAAGAGTGTGAGGTCCAATGACTTCTTCCTGTATGCACTGCCCTCAGGACAGAGGTGTTCTCTGCTTTCCATCCAGGCTCTGCCCCCGACTCGAAAGAGAGGAACCTGCAGTTTGGGGCATACCTCTAATCCCAAAAGGAAGGTAGTGTATATTAGATAAAAATGAGTACTGAGTGAAATCAAGCTGCAATATCCAATTCTGCTTTATCAGTAAGAAGTGACATTTTAACATCATACCTATGATTCCTGTATCTTATATAACTTATTCAAATTCAGGAGAGAAAGAAAAAGGGTAATTTGTATCAATCCCATCAATATCCAACAGGCACTATTGGCTTCCTTTTTACCAAGAGCTACTTTACAAACGACAGCATGGCCTCTGCAGGTGAGTCTAGTGGATGAGTCAGCACATGACTGCCAGTGCTCCGTTTTCAAGTGAAGAACTTAGCGCCCAGTTACTGAGCGTGCTGTGAACTTTCTTCGTACATCGTTTCACTAAAGAGAGCTTTCTCCAGGTAAAACCACACTCCTTAATGGGCTGCCCCTCGCCTTCATTCAGAACAACTCTGAAGGAACATCACAGTTTCAAAGTCACGCCTCTCAGCCCCCCAGGACACATGAGATCTTTGTTGAAATAATATCACTAGATAACTTCTTCCTCTGTCTGATCCTACTTCTTCCAAAGTCCTTCCCAATCCTTCAACAAAAGTTGGAGCCAACAATATTCCATTGCACACTCGTTGGACATTTCTCTCCCTTTCAGGTGTTCCTGCCCCAACATTCTCACCAGAGAATAATTTGTTATATAGCAATGTCTTCAAGGGCTACTGAGATATCTACAAACAGTTAGTGTTTCCTACGTACCAATTACTCTCTTGGGCATTTTGCATGTGTGTGATAACAACACGAGGCAAGTATAATTCTTATCGCTAAGATACGGACATTACATTTGGGGGAGATTAAGCAATGTATGATGGCCAACTGCTCACAGTGGCTGAGTTGATAATATTAATCAATTAATGTTTCTAAGAAGATTGTGCTCTTCAACTAAGATTTACATCTTAGAAGCAGATTCTGAAATTACCTCTATCTTCTTTAAGTGAACTAAGGTGTGTTACTTAGACTTCTGAAACATTTTTCCTTCAACCATTAACTGGAGATATCTGAGTAGTCCTGTGGATTAACTGTAAAAATGTAACAGAAACAGTTAACATGATATTTATTTAGATGGATTATTTTTCCAATGTATAAAGTCAACTCTGTATTTTTTTCCTTTTGAGCTGCCATTTGTCTTAATTGTCTCTTGTTTTGTTCCTCAAGATTGTGCTTTTTAAAAGATTGCTTTTTACCTTGCATGGGCAGTTAATTATTCCATGTGATTTTAATGGTCAAAGTCTCTTAACTCCCACCAAATGACCTTTTCCCACATGGGTTAGGTCAGAAGGTGAGGGGATAGATTGAGTGTCACCCGTGAATAATTGTGAACAGGATTCCTGAGAATGCCATCCTGCTATATACACCATCTCATTCCCATCAAGAACCAGGAGGGGTGGGCATAAATTAGAGCCAACATCCCTGTGAAGTGACCCTCTTGGATGCAGAAGCCAGTGGCAACATCAGAGGGTGAGCAGCAGGACCAGGAGCCAGAACATGGAACAGAATGATGGACTCCCCAACCCGTGGAACAAATAAAATAGTGTGTTGTTGTAGTTATATAATCTTGTGTCAGTTTGAGAGGATTACAAGTGAATCATAGTCAGATCATAGTCAATGAGGGCCCTATGTAAGTATGACCTTCTTCTGAGATTTCTGGGAATTCATGGATTTCCTCCTTGGAGGTGGGAGGCAGACTCTTTCTCTCTGCTCACTCCCTTGGAGACGCTCTACTGACAAGGCTCACTCCTTGCAAGACATCCAAGGAGAAGCCACATGGACCTACCCTTATGAGTGCTGAGATACTTAAGATGCCACGGGATCCAAAGACTTCCCACCCGCTGGCCTGTGATCTTCCTGCATTCAGCGTCATTGCATGCGTGTCGTGAGTCTGACAAGGACTTTATAGATTGATATCGAACATATGGGCTAATATTGGACTTATGGGCTTTATCTGGACTGGGTTGAGAAGCTTTCTTAATGTACAATTAACCTTTATATAAAACTCTCTCTTATACACATATGAGAGTTTCTATGGATTTGTTTCTCTCATCTACCTGGATGAATACAAGTGTTTTGTGAGGAAAGCTGGCTTGTGGAGTGGGCTACCTCTGAGCACTTAAGTGGGGGAGTAGTACTCGCTGATCCATGGAAGTGGAGCTGAGCGTCTCCAGGCTGAGGCTTGCCTTTGGACATTTATTAGCATATCTGAAAGAACTTTGTACCATCTCCTGATTAAATATATCAAGATCCTTAGCATTTCTCACAGGCATTATAATTTGTGAACTTACTCAATAAACCCTTCAATCATGAATTTTGTCCATGAGTTCTGTGTAGCTAGAGAAATAGAGAATATCAATTAAAACAACATGCGTCCCTGTTATGCAATGATTAAAGTGCTTGGCCAACTGAAAGGCCATCAATTCAAACCCACCAGCCACTAAGAGGCAGAAAGGCAGGACATTCCATAAAGATTTACAGCCTTGAAATACCATTGTGGCTCTACGCTGTCCTGTAGAGTTGGTACAAATCATAATAGACTCACTGGCAATGGGTTTGCTTTAGTTTTCTGCTTTCCAACCAAGGAGCCCTGGTGGCACAGTGTCCAAGCATTCCACTGCTCACGAAAAATCAGAAGTTGACAAACACCAGGTACTACTGAAGAACAATATGAAGCAGTCTGCTTCATTAAAGAATTATAGTCTTAAAACACAATATCCCTACTACAAATAAATAATTTATAAGGATTCAGAAGGGTGTTGGGGTGAAGGAGGGGTAGGATAAAGGGAGACAGAAATAAAGGAGTGCAAGAAAAATGAAAATGGATTGTAAACGATGATGGCAACAAGTGTACAACTGTGCCTCATCTAATGAAACTATGGTTTGCAGTAATATCTGTAAGACCTCCCAATAAAATAATAAAAAGAGTTATAATCTTGGAAATCTTATGGGACAGTTCTATACTATTATATAGCATCATTAGAAATCTAATTAGGCACCATGGCAGCAGGCTTGACTTCTCATCCCCCAACATTTCCCTGGTATTGACTTCTGTTCAGTTAAGGAGAAATCAACTATAATCTACTAGAAACCAAATCCCATTGCCACCGGCACCTTTATCAATGAATACAGTAAAGTTACAAAATTTTAAAACCATAACCGAATACCTTGAGGGAATACATTTCAGGGGCTTTGAGGTCTAGAGCTATAGCCTTGGAAGACATCAAGATCAATTGACATATCCACAAAGACAATGTTCTATATAATGCTTTGTTGAGTAGTGACTTGGCTCTTAAAAACTTGTTAGCAGTCACCTCATGTGAAACTCTAAGTTTCTTGGCAATGAAGAAATCAAAGTGGCATGGGAGCAATTAGTCCAAAAGATTAGTGGGCCACACAAGCTCCAGCTTCCATGACTCAGAGACAAGAAGAACTAAATGTGATGCCCAGTGTCCAAAGTATAAATGGATCACATTAGGATATCCTGGATATAGTTGGGGAAAAAAGAAAAATATGGAACAGAATTCTAAATATAAAAAAAGATCATGATTACTGGTCTGATACAGACTGATGAAATCCCTGAACCTGTGGATTCAGCCACCCTTCAAGACCGGAAGAGAACTTACCCATGACTCAACTTTTAGCCAAATAAATAAATAGACTGGCCTATAGGGTAACTATGGGAGACCTGGGAAGGTAGTGTGTTTACTTTTGGGGCTGCTCCTTAGTCAGCAGTGCAAACCCCCAACCAGTCCACAAAGAAAGATGAGCCTGCCTGCTCCTGGAAACATGCACTGCCTCAGATACGCAGAGGCAGGTCCACTCTGTCCTGTAAGGCCTCTGTGAGTCAGCGTGAGTCACTGTGACTAGATGGCACTGAGTAATGACAACAAGTATAAGGTGAACAATAACATCAAAGGGTGCGCATTCCCTCAGACAACCAAGTGATATCAAAAGCACCGCATTGTCTGCCATACAATGCCAGCCAAGAAAGAAGGGAAGGATAATGCAGAAGAAGGATGAACGGAAAGGCAAGCAGAGAGGAAGTGGGAAGAGTGTCATTACAATGTGGAAACTTCAATTAATGTGACGGAAAACAATGTGTGCAGACTGCTGAATGAAACATTTGTTCCGTAAAATTTCACTTGAATTACAATAAAAAGAATTTTTTAATTTAAATCATTTTATAGGGGGCTCATGCAACTCTTATCATGGTCCATATATACATCCATTGCATCAAGCACATTTGTACATTTGTTGCCCCCATCATTCTCAAAACATTTGCCTTCTACTTGGGCTCTTGGAATCAGCTCATTTTTCCCTCCATCCCTGCTCCACCCTCCCTCATGAACCCTTGATAATTTATAAATTATTATTATTTTATCATATCTTATACTGCCCGATGTCTCCCTTTACCCACTTTACTGTTGTCCATATCCCAGGGATGAGGTTATATTTAGATCCTGGTAATCAGTTTCCCCTTTCTCTCCACCTTCATTCCATCCTCCTGGTATCACCACTCTTACCACTTGTCCTGAGAGTTTCATCTTTCCTGGATTCCCTGTGTTTCCAGTTCCTATCTGTATCACTGTACATCCTCTGATCTAAACAGGTTTGTAAGGTAGAATTGGGATCATTATAGTGGAGGGGGGAAGCATTTAAGAACTAAAGGAAAGTTATATATTTCATTGAAGCTACACTGCACCCTGAGTGACTCATCTCCTCCCCGCTACCCCTCTGCAAAGGAATGCCCAGTTGCCTACAGATGGGCATTGGGTCCCCATCCCGCATGGACCCTCATTCACAAGGATATAGCATCTGGGGTCTTAAAGGCTTGAAGGTAAACAAGCAGCCATCTAGCTGAGAAGCAACAAAGCCCAAATGAAAGAAGCACAACAACCTGTGTGATCATGAGGTATTGAAGGGATCAAGTAGCAGACACCAAAGAACAAAAATCATCACTGTGTGCTCACCTTCCCCACACAAACACTGAAGATAAATGGGTGCATAAGCAAGCGTGGTAAAGAAAGCTGATGGTGCCTGGCTATCGAGAGATATAGCATCTGGGGTCTTAAAACCTTGACGGTAAACACGTTGTGTGGCCATCTAGCTCAGAAGCAACAAAGCCCACATGGAAGAAGCGCACCAGCCTGTGTGATCACAAGGGGTCCAAGGGACCAGGTATCAAGCAACAGAGAACAAAAAGTGTTTGGTTTTTTTTTTAAGTTCAATCCTGCTGAGATGAGCCCCTGCACTCAATCCACTGATGTCTCAATTTTGTACAACTAAAAGGAAATTCCTGGAAAGCTTGTTCTAATGCTCTTGAAGCTTTCGGCATGTCAGTGACTCAAAAGACAAATTGCTTAATATAGAATGTCTATTTAATGTTTATGTATCCCTGTAGCTCAGCATAGCTTAAGTATTGGTTGGAGTATGGTTGAGCTATCAAATAGAATCCTATGCTCAATCTAATGTTATCTAGTTGTTATAAATTGAAATTAAGGTGGAGGCACATTCCAACAATGGTATTGCTGCTATTTAGACAGTTAGTCGGTTCCACTCTCAGTGACCCTGTACATCACAGAATGAAACAATTCCCTGTTCTGTGTCATCTCCACAATTTGTCTCTTGTCCGAGTTCATCAATGTGGCCATCTTGTTGAGGGATTTACTCTATTTTGCTGCCCCTCTACTTTACCTAGCACGATGTCCTTCTTCATGAACTGATGTCTCTTGACAAAATGTCCCAAGTAGCTGAGATAAAGTCTCATCATCTTTGCTCTGAGGACCATTCTGACTGTTGATTTTGCCAAGATAGATCTGCGTGTTCTGCTGATGGTCTGAGGTATTTTCAATAGCCCTTTCGAGTAATATAATTCAAATATATCAATTTTTCTTTGCTCTTTGTGTTATTGTGGGTAGACTAGAGAAATAAATCCACAGAAACTGATATGTATATAAGAGACAGTTTTGTATAAAGAATAAGTGCATATTAAGAAAGCATTCCAACCCTGTGCTGTCCAGGCCCATAAGTCCGACATTAGCCCATATGTCTGATACCAATCTACCAAGTTCTCCTCAATCTCACAAACCACACGCAGTGATGCAGACTTCAGGAGCAAAGCTGAATCAGTGAGTGTGTAAGCATCTCAGCGCTGGCAAGGGTCTCCACACAGCTGCTCCAGCACCCAGGGCTACATCGAAGTAGGTCCATGTGGCTTTTCTTCAGGGCATCTTGCAGGAAGTGAGCCTTGCCAGCTGAGGCAGGGAACTGGCTAAGGAAGCTGCACCCTGGTCCAACAATCAGAGAGCAAGAGACCCCAAAACTAGAAAGGTGAGACTCACTGAGTCATTTATCTTTCTACCTTTCAATTAACCCCGCACATGTTTATCCACCAGGTTGGCACAATAGACTTAAACTATCTCAGTATTCCCTATTCAATGTCCAACTATAAAATGCATATGAGGCTGTTGAAAACCCCATGGACTGAGTCAAGTGCACTTTACTTTTCAAAGTAGTCTTGCATTTCAACACTTTAAAGAAGCCTCGTGCAGCAGAGTTATCCAGTGAAATGTGTCCTTTTATCTCTTGATTGAAACATCCTTGGGCACTGATTGTGCATCCCAGCAAGACAAAACCCTTGAAAATTTCAATCATTTATCAGCGTGTCATGATATTATCTGTTGGCCCAGTTATGAAGATTTTTGTTGTGACATAGAATTGTAATCCACACTGAAGGCTGCAATCCTTGATTTCCATCAGGAAGTGCTTCAAATCTTCCTCACTGTCAGAAAACAAATTTGAGTCTGCTGCATATTGCAGGTTGTTAATTAATCTTCCTCCAAACTTGATGGCAAATTCCTTTTCCTATAGTCCAGCTTCTCTGATCATTTGCTCAACAAACAAAACAGGTAAGTGGGGTAAGAGGATCTAAACCTGATGCACACCTTTCCTGATTTGAAACCATGCAGAGTTCCCATGTTCTGCTGATAGAGCTGCCTGTTGATCCTTGTACAGGTCTGCATGAGCACAAGAGAGTATTCTGGAAGTTTCATTCTTCTCAAGGCTATCTGTAATTTTTTTTTAATCTATACCATCAAATGCCTTTGCATCATCAATAAAACACAAGTAAACATTTTTCTGGCATTCTCTGCTTTCAGCCAAAACCCACCTGCCATCAGCAATGATATTCCCTGTCCCTCCTCCTCTTCTGAATCCTGGCTGAACCTCTGGTGGCTCACTCTCTATCTCCTGATGTAACTTTTGTTAGATAATCTTCAGCAAAAATTTTACTTGCATGTGATATCAATGATATTGTTCCATTATTTGAGCATTCTATTGGGCCATTTTCCCTTAGAATGAATACAAATATGAATGTCTATAGTTTGTTGGCCAAGTATCTGTCTTCTAAATTTCTTGACATAGACAAATGGGTGCTGCCAGGGCTTCATCTGCTTGTTGAACCTGATGATACATCAACAATTCCTGGAGCTTCGTTTTCGGCAAATGCTTTCAGTGCACTTTGATGTCTTCCTTCAATGCCATTAGTTCTTAATCATATTCAACATACTAAAGTAATTGGATGTTGACAGTGATTGATTATTCTTGACATCTTATTTGATCCTTACTGAATTATTCAATATTTTACCTGTAGGATTTTTCAATAGTTCTGCTTGAGGCTTGTTTTCTTTTCTTGAGCTCTTTCAAGTTAAGATATGCTAAGTGAGTTCTCACTTTATTTTATTTCCTAACTTGGTCTTTGCACATTTCAGGATAATATTTGTCTTTTGTCTTTTTCAGCAGCTCTGTGTTCCTGTTCAACTCTTTGACTTCGTTGTTTCTTCCATTCACCTCACGACTCTGCCATTAGATCACATTTCAGAGTCTCTTCTGACATTCTCCTTGGTCTTTTCTTTTTTCCTGTCTTTTGATGTCTTTTTTCTTTCTTCATATATGATGTCCTTGATGTCATCCCACAGCTCATTAGGTCTTCTGTCATTAGTATTCAATTAATCAAATATGTCTTGAAATTCAGGTGGGATATAATCAAACTTGTATTTTGGCTCTTTTGGACTTGCTTTCATTTTCTTTAGCATCAACCATGTCTGTCAGTTTGTTGTACTGTGGCGGCTTGCAGGTTGCTAAGATGCTGGAAGCTATGTCACTGATATTCCAATACCACCAAAGTCACCCAAAATGAACAAGTTTCAGCAGATCTTGCATTCAAAGAACAGACTCTTAAGAAGGAATGCAGTGTCTAATTCAGAAGAATGTCATGGATATTAGAACAACACTCAATCTCAATTTTGCCAATGATCACTTGGAAACAGAACCTAGGATTATATTTGATATTACACCATATCCTCCTTCCTTGTAGAGAGCATGCATGTTCTTGCCCTCTGCTCTTTCTACACTCTGCGCTTTTCTAATCCTATTTCACACACACACACACACACACACACACACACACTATCTCTTGTTTATGCTGGTCTCCTGTGGATGTCCTTATAGAAATGCCACAAAGTAGACAGCTTTTGGAGATCAGAAGCACATTTATCTAAGAGTTCTGGAATTTGAGGATTTGGGACCAAAGTGTCAGTAGTGCTATTCGATGGAGAGCCTGTTCCCTGCCTTTGAGTTGGATTCTGATAGAGCTTGGCTTTTCTTGCTTTGTAGCTACAGTGTCCCAGAGCACCCTCTTCTGTTATCTCTCTGTATCTTTCTACTCTTCCACAAGGATACTACCCAGGAAGAATTAGAACCTCATTAACAAAATGATAACTCATCAAATACCTCATTTCCAGACAAGGTTACTTTCAAAGCTGCCATAAACATGTCTATTTGGGGGAGACAGAATTCAATCTATCATACCAGTTTATGGTATCTTTCCTTCCTTGTTTATTTTTTCTTGCTTCCTTTTTCCAATCCCAACTTTGTTTTATGTATTTATTACAAGTATTCCTTATGTTACCTATAGACAAAAAGGTTTACATAAAGGAAATTAGTGAGGACACGTGTTTGGCATGGTCACCTTACCTAGATTTTGTATCCAGCATTAAAGAGAGCAACACTGCTCTATAGAAACATGATGGGAATTTTAGATTTTCTAACAGCTGGATTTAAAATTGCAAAATAAAGTGAAATTGAATTTAATAACATCTTTGATTGATCATGCACATTTAAAATATCCTCATTTTTTCATTATTCCAAAACTCAAAATCCAAACTCACTGCCATCCAGGCAAGTCCCACTGAAGGTAAAACTGCCCCTGGGGACTCCCAGGCTGCAAGTGTCAATGAGAGCAGAAAGTCTCATCTTCGCCCCACAGAGCGGCCAGCGGTTTCAAACTGCCGAACGTGTGGTTAGAAGCCCAACTCATAACCTATTGAACTAGCATGGCTCATATTTCAATATGTAATCGATATAAATTAGAAGTATGATAGTATGATAGTCTCCATTCTGCTCATATACAAAGGCTTTGGCATTTAGTGTGTATGTTACACTTGCAACCTTTCAAGTTCCAAATAGTACATACAGATGGTGATTCTGTGATAGAAGGAACAGGTCTAAATTCTAGATTAAGAACATGACCAAGTCCTTATCACAAAGATCACTTACT
Source organism: Tenrec ecaudatus (assembly GCF_050624435.1). Classification (NCBI taxonomy): domain Eukaryota; kingdom Metazoa; phylum Chordata; class Mammalia; order Afrosoricida; family Tenrecidae; genus Tenrec; species Tenrec ecaudatus. The sequence goes on from NC_134537.1 coordinate 149,135,718, forward strand.
ACACTAAACAAAACAACCATTCAAATAATTCTAGCCCTGACCCTTCTGGCTTCCCTGTATGCCAAGGATGTAACTTTTTTTCAAGCTGACCTTGACCCTCTAGTTTTATGAAAAAATTTTATTGATCCAGTCATACAACCACTAGTCTGAAACAGCTGAATTAAAGAGTTGGGAATTATTCAAACTCTCTAAAGAGGCAACAATAAATCAGTCCATCGTAAAGTACTCTGGAGCACACAGAACAGGGCCAGACCCTTCACATCCCACTTCAAGCTTGGATTTACCTTCTTAGAATTGTCTGAATCCAGTTTGCTACCTTAGAATTGCATTTTAGGTGTCGCTTCTATTCCTAGAGCCTGCTGTGATAACTTCTCCTACCCTGCTACTTGGCATATAGCTGTCATATCTAAAAGGAGGACTCAGATTGGCGCCAGGTTTGAGAATTTCCGACAGAGAGAAATGTGAGAGTGCCTCTCTTCAATCGTGAAGCTATCTGCAGAAAGTGAGCAAAATAAACGCGACACTCAGGAGCAAGCACAGTTTCCTAGCTCCTTCTTCTCACACTTCTTAAAGAGGTAGTAGAGCCAAGAGTGGGTATGTACGTCTGAATGCTGTTTTGTTGGTTGTCGGGTTTTGTGTGTGTGTGGTTTTATTTTTTTGGTCTGAATATGTATGATTGTATTTTATGGTCTATCTTTCCTAGGCTAGGTTGGGTTATAAAGAAACAAAATCAGTGGCACTGATATGTAGAAGGAACAACTTTATATCAAGAAATAAATTCCCATCAATGAGGTGTCCCAGACCAGTGCAACTTAAGTCGATACATCTGATGCTACCCTGAGTCCTCTTCAGCATCAAGTAGCTGCAAGCAGATGATGCCAAATGGAGAACCAGGGAGTTCCCAGGACAGTGTGTGCAGATCACACGGATTCAAAGTTGGTGAAAGCATGGGAAGGCACAGACAGAAGCCCATATGGGCCACCCCTGGGGGTAGACACGGAGTCCCAGCAAGAAGGAAGTTGAAAGGAGAAAATGAGAGATCGTATCTGCTCCATCACTTTCTTATACAAAAGACTACACACACACACACCCTCTAAAGGTGTCATCAGGCTGCAACCCATTTGGTAGCTTGAGCTCCATAGCTACCCTGAGCCAGGAGGGTCTAGTTGGCATAATTCCTAACCATCACACTCCTCCAGGGAGCAGGACAGAAGCTGGAGCTTCCATCTCTCTTGCATGCCATTGGGATGACAGAAAGAAAGTCCTGCTGTCAGGTTTGACCTAAAGTAAAGAGATGAAGTTAGGGTCACGGTTTATTTCTCTACTAGTATTATTAGGAAATTACCTAAATCACATCAATAACTTTGCATTTCATTTAAAGGTAATTTGGTTTTCTCATGGTACTCTGCCATATGTGGTACACACTTTACAGAAATCACATGATGTTAGATATCATTGTGTCCAGTTAACATGAGGAAGCTGAGAACATGTGTTAGATATCTGGACCACATCTGCTAGTTTGTGTTGTATCACCTTGGCCTATAGTTATTATACTGAACTCTCTGGACACTGAAAGGCTCATTTCTTAACTCCTTCTAATGTTATCTCCAAAGATGCTTCCCTTTACTTATCATGTTATATCACTTTGTTCCAAAGGGAGAGTCCTACTTCATTAAAGGACAGAAGGCTACAGGGCTTGTGATGATTCTTTTACTTCTTAGAAATCCATTTAAATGAATTTTTCATTACTGTGTTTGTGAAATGACTGACAATGTAACCTATGGAGAAATGATACATTTTTTACAACTTATTCAGAGTGACAGATGAGTCTTCCCATTCTCAAATCAGAGGACAATGACAGTATTTTTGTGACGTGTTGACTAAAGATGAATAAGTAGCTCAATTCAACTAACTTACCATGTACTGGTATTTATTGGGCTCTTTATAGGTTACCCATATGTCTATCAGTCTGTCTAGCTCCTATCTACATATGTACATGTATATATATCCCTATGCATGCATTCTACTTTGGTGCATATAGTAATGCAGCATTCTTAGTACTGTCAGAAAATAGGAGACTTACTTAAGCGATCATTTATTGTCTTACTTTTTAACAAACAGTATAGTTTATGCCCCATGGAATCTAGGGAAAATAATTATTGAATCCAAGGAAAACTAATGGAACATGAATATGAACAAAATTGTTTTTTCCCTTTTTTCCAATATAAATTCTACATGTACTCTGACATTATCATAAATATTCAGACACATCAACATATCTAAAGAAGAAAATTGCTCTTCAAGTTTAAGTGTTACTATCATACTCAATCAAGGAGTATTTATTAAGCTCTTATAATGTATGTGATCTTCTACAAGGACTTGTGTTGTGATGACCTGAGACCACAGTACTCATGTGCTAAACTTGAAAAACAAGAATTATGAAAATAAGAATCAAAAGGTATATTCACATTCTCTTTGACCTGTGCTAGCAATTACTATATATGCATGTGAACTGTAGCTCCTTGGCCCTTGAGGATAGAGGCATGGTCGAGAGCTTTGGCATAGAAGAGAGACTGAGAGGCGTCATCTCTTTGAAGGTCCCAACTCTAACTACTGGGCACTGAGACCGAATATCCCGTCCTTCTCAAAAGAATGGAGTCCTTGTGATTTTGATGGTGTACGCACAGGCCGTGTACTCCTATTACTGGAAAGTTTCTCAAGGAATATGTAAGAAGTTAAAACAAAATAACACTACAAATGTGTCCCCTTCTCACGTATGATACAAAGTGGAACCTTAATTCATGCTCTATAAAGAAGTCCACTTTCTTTCCTAAATTTTACTCTAGGTATATTTCACTTGCATATAGGAGATTAAAAACAAAAAATTAAGCTTGTTTCCATTGTGTTGATTTGATTCAGCGTGACCGGACAGCACAGAGTAAAATTGCTGCATAATCACTTGCAGTGTAGAATAGAAATACGCTCACTTGCGCTGTATTCACTATGCAAAGCCATTGGTTGTATGAATAGTAACAAACTATGAGGAATAATAAGAATGGGAATTCCATAATACTTCCTTGCGCATATACAGAACTTGTACACCAATCAAGTGCAGGTAAACAAACAGAATGCTGTGAATCTTATGAATATTGAACAAGTGAACACCGTGCTTTAAATCATTGAAAAGGGCATAACAAAATGCTCTCCTCTTTTGCAATGCTAACTTAGAGAAACTATAGAAGGGCAAAGAAGGCCTGGTGGCCTAATGGGTTACATGATCGACTTCTAATCACAGGGTCAACAGTTCCAAACCACGAGCCGCTACATAGGAGCAAGATGAGACTTCTGAATTTGGTGAAGATTTCCAGTCTAGGAAACCCACGAAGACAGTTCTACTCTGCCCTAGATGGTCACTGTGAGTCGAAGTCACCTTGATGTCAGTGAAGATAACAGTGTGTCATTGCTCACAGATTTAGGTATGCTCCTGCCACTCCCATCTCACTGATGCCCCATCAGCCTCCGCCCACCTTCATATCGGATATGCACAGAGAAATTCTTTGTGGATCTTTCTATTGTCAGGATGACTGAAGCTCATTTGTGTCCTAAACTCCAGAATTTAAGAAGGACACTGCATTGTCAGAAGTCTTTAGTAGACAAGGGTTCTTGGAAGGAGGTCTCTCAATATAGAGTAGCCTTTTGATTATTATTAAATGTACTATTCTCCTGTTCTATTTTGGTAAGCATTGAGTATGCCCTGTGCATTTTAAGCCATGGCACCTTTTTTGTGTGATTTTACCATCTAGGAAATAGTGAAGACCCCTGAGGAAGTCTTTAAAGGAACTGTTTAAAGAATATAACCCACATTTGGACTGTTTCTATAATTTTTAAAGTACTCTCAAACCCTCCATCTCCTTTTTCCCCCAAGCTCTGTGTGAGTGACAGTCTAGCTTTGGGTCTTTTGAGGTTTGCCTTCCAAGGAGGATAATTGTATAAGGACTATTGATGTAGCAGATGCTAGTCTGCTGTAATCGGATGCTTCTGCAGTCCATTGTCTTTGTGCCAGGCATTTGTAAAGGCAGGAAAAAGACAGATGTGTTTTATTCTTGGACTTGCATTAGCTAAACACTTTGCAACCATCATTTTGAAAAAGCAATGGTTCCATTGGTGCTTTACAATCATGCAACTCTAGGAAAGGGGGACAATCACAGTTACCGTACATCCTTTGGTTGTGAAAGGATAGCGGAATTAGAGCAGGCTTGTGTTGAGTGAGTGCAAGTGACGAAGCCCACTAGATGGCATCAACCAACTCCATCTTTTCTTGTCCGATTTGCGATGCGGGAAGGTAAAGCTCCATCTCTGATTCCTCGTCCGTGTTTGAGAAATACTACCATCATGTGAATTTAAAGTATTTGGAATTAAGATGCCTCAGCTAACTTTATGCATATATTTTATCTCTTTTTTTGACAAACACTATGTGCATTTTTCTGTGGAAAATTTCTCACTTTTAAGTTGAAATAATAATAATGCTTGATGCATACAGTTGTGAAAAAAGTGTGCATGTGAGAAAACACAACTATGCATCCTATGCCTAGCATATAAGTAATCAATAATATCTATAAAAAGTTTATTTTTAATAAATCATTTTATTGGGGCTCTTACAGTTCTTCTAACAATCCATACATCAATTGCATCAAGCATATTTTTACATATCTTGCCATTATCAATTCCAAAACAGTTTCTTTCTGCTTGAGCCCTTGCTATCAGCTCTTCTTTTTCCCCTCCCCCCCAACCCTCTCGCCCTCATAAGCCTTTGATAATTTATAAATTATTATTTTCATATCTTATACTGCCCACTATCTCCCTTAACTCACCTTTCTGTTGTTTATCCCCTAGGCAGGGGAGGGGGGCAGGTAATACATGGATCACTGCCCGTAGTTCCCCTTTTTACCCACTTCTCCCCCACTTTCCCCCTACCCACATGATATTGCTACTGGCTACTCCCATTGCTGGTACAGAGGGGGTTATCTGTCATGGATTCCATGTGTTGAGAGCGCTTATCTGTACCATTGCCCATGCTTTGGTCTAGCTGGATTTGTAACGTAGAACTGGAATCATGATAGTGGGTGGGGAGGAAGCCTTAAAGAACTAGAGGAATATTGTGTGTTCCCATGGTGCTCTTCTGCATCCTGGCTGACTCGTCCTTTCCTTGTGACCCTTGTGTGAGGGAATGTCCGTTTGTCTACAGATGGGCTTTTGGTCGCCACTCGACCTCCATGATTTGCATTGATGTTTTCATTTTGGGTCTTTTAATGCCTGATACCTGATCCTGTGGACACCTTGTGATCACAAAGGCTGGTGTGCTTCTTCCATGTGGACTCTGATACTTTCCGGCTAGATGGCTGTTGGTTTAACTTCCAAGGTTTATGACCCCAGATGCTATGTCTTCTAAAGCCAGGCACCATCAGCTTTCTTTACAACATTTTCTGATGTACCCATTTGTCTTCAGCGATTGTGTTGGGAAGGTGAGAATCACGGAATGCCAGGATATTAGAAAAAAAAAGTTGTTCTTTCATTGAGGGAGTACTGAGTAGAGACCCAATGCCCATCTTCTGCCTTAATACTTAACATTTAAAGATATGTACATAGACCTATATCCCTATCATAGATTGATATATTCACATATGTACCTGTCTACATTTATACTTCTAGGATTGTATTTTGGCTCCTCACTCTTTCCTCTATTTCTTTTTACTTTCCTCCTCTCCCACTATCAAGTTTGGCTTTCATTTGACTGTCAGCCCTTTCTCTCAGTTACATTACATTTGATCCAACCCCACCAGGCACTCCATGCCCTCCTCGCCATCAATTTCTGATATCTTCTAGTTCCCTGTCCCTGAATTTGTTGGCTCCCCACTCCCTTCCTCCCATCCCCTCCTCTCCCATGCCCCCCCCCCCCCCCGAGCTGCAGGCCCATTTGTTTTCTCCTTGTGATTGTTTATCCTGCTTCTCTTACATGGATAAACATGAGACAAAGAAAATAAAAGCCTATAAATAGTTACAGGTCAATCTGCAACCCTTATGAATGATTTCCAATAAAGTCTTGTGAAGTGCCAAGCCCTGCCCACCGATTCCATTGTCTATTTTCAGGATTCCTTAGGTACTTCATTGCTTTGCTCCCCTTGCTACTGCTCTGTTATGCTCCTTTCCTGTTTCACTCCGCAGGTGGGGGTAGGAGGGTGGGAAAGGGGGGTAGTGTCAGCCCAGGCACAATTCCCATACTGTGCCTCCAGTGCTGTCCCCTGTAGCACTGTAGGTCAGTGACAGGGCACTTGTGGTGGGGCCAGCCCTGTCCTCTCTGTGCATTGGCTGCTCTGAGCAAGAATGTTGTCCTCAAGGCTTGCTTCTTAAGCAACTAATACAAGCAACAAGGAGAGCACGGCACAGTTTGGCCTTGTAAGCATATGTCAGAGGGCTTCCAAAGGTTCTTGGAAAGATGGTTTAAAAAATAATTACAGTTTTCCAGAAATCATTTTGAAATCCCTTGTATATTAACTAGAATATATATAAATATATATATTTATATATACATACTGCAAAATATTTTATAATGGAAAATGAATAAAAACCAAAATCAGTGCACATTCAGTGAGGAGGTATGTGACCTCTTAGGTTTCTTACAACTGGCAGGCTTTGAAGAAAAGGCAGATTTATAATAGTTGTAGGAAAAGAGGAGGGAATTTATAAGACAAATATTAAGTGGGCATGGCCCTAGATGAAAAGGCATGCTCTGAACAAAGGTCTGGCTATGTCCAATGTGTTTGAGAGACAATGGATGGATGTTCCACATATCCATAAAATAAATATCTTTTGTTCCAATGAGTCATTGCTCCCTCTCCTAACTTCAGTGCCCAAGAGGGTTTCAATAAAACCAAGTGATCAACAATGTGAAGCCTGCAGACATGAAGTTACAGGCAAGAAATGCGCCTTTGAAACCAAGGGGATGCTTAAGCAGTGTGGGCCTTTCTACCATTTCATGAGGGCGTCTGGAAGCTAAGAGGATCAACTTTACCTGAATGAACCTCAGAACTGTACATCCTTATCCTGCTCTGTGAACCCTTCTCTTGTATTTCTGCCTTAATTTAACCTTGTGATTATTTCCTCCTTTATTTAACCTTGTTATTATTCTGCATTGAATTCTGGGTGGGGGAAATTTAAAAGGACATAAAAGTATTTAAAAGCAGGACATTTGCACATCTGACACTAACCAGGGTTACTAACAGTGATGCGATTCCATTTGTGTTTGGAAGGCCAAACCAGTTGTGGGATTTGTTGCTGTTCAGTCTAAGAAAATTCCAAAATCCAACATTGCTAACACATTCCATGACGACATACTTTACTTCACCTAAAGCTCAGAAAAGTTTAGCAAAGGCAAAGCAATCTTAGTCAAAAGCATTAAGCATACAATGCCACAATAAGGGGGGGAAAGAAAATCAACAGCAAAACAAACGAAAACAAGAAAAACCTTTGAATAATGGGAAATCCATTTAAATGTACTTTTCAGGGATTTGGGCAGAGTGGTGTTTATCAGAAGAGTACGGATGTAAGTGGAGTGGGTGTTACCGAAAGCAAGGGCTTCTTGCAGCCAACGGAGTCAAGACACGTTTCCTCAAGACTACTCTGGACTTGATTCGCCCTATAAGCTTTCAAATTTCAATCACTACCCCACTGAGTCTGGGGAGAAATTGATAAAGAAACTAATATAGCAGACAATCACAAGTGAATTGAATTTGAGCACAATTGAGATGAACTACAGTGTTTAAAAGTAGAATCATTTCAGAAATGGGCTTAAGAGAGAGCTTTTCTCTTATGTGTTGCTTAAATGTTTGAAACCAGAAAGTGGGAAAGGAATTAGAAGCAGCAGCACGGTGGGGGTGGGAGAAGGAGGGGGATGTGCATTGACTTGACTAAATGTTTATTTAAATCCTCTCAGCTTTTTCATTTTTTGGACATTTCTTCAAACTACCTGAGTTGCATTAGAAGAAGAAATTGTTAAAATAAAATGATGTTGCCTATAATCATAGGTGAATTGAATTTTTCCACATGGGCTGTAGTGCGTAAAAGCCTTTTCTTTTCATGAATATATATATATATATATATATATATATATATACAGAGAGAGAGAGAGAGTCAAGTTTTGAAGAGGGGAAAAGAAAGTATAATTACAAACCTTTAGTCTTAGGAATAGAGTGACCTTAGATATTATATGACCCAGTTCTCAAATTGGGTGGTACTACCATCAGGAATCTCAAGAGAAAACTAGGGGAGATATATATATATATATATATTTCCCCTGAACCCTCTGCAGTTATACTGAATGAGACTTCCTGAGGCTGAAGCTGCAGAATGATCAGTTAAGAGCTCTTCAAACATCCCTAAAGAAGCCAGACTGACATCTGGGAGCTAGATCTTTGCTCCCATCTCCTGATTTCCAGAAGAGGAAACCACATCTCAGAGAGATGTCAGAGTGAAGTGGTCACACAAAGAACCGAGCCCAGTGCTGCACATACTAAAATACTGCACTTTCCTCTACATCAAAAAATGGAAGAGAAATGGAGTTGTAGACTCCCTCTAAAGAATCTGAATTAAAAACAAAATCCCAGTCAGGTTGATTTTCCCCTGGGTACTGCTAATTTGATTTGGGGGTACAAGTGAATGCATGTCAACTATCTAAACACACCAAACCAATATTTTAAATATGCAGCAATTTCTAATTTAGGAAGCCGTTCCTGCTAATATAAGATTCTCAGAATTGAGCTTGTCTTTTAATACGTCTGTTCCAACTTCCTGTCAAAGTGGAAATCGTGTCTGAATTTGCATGTGAGGCATTGAGTGGCTTCTCGCACGTTCAGGTGCCGTCATGTCGAGCTGAATCATTCCTAACTTAGTGTATTTTGTGTACCATTCATTTCTTTTGTACTCGGGAAAAAATCACCTATTAATAATAATTTTTTTTTAAATCTTTGCCATTTCCAAAATGCTACTACTGTCGGAATTTTGGGGAGTAAACATTGTGGGCTGTTATTGCATTGTGTCTTCAGGAACCTCCGCGCACAGAAGAATGATCTGCTTCCCACCCGTCACCATCCTAAGGTCAGTTGCAAGTCAGAGGATGGTGCTCTAGGGGGCTTTTCCTGGCTCCCTGGGAGAAGTACATTATCAGACCTTTCTTCCTCGGTACCAAAGAGCGGTTTCAAAAATATGTGAAGAAAGCTGCTCAAACAAATAAATGTGCTTCTTCTGACTTCTGCTCTGTCCCTATGGTGCCTTAGGCTTCTGCACCCCTTCACACTGTGGCCCTGCACACAGCTGAATGTCCGGAACTCTCTACCGCCGGATCATGGCCTGGAGAAGAAAGACTGACCAATGGACTCCTGTTTTCACTATTTTTCAGGAAGGGGAAAGAAAGGAGGGTGCATGAGACCAGAAACCCCAGGAAAGACAAGGAAACAGGATTGGTACTTTGATTTCATAAGACGAAATGTGTATAACAAGAACCTGCTGGTAAAATGACATCTGAATCACAGTAAAATAAGACTCAGAATAGTCGGTCTCAACCTGGTGTGCCAAGACTTGAGGGCAACATCCTGCCATGAAGCAATGAAATAACAGAAAGTTAAAGAAAAATTAGGCCTGCCTTCAAGGAACTTACTGTCGTTGAAAAGGGAGAGGATGCCCCCGAAGGCTGAGTGCATTACTGCACATTGCAACCAAGATGTGAGCATTGCATTGTGCGTTCATTCTGGCGGACTTTATAGAGAAGGTGGTCCTTCTATTTGTTTTGCAAACAATCGTATATGCACAAAGTGACATTTCCAGGTTTCCCCCATAATTACCTGCAGTGCAGCAGACATTACTCCCTGTTGTTTCCATTTATTTAGATTAAAAATTAAATTCAAAGTCAAAAGTTAACTTTGGGCCCCAGGCCTATGCCTTGAACGAGCTGTGCGTTATATCCCCGTGGTTTCCCCAAGGAGTCACCTGGGAGAGGTCAGCAGGGAAGGAGGGTGAGCCCTAATTGATCCTCTGGGTCCATTTTATAACAAGATTATTGCCTACATTTCAGGCAATATTATGTAATGTGAAGGTGAGACTACAGATTGTGAAGGAATTTGGGGAGACAGATTAGACTTTAAAATTTAGTTTTCTGATTTCATTATGACCCTGAAAGACATTTACATCAAACAATTTATACAAGAGGCCTTTTAACTAAAAGAATCATTTCTGCTCTCGTGTGAAAGCTGAAGAATCATGACTGTCAAGGAAAGGGTGGCTGAAGGAAGAATTCAGAAATTTTCAAGAAACAATTAACTCTAAATACTTAGTGCAATTTCTTAGACATGTGTTCAAACAACTCTGTCTTTGAGCAACTCTGGGGAATTAAAATGGTCTGGACGTTAAGAGTCCGTTGATATGGAATCAGTGACTCTGGCCAAACGATATGAGTGGAGGTCAGACTAACCTCTAGTTACTCAATCAGTGAACATCTTCTGAAGTCTGCCATATGCAAGGCACTGTGAAAAACATTATTTTCCTAGAGGCAACATACGAAATGCAACAAAGCAAAAACCATTAAGAACAAGTTAAGTTTACATTTTGAGAACTCAGAGGTCAGTCCCGAGCAAGCAGAGAAACTATGATGAAAGAAACTAAGGCAGAAATCACAGGAAAGGTTAAAACATCTATATGGGGACCATTCGTAACTTAGCTCCTTGACAAAAGGCACATAAGGGGAAGTTCCTGTGACCTTCGCTATTATATTACTGGAAGCATTTTAATACTTCTGAGTTACATAATTTCCAAGTATTTATTTTATTAGATATGGTATGTGACAATTATTTTCATCATGTTCCTAGGGTCCTTCACTAATTTCTACCAAGAAATTGCTGACTCATTAAGCAAATATAAATCTCTCTTTCTCTCTGTCACCTGCCACCCCACACTACCAGAGTATAAAAATACAGAGCCAAAAAGTGTATTGAAGTAGATAAAAACAAGGAGAGACATGTATAGACGAATTAAATCAATTTTGTTTTTTCCATTATAATTATCTATAATTACACAAATATAGAAAATGGTATTCTATATATAACTATCTAGAACTTAGAATATAAAAGATATACTGAATAGACATTTTTCCTGCTAAAACGTCCCTGAGGACAGAAATCATTCCAACGAAGCTATGGAAAACAAATCCAAAGGATTCAATTCTGTACAGAAATTTTCTGTACCAGGTAATTTCTGGGCATGTGCAGGTAGCCAAGGGATGTGGGGCTTCTGAGGAGCAGAAACAAGCACAGGGCTTAACAAGCACAAGTGATCATGTCTACTTGTTGATTTTTAGATCCACTGCCCCAGGTAAGTGGGGTCAAGACAAATGGGGGACCACCTTCATCTCCAAGGCACCCAGTGTTGTTCACAATGTTACCTTCCCGGGGTGGCACCTTGACCTCGTCTTGTACTCTGGAAAAGGAAGCAACTTACATAGGGAGTCAGCAGAAGTCAATGTCAGGGTTCTCCTCAGCCGCTTGGTAGGTGAGGCCAGCTGGTTCCCCAAGCATCATGACAGTGATGGCTATTGTCCCCACAACCCGCTTCAGGAGCCAAGAGCGGGGCCTGAGCCCCTATCCAGGTGATGACTGAGTACATGGCTACCCTCTTCCCTTTGTACAGATGGGAGGGAGGGCCAGCTTTACAATCTCACCAGCCTCTTTCTTATGGAACAGGGACTGAGAAAGCACAAACACAGAAAGGTGACACTTTGCTAATTTCCTTCAAATGACCTAAAGGGGAGTTGTGAGTGAGTCAGGGCTGACACAACAGTACCTAACAATAACAACAACAAACTGGGGAAGTTTTTTTAAATGCTATATGGGACAAGGGTCAAATGTCTAAAATCTAGTGGAAAATGCAACACCTCATCAAGAAAAAGATGAATAATCCAAATAAAAATGGAAAGAACACATGCACAAACAGTTCACCACAAGACACACACTCACTAGCTATTCAAGAGATGCAAATCAAAACAACAATGAGATACCACCTTACACTAGCATTGATAATGAAGTTCAAAAACACAGGCAGTAGCAACTGGTGGTGAAGGTGCAGAGATTGGGACCCGTTTAGACCGCTGGTGGGACTGTAAAATTGTGTAACCACTGTGGAAAGCGGTATGACCCTTCGTGAATCAACTGGGAATAGAAATGCCATGTGAACCAACAGGCCCTTTATGTGGTATATGCCCTAAAGAAACGGGGCATACCATGAAGAGCTGTATTAACACCCATGTGCATGACAGCCCTGTTTACAGCTGCAAAAAGATAGAAACTATCTAAATACCTATTAGCAGAAAAATGGGTAAAAGAAATCCATTGGTCTCTCTACCTCACGAATACTACATGTCACTCAAGAATAATGATGAAATTGTGAAACACCTCTTGGCGTGAATGGGCTTGGAAGACATTATACTGAGTAAATTCAGTCAATCACAAAAGGACAATTATTTTCATGGGACTACTAATGTAAAAGAAAAAATAAAGATAAAGGGTTTCATATCAAAAGAAAGACTTTGATGGTTCCATGGGGGTGAGGGAAGAAAGAGAAGAAGCAATAAGCTATTAAAGGGGAATATAATGTGCTATACAAGGAACGAGAGAATAGGACAGGACGCAGGGCAAATTCTCCGAATATAAGACCAAAAAAATGATGATCTGAAATGGAAACCTCCACCTGACTCAATTTAAAAAGTCAGGAAAAAAAAGTAGCTTAAAGGAGTATCAGATTTGCTATTTGGAGAAGAGATAGGGGAAATATCATAGACATTCTCTGAGACATGCATGCTACCATCCCCCATCTTGACTTGAATTTACCTCAACATCTTTGATCACTCTGGTAGGAGTCTTCTGCTGTTTGGGGTAAGCTTAGCACAATTTTCGATGGCAGCCGACTGAATATTCCTCTTCCTCTCCTTCAATCTTTAAATCCTAACTCCAACTGAAATGAGATCTTCTCTGGCAAACTGGTTTTTAAAAGGCATCTACAGCTGGCGATGATGCTGTTTGCTTCTTGGGCTGGACTCAGGCTCTGTAAGGAGTCCTTGGGCAGACGGGTTCGCGGACTGCAAGACCTGGAAGGAGGAGCTTGCCTTTGTCTTGGCATTTGTGCTTATAGAATAATATCTGCAGATGAAGCCTCTGGTCATCCCCTCTGAACATGGACTAGGCATGTGAATAACTTGCTATCATACTGAATGTACTGGAAAGTGGAATATGACAGATATACCTAGGTTAAAAATCGAACACTCTATCATTTAATCTCTCTTTTGGCTCATTTTGATGCCATCCGAATTTTTAACATATTTTCTGCTTACTTCCCAATTGGTTTTTCACCTATCCTATTTTGTAATTGTTGTTCGCTTTTTGGCTTCTTTTTGTATTTTTCTATTTTTTCAATTATGAGTTCCATGATGGTGAAATCTATAGAGACAGTCACTGGATTCATGGCTCCTCTGGGGTGAGGCAGGGGAGGGTGGGGGAAATGGGGAGCCAATAACAGGAGTATAAAGAAAATTAAATTGTTCTAAAACTGATTGTGGTAATATTTGTACAACACTTCTCGATATGCTCGGTCTATTTGGATTATGTCCCAATAAAAGAGCTTCTGCATAAAGCCAAGGCATCGCTTCACACCTTTTCATATCCCTACACACTGCCATCTCGTGTCCGTGCCATTTGGAAAGATTGCCATCAGGCTTATTACATAACTGTGACATATTCTTGACATCTGAGTAGGACTGCTGAGATGAACAGAACTTGGATGAACGCTAGACTCATTTTAAAGGGTAACCAGTAGATCCATAGCATTGGTTCTAAAACTCTTGGTTAAATTTGCTCTGTCATGTATATGGTTTCTCAACGTGGTTAAAAGAAAAAAAATGCAGTCTATGGCATTGTGCCCCACCATTTTGCTTAACATACTACATGAAATTCTTCCTCTTTGGCCACCCCATTTAGCTAGCTCTGACTTTGGGCAGTACATGTCAGGGCTTTACTTGAAGGTCAGCAGTTTGAAAACACCATCCTCTCAGCAAAAGAAAGATGAAGCGTTCTATACCTGCAAACAGGTACCATCTCAGAAAACCGCAGGGGCAGCTCTACCCTCTCCAACAGCGCCACTAGGAGCAGCACTCAACTAAGTCAATGGCAGTCCGCTGGGGCTGGTCTGTATCCTTTGCAAAGCCAAATATCTGCCATATTGCTGCATGTGCCTCTGAGCATTCAAGGCCGGGCTAGTCAGGATGCTTTGCTGGTATTATAAAGGTAAATAGATTAATAATAATGGTTAATAGTATGTGTTATTAATAATGCTGATGCTAATAAGTAAATAAACAGCAGGTATTAAGTACAGGAATGAAGAAAATGGGTGACACAAACCAGTGGTCTAAGAATGAGTCAAAAGAAAACAAACCTTGGGGCACCTCAGTTCCATGCCCCCGGTAGGCACACAGAAAAGGAGTAGGATGTATAAAATGAGTGGGCCAACCTAAATCATGCAAATTACTTGGCTACCAAAGAACCTCCTTTGGAAGAATTTTCAGTATAATTTGCAGACTCGAACCACAAAAGTGTCAGATAGCCCTGTCATGCGCCAGAGTACTGTATCTGATTTGTTTACCAGATGGGGGAAAAAAAGAATGACAAATGTTCTCGAGGTTCTGGCCAAGAATATTTAATAATCTAGAAGTATATAATACAGGGTGTAGCTTAATAAAGGGAAGACATGTGGCCAGGAGGAGATTTGGATAATTAACATATGTGATATTAAAATAGTAGATGATTGGGTAGAGAAGGAAGAAGCATATCGCATGGCTGTTATAACATGGAGAGGCTCTCCGGAGAGGCAGTTTCCAGCAAAGGACCTATGTTTGGTTCAACAGTGGGTCCGTAGAAAAGAGGGGGATCTTCAACATGAACTGACACTGGCTGCCCCAAAGGTCTCAAGCTTAACAACTGCGATCAACAGCCCAACGTACAAACCGCTCTGCCCCCAGGGCTCCTGGTTTCTCACCGAAGGACACCAAAAGGGGCAGGCCTTCTTTTATAAAAGTTCTTTCATTTTTCCAAAACTGCTGCTCTCATCACACGGTGCAATTGCATACTATCATCTCCTACTTTCTTGCTCTCCTGAGGAGTATGTTCCAGTTTGGGTAATTACATTCTGCCATACTACATCATCCCTGTGGTTTATATTGACTAAGGCATTTTTCGTTAATATCTCTCCTAAATTGTTGCAGAGCATTCTGGTGTACCAGTAAATAATACATACATGCAAAGGTAATGGTCAGATCACTGGAATCAGGCCGCCATATTTATACAAAGAACAAAGAAGGATTAAAGCTAATTAAAATTTACTTAGATCATTCATGCCCCTTCTGCATGCCTGGACCTTTTTGATGGTAATCTAAATAAATTAGCTGCATGTAGCCCAGTCTTATTTGCCTGGATTTTGCAAATGTTTTACCACCTACATCTTTCCAATGCTTCCGACTCCCAAAGGGCCCCCTGTGATAGGTTTGTGAGTGGTAGGAGAGACTGAGAGGCCAGTAATCGGAAGAGATTGAGGTTTTTAAAATATGGCTCTGCTAATACTATCACATTACTGTTGCTCAGTTTAGAGGCTGTATCATGTATCATATATATATATACATATATAAATATAAATTTTTCTTTTCCTTGCATGTCTCTCATCTGCTCATTCTCTTTCTACCTCTTTCAGCTTTAATGGATCAATACTTGTAAAAAGCATATTTTCTGGCTATGCATCTTATTGTATCTATATGTTTATTAGAGAAGAGGCGCATCTGGATGCACAGAACCTGTTTGGAAACTGTAGCCCATCAGTGAATACAATGTACACCTGCTGGCACTTACCAACATGTCTATAGCTTCGAGGCCCTAGCGGACTTGTTAGGCTTGTCTCTCCAGGGCTGTCACAATGTGGTCGAAAGCATTTCCATTACTGGGAAATTGTATTTGGTTTGAGTTGAATGGAAGAAGTGAACTGTAGCAGCGAGACTCAGTTCCCCAAATCCTGTTCTGCGTTTCTTCAAAGGCCATGAGCTCTTTTGTCTGATGTTCACGTTCACTTTTTCTCCTTCGTGGTGAACCTTCCTTTTCTGTTTTCCACTTCCCGGCAGCGCAGATGCCTCTCTCGCAGAAATGCTCTGCAATATCTCCTTTACATTTTAATCTTGTCCTCTGCCATGTGTAACGGGATCAAGATTTTAATTCATTTATCCATTCATTCATCGAATCAGTTGGCACATACTTTGGAAGCAAACTGGATGCGCAGAATTGTGCTAGTCTCAGATACGAGTGACACCCGGGGTCTAGAGAGCAGACGAATCATAAACAAATATATATACAAATAATTTCAGTTCTCAATGGGAAAAGCCCATAGCAGAGGGAGAGCGGTGTAATAGAAGGGAAAAAACAAACCAAGAGTCATTGCGGTAAATGGGCTTTGGGAAATGGTCTTGGATAGTTAGCTGGAGATTGCTGCAGCAGACCCCCTTGTTATGAAATGATTGGCTCCGTTCATGAGCTGGCAAGCAGGGGTGAAGCATGTTGCTACTCATCCTGGGCGAAGGGTAAAAGCCCTAGCTGAGAAATGAGGAGACGTTCATTCTGTGGGGACTCGGGGAAACACCTTCACTTCTTCCCCTCAGAGTCAAAAAGAAGGGACAGTGGGACGACCATTGGTTCCCTGGGGTCCTTCTGACTCTGGCCTTTCTTGCTTCTCTGGGGAGATGCGGGAAAGTGCAGTAAACAGCAGGCGTGCGCAAAGTCACTGCTTAGGCGACGGAGACTACATACATTTCACTCCATCTGAACTTTCAGGAGTTTCTGCTACCCACTTTACTCTTCCTGTCCATACAATTCCCTTATCTCTTTGAAACTGATTCACAAATGGTTGCAATAATTTGAGGACTTACACGGGCTGTTTTGTAATTCAGACAAGTAATTAAAATATTCCCAGCACATACACTTAATCAAAACAAGTCCAATTAAGCTCACTACTCCAGATTCCACCTCATTAGCTTTCTGTTCCTAAAATATAACAGATGTCATTGCTGCAGGCCTGGAGGTACCGACACATTTTTCAGCTAAGCACTTACAATGCAACCTAAGTTAGAGGAAGATTTAATTATGACTTCCATTGTTGTGGCTTCCCGTAGAAGCTCATTTTTCACTTCCCAGCAATCTCTATCTCTCTAGCTCCCCACTGCCCCTGCTAAAGTGGTGAATTTCTCTTAAAGGGGTGAGTTCATCAGATGTATTCATCCTATCTTCCCCCTTTTCCCTGATAAATCCTGAGTTGCTCCAAGATTTCTATGATCTTGTACCATATTAATAAATTAGAGGGACGAGAAAGAAATGAGATGCAATGATGTCCTTACCATCCTTAAAAATAATTGGTCGTGTTCCTTGGCTATTCTGGCTCCGGTGCTCAGGGAAAAGTTATCACTTTTTTTTTCCATTTTTGTTCTATTTTCACTACACATTGGACAATATTGTATTATGGAAATTAATCATTCACACGTATTTTACTTCTCCTTCTCCAGTCCAAATCATCTAAGCTTGGGCCCAAACAGGCACATAGGGGTAACGGGAGAAACATAAAATATGGAGCTGAAACTGTGCTCTAGGTAACTAGAATAATTTAAATGCCTTCCGTGACAATGGGATTTCCTAATTGATTCTTTTAAGAAGAATAACTAGCACTTTTTGTCGCAACATCAGGAAGTTGTAACCATTATTCTTATACATTATTCACTCATTTAATTTTTCATTTCAAGGTGAACAACGGTGTACTAGGTCTCATATATGGAACGTTCAATTAAAGGCACATCAGGTTGTGTTGTCTTTTGTGGATACTCTGCTTTCTTACATAAGAAAGGTGTGAGGTACCCTGTGTAGAACAAGTCTATCAGCCCCATTTTTCCAACACATGTGCCACTTGAGGTTTTTGTTTCATATATTGGTAACTCTAATAATCTTATAATAGTTTATAATATTATTACACACTTAATAGACTACCCACTAAAAACTCACGGCCATAAAGTAGATCCACACTCATAATGATACCACATAGGATTTCCTAGACCTGAAATCTTTACCGGAGCAGACAGCCTTTTCTTTCTACCAAGAAACAGCTTGTGGGTTTGAACCATAGATTTTGCATTAAACTCCAAATCCACCTCATTGTCGTCACATCGATGCCAACTCCTAGCAGCCCTAAGGACAGGGTAGAACGTCTCTGAGTTTCCAAGACTATAACTCTTTACAGAAGCAGAAAGCCCTGGCTTTCCCCTGCTGACATTGCAGTTAGCAGCCCAGCGTGTAAGCCGCTATACCACCAGAGCTCAGCAGCCCTCTATTTGACCAACAGCACCACCTCCTTTGACGGCTATATCATAGTGTACGCAAAACTTTAAACGTGTGACTTGTTTTACTGCAGTGGTTCAGAACCAAGTCTGAAGTATCTCCCAGTTATACGTGTATGAATTTTTAATATTAGCACTGTTTTCATCTATTTTTTATTGTGAAAGTCTTTTTGTTGTGTTAGAATTTTTTATTATTGCAGAAATATAAGTAAGACATTTTTAATTCAAATTTTTTCACTTGTACAGAACAATGGACGCAATTATATCGATAATGTGGAGCCGCCACCACCACCACCACCATAGCCATAAAAACCTTCTCTATAAACAGATAGTCCAATGCATGTAATTATTGTAGAAATGCCCTATTCTAGAAGTCCAGCCTTCGGTAGGTAATAAGTACTCAGACATGTCATCCCATCCATGCAAACAGCTACTCTGCACCTTTCTTTTAGCCTAGGAAAGTGTTATGTGTGGGCTGAGCCTCTAACCAGTGACAGACAATGGTTCACGGGTAGTTTTTCTTCATGAGTCTATCTTTTATCCTTCTTCCTCTTATTTTATATTCTTCAAAAAGAATTGATTCTCAAGTGAAAGATCTGTTTTGTTATTGTAGTTGTATTAAACATTAAATAACTCTAACATATCCACCCTCCTTCAAACTCACCCACCATCTCCCTCATGGGTGAAAAAATGAGGCTTTCTGCTCTCAAAGATTCACAGCTTCAGAACAAGAAAGACATCCCACAGAGGGATTCAACTCCACCCTAAAGAGCCAACATGAACCAAATCACAGGTTCAGCAGTGAATGGAGTAGGAGGAGATGTACCTCTAAATTAGGTTCCGTTTTCAGTAGGAAATGTATCTCTAAATTGCCTAAACTTGGACCTAGAATGTATAATCTACGGAAGAGTTAATTCAGATACATCACACACACACACACACACAAGTTATAATAAAACAGAATTCTGTGATTTTAAAAGCTGACAATAATTTCTAAGAATTCACAAGGAGTGGATCTCCTTTCAAGACTCCCTGTGCATGTGGGAAAGCATTTCAAAGGGACTGGTGGTGTCATTCAGACCATTCTCAAACCTCCTCTGAGAAATGTTAAACAAACCAATTTTGTTGTTTTCATCACCCCTATTTTAATTTCACTGGCTTTACAAATCAAAAATCTGATTCAAGAAGGACAGAAATCCCTTGCCGCCGTATGTACCTTTCTCCTCTGACCGCTTGAGATCATCTGCGGTAGTTCCTAATACTGGAATTCAACTTAAACCTACAAAGGTGGAAGTGGGAGTGGGAAGTGGAACAGAAGGGAATATCTAGAAGAGAAACAAAGGAGAGCGGGTCCCACCTGGAATGAGCGCTTAGAGTAGTCCCAGAATCAGACTTTCTCTTTAATGAAATGCTGGAACTATTTTATACAGATATTGCTAAGAAAACAAGAACCAACACCATCTTTGGGACTTGACATCTTCTCAGAACGCCGTGCACTGATGTCCTCTAGTGGGAAGAGAGCATGCTTGGATAGAACTTCCCAGAATGTCTCAAGTTTCAGGAACCCTTAAAAGGTCTCTGAACACGTGTTCTGGGAAAGAAGTCAATATCTCTCCTGTACTGTATATGGCTCCTCCTTCCTGGGTCTGACCAAAGAAAACTTTTCTCCTGATAAAAGACCAGAACCTAATTCTAGTAGCACTATGAAAAGAAATGTATGATAGCATTCAAAGACTACTTTTAAGAAGAATTTCCATCATTTACTTTGAATGATCAACCATTATTGGAATTAATTCAAAGCCATCCAGCATGACTACTCTAACGGAAAGAGTATTTCATCAGATTGAAATTGTGAGGTATGTATATTAAAGCAATTGGTGGCCTCTATGTATAGAAACATTTTCATGTCATAACCCATCTAAAATATACCTTCAGTTAAATACCAACGTCTTATACAAGAAGCAGCAGAGAATGGTGCGCTTAAATTCTTATGCCTTTATTTTCATAATCCTTGAATGTTGAATGGGATTTGCCTGATTCATAACTTTATCTCATGGGAATAGAATAATGCTGAACATAGAAGATAGTTAATAAATGATTATTGAATTTAGTTTTTAGGTAATTCTCTAAGACACACTAATAAAATTGTGTTAAGCCTAAAGTCTTTTTAATATAAAAGTTTGCCAATGAAGGCCTTCACACTAAAGCTGGGTTTCCACCTATTTTTATGTGACCTCTGAGTTTATAGTGGTTGCAGATTTTTAAGTTTGGAATAAAAATCAAAAGAAGAAGGATATTTTGTGCTACTTTCAAATTATAGAAATTTGAAATTGGCTTGCCATAAATAAAGGTTTACTGGACTATAAAAGTTGATTTCAATGTAAAAGGACAAAGTTAACTAGTATCTGCACCAGAGAATGATTGTACAGCCCATTAAGCTATAATATTTAGTAACTCCTCCTTTATTGAAAAGATTTGCTTATTTCTGATAGAAATTCTTCAATTAAATAGCATGCTTGAATTGTGTAATGTAATCATTCTAAATTATGCAATATACTAATACAAATATAATTTAAAACTTGCTTTCCTAATCTCATGGAAGAAAGATGAGCTGTCTGAGCCTGTAAAAAAGACCGTATATTGTTTCAGGAGTGATTCCCAGATTGGGTGCTTTCTCTTGCCCAGCTGAGATGAAGAAAACTGGGATCCACACTTATGCAAAAGCAAAAATATTTACAGTAGAACCCTGGACTTTGATGTGAATCTGCTCTAGAAGGAGAACCGAGATAGGATGCAATTGAGTTCTGAATCAATTTTCACCATAAAAAATAAATGAAAACAGATTAATCCATTCTTGACCACCACATTTTTCTCCTAAACTTTGCTTTTTCTACAAAACATTACAGAAACATTTCAAAATAAATAAGTTCAGAGCTAAATAATTTAAATAATAAATACAACATTAAAAAGTTTTTAACAACTACAGCATGGTTCATACCTTGAGATGGATGAGGATCTGGATCTGTTGACATGGATGTGGAGAGGAGGTGTGGAGAGAGAGTCATTGTTTGGAAGGGGAATCCCCTTCCATCAAATCAACTGATATATTTTTCAGGAGTTTTTTTTCCCCTCTCTTTTGCCTTTTTTCACTAAGACCTGGCTGGCTTTCTCTAAAAAAGAAAATCCATCTAATTGGTCTGCTGGTGGTGTTTCCTTGACTGTTTTTTAAGAGGGTTTACTAAACTCTCATCAATAATATCGATAACGTGATTAACCAGGTCCTTACTATGATGATTCTTTCCCCAAAACTCTTAGGACCCATGTTTTTTTATCTAAAAAAGTACAAAAGGCCACAAAAATGAAGAAAATTATAGCAAAATGCTGGAACACAGCCTCAAAAGATTTAAACAATGCTGAGTGACCGAAACAACAACCGCTTTTGTTTATAAAAATCACGTGTGCCGGGTCAAATTCTGACGTTTTGTTCGAGCTCTGATGCAAAATTGTCTCAACATTTCACGTCGAAATCTGATTATGTTGAGTCCTGATGTGGTAGAGGACTGAGGTCCTACTGTGTTAGAGAGAGACAGAGAGAGACGTAACTTGCACAGGAACTAGGGAGAAGAATAAGCAGCCATGGGAATTTACACCAGGAGGACTTCATGCTTGTTTATGCACATGGGTAGAGAATTCCGGGAATTGGAGCCATATGGGTGGAATCATGGTAATTGGTAATCTGTAACTAAACCAAACTCACTGCCATGGAGTTGTTGAGCTGTTAGTAACTGCCCCCAGGGGAGTTCTTAACCCTTTAGTCCTTTGAACTGTTGATCTTATGGTTAGCAGCCCATCACCAGGACTCCTGTGCTCACAACAGGTATCCAAACATGAAGTCCTAGGTACAGGCTTGTTGGCAGGTGTGCCTGCACCGGGTAGCTAAGTCCTCACATTGGAATCCTGCGTCAGGTTGTGCTTTGCTCTTGGGTTCAACTCAAGTTCACAGGTGTCTGGTCTGCTCCTGCTCCTACCACCAGTTTAAGGTGGTTAAGTCGGTGACTGCTGCAGAGTAAGGGTATGGAAATAGAGCACATTATTCTACAGGGGGAGAAAAACACATTATTCTTGCAGGCAGCCAGGAAAATCGAGAAGGACATTGGCTATTGTAATATGCCACAAGTTAAAATCTTAACTGGATGCGGAATGCGATCGAGCAAATACATGTTGGCTGAGGAAAAATCCCTCAAAATCCAATGGGGTGAAAGAATTCAACCTCTTTCATCATCTGTCTCAACATGATATCACGAAGAGTCAGAATTGACTTGCAGGCAGAGGGTTTGGGTTTGTTTTGGTTTTCAGTCTCCCAGACTTCAGCGTCACCTCCAGGAACAACTGGGCATCTCAGCTGACTCACGGCCTGGCTGTGGGGAGTTTCCTCCACGTCCCTTAGGACACCCTCTGGCACTTTGCTGCTCTATAATGCTCACCAAGGTTCCAGTCTCTGCCCCAGATGCCTCATCCCTTGAGAGAAGAGTTAACACATTGTCTTCTTTTAATTCCTCACCTGGAGGACAGCAGGACAGCGCCAGGTAAGGAACTAACATGTGCACAAACAAACTTTGATATTCAGAATCATTACTAACATTGCCAAAGACAAGCCAGACCCTAGGGAAAAGGTGAGAGCAATCTTTCATCACACCGTGCGCATACAAATAGCCGCCTTTAAAGTGCATGCAACACTTTGTTCTCTTTAGTAGGTTAAACATGCCTCTCCATAAAGGTGTTAACATCCTTCCTTTGCTTAACAAATCCTCTTTTCATGAGCTGTTCAAAGGTAAACTTTATCCCCACGTTGGATTATCATCGTAACCTCCAAATCTGTGTGCAGGTATTAAACACATCTCTCCCATCTTAAAAAGAAATTACTCTCCCGCTCGCACACTTACTTCAAATATCGACTAATTTTTCTCTTATTTATCATAGTCAAACATCTTAACAAAGCATTTACTTTCTGTTTCAGGAAAACGTCCTTCTCCCACTAAAGATGTTCATACTACCAAATTCCCGGGGGGCTCGTTCTACATCCAAACTGTGAAAGATAATTGCTCCAAGCTACTCACTGGGCTCTCTTCTCAGCCACCCTACCCAATAGCTTTGAAGGTCTTCTCCGCAGGAGGAGGACATCTGTAAGCCCATCAATGTTTCCACACTCACACCACCTCCACCTACAGATGGGTTATGCTGCATCTGTTGCCAGAAAGTGGGTTCCAACTCCACGTGTGTCAGAACGGAACTGAGCTCCGTAGGGTTTTCAAAGGCGGATTTTTCTAAGTACGTAGATCACTCACCAAGTCTTTCTGCTGAGAAACCCTTGGGTGAACTCGAATCTCCAACCTTTTGGTTAGCAACTGAGCAAGCTAACTGTTTACAACCCCCAGAAAACCCTACTGTCACTTGACCCACAGACACTTAAAACTTGCCACATTTAAAACTGAACTGCCCTCTTCTCTCATGCCCCATCCTGCCCATGTCCCTCATCCAGGATTTCTTTGTCAGAGGACACCATTGTCCACCATGGGGCCCAATTATCCAGAGAGGAACTTATATAATCAATAAAACCTTTTGATTATTTCCCCTTCCCTCCCTATCCTCCACCCAAGTGACCCCTTGATAAATCATTGTTGTTTTCATATCTTACACCATCTGCTGTCTCCCTTTACCCAAGTTTCTGTACCTTCTCCCTACCCTCATGGTATTGCCACTCCCATTATTGTTCCTGAGGGGTTTATGTGTCTGTCCTGGATTCCGTGTGTTAAGATCTCTTATCTGTACCAGTGAATATGTGTACAAGCCAGATTTGTAAGGTAGAACTGGGGTCATGATAGTGGTAGGAGGGAGGGCAGGCAGGGAAGCATTAAAGAACTAGGTGGTGCCCAGCTATGAAGTCAGACGTGTGTTTGTCTTGACGTTGCAGACCCCGAAATGTATTGCATTGTATGCACAAGGCTGGACTACAATAAACACATGTAAAATAAAGGGTTAAATTACCCTTTTCCCTTTCTGTATTTCAAGGACAATTGACAAAAGAACCCTTCTTTGCCTCCCTTTCAAAGTGATTCACACAGATAAATGCACCCCACATTGGTTAATAAGGTGATCAATTTAAAGGGCCAGTGCTATTGAAGTAAATTGCAAACTCTAAAAGGCTTGTGGGATATTCAAGACGTTTTTAACCCAAAGCCATGGAACTGACTCTCATCGATTGACATGTCCCATTTGTAATAATAGGAAAGTATCCAATACCTGCCTATTTCTCTCACTGACAACACACGAGAGGGTTATGTTAGATAGGGTTCTCTAGAAAAACAAAAGCAGGACACATGATTTTATATATATTTATATAGATAGATATAGCATAAGAAATAAACAGCTAATTATAGAGCAGTATAAATGGCTCAGTGAACTGCACTTCCATGAGACAGCCAACACACTGAGAGTCCTTACAGTCTTGAGGGCCACTGGGTAGTCCTCTGTAGAGCAATTCAGGCTATCTGGTCACAGGTAGCAAATAGCAAGGTAGGTCAAAAGCAGTCAGCCAGATGACAGGGACTGACAGTTCCCAGCTCAAGCGATGTATACTCCACTAGCATGGGGAAGCAGATCTTGAAAGAACCTCAAACTAGAGCGACATAGTCCATGGCTTAGGTGTCCCACAGGTACTGTACCTTGCAAATTGAGGCAGAGAACAAGCTAAGGCAACCATATACTAGTCTGATTAGCAAAGAGTAATAGACAAGAAAGTTGAGACCATTTATCTCTCTACCCTTCAATTAACACCACATGTGTTCACTGGCCAGGTTGGCACAATAAATCTACCTACCACGGGGGTACCCAGCCCCTCACAATAAAAACAGGAAAAAAGCTACACTGGGCAGAGTTTACATAGTAAGCTTTTTTCCTGCTAGGCGAGCATTGAACAACTTGTTCTGAGTTAGTGAGCCCAGTGGTGTTGACTGAGAAGTTTCCCTCTGGTGACAGTAAATTTTTTTTCGTAAAAGTCAGAGTCACTCAAACCTTGTTTTTCTTGATGGCTCCTTTAAGAGAACCAGCGCACAGCTGTGGAATTTTGTTTCCTCCTCAGGAAAAATGCTGCAGAAACTGTTGTGATATTGAACACAACTTACAAGGACAGGGCTAGGAAAAACTCAAGTGCACAAATGGTTTTTCTCTTTTCAAAAAGATGAACCGTTGATTGATGACAAACCTCATTCTGGACTTCTGTCAACTTCCAGTACGGATGAAAATGTAGACTCATCATACATTTGGAGTTCATTCCAGTAGGTCAGACTGTTAATCAATCTTTCTATTTACAGGATCTGAAAAGACTGTGTAACAGTGTGTGACAAAAACAGGCCTGATATGTGGCAGACAGCACACTGGTTTTTACCCCACCGCAATGCACCTGCTCATGATGTCATCTCACTGCACCGGTTCTTGGCAAAACACAACATGCCACTCTTGCCCCGCACACCTTACTCACTTGACCTCGTACTATGTGACTTCCATTTTTCCATGAAGGAAAAGGGACATGAAAGGACAGTGATTTGATGATGTCGAAGTGAAGAAAAACAAAAATCACAGCGGTCCATCCAAACAGATGAATTTGAAAAATGTTTCCAAGAACGGAATCGCCGAGTTGACGAATGTGTTAAGTGTAATGGAGAGTACTTTGAAGGTGATAAGGTTGTTTTGTAAAATAGTTTAAATATATGGGTTTGAAAACAAAATCCATGGATTTCTTTGAAAGGGGGAGGAAATCCCCTCATATACCTGGCATGTGCTGAAGGGTGAGATGAGATTAATACCGAGTGTAAATATTAAAGTTTTAGTCCACCTGGCTTGTCAATACTCTAGCTTTGTGACAGTTATGTAATGATATAGTCACCTTCCATTTTGTGATAAGATGGCTCCATCCTTCATGTTCACATAATACCTACTTTTGGAAACCGGGTCACGTGGATAAGCGAAGAGTGAGTAGACAGTGCTGTGACTGTGATTATTTGTGTTGTTGTTTGCTGAATGGCTATGGGGCGTGGAAGGGTATTTCCGCAGTCAAATTTATAAACTGAGGATAAAATTTTTGAATGTAATCAAAAGTTTCTCTTTGGGAAACGACAGGAGATGTCTATAAATGTTCGTTTCAATTGTGGTCGTCTGTAAGTTGTAATTGCGGTATGTTGTTCCTCTCTTATGCAGGCATTTTCTTCCAGCCTGTTCGTGTTCTGTTTTATGAAGTGTACGCAGAAATGTAAGCACCTCGCCTCTGGTTTCCTCTCTCCCCTCCAAACTGTACATGTGCCGTGTGCATCTCTATGCACCTCTATGCACCTCCGGCAGAACTCTGGAACATTTCAACAGAGCTTTTAAAAATATACAAACAGTTGAAGGTTTGGCATCAGCCACAGCATCCGCTCAGCTGATTTGCTATTAACAGCTGTGAGGAGGCTTGGAGATGTCTGCCAAACCTTGGATTTCACTGAAATGAAATTTAGCTGGTGGGGCTGTGGCCAGGCTTATTACTGCTCAGCTTGTAAAGCTGCATGATTGTCCTCTCACAAGAATTCCTCCGTTTCAGCACACACACTCACGGACAGCGTCGCTTGCTTTGCAAAATCCATCTTAATTAATCATAAATAGTGCCTGATGGGAAGATTGCTGCTTTCATCTCGTTAAATAACACACAGTCACTAAATCTTTCTCTTGCTCCAGGTTTTCGCGGTATTGTGCAAGGTGCCTCCTTACATATTTGAGGTGATAGGAGGTCTGATCACATCAATGTGCTCCCGATGCCCTCATTAGTCCGTCCCGTCCAGAGTGGTCCCCCACCTTCTCCACTGGCAAAGCCAAGTCCCAGTGAGGGAAATGGGGTCACAGGAATGGCAAAATAATTCCATTCCTTCCCAGCAACTAATGAAGGAGGAGGGCAGAGCATCAAGCTAAAGACTCCTGTGAGTTTGCCTTCGAGCTCTTCAGGGGTGACCTTGTAGCAAACGGCGAAAATACGAAAGAGGATCACTCTTGCATGGGAAATGACCATCAGGAAAAGTTCACATGCTACCAAATAGGTGGCCAAGTGTATTCGAATGAACTTGCTTTACTTTCTCCCCTTGAACTAAAAATGTGTGTGTGTATATTCAATACCAATAGAGAAAGAATATTATACAGAACTTAGCACCTGAGTTAAGTGAACAATATATAATCAGCCTCTTGCACTGATAATGTAAATGCTGCATATTGGGATTTCAATGAAGCAGTTTATCATGGACACCCATGTAATGTAATAGTTGTCACTATTTTATGAATAAAAGCTGGTAAGAGATCTGTGATCTAGATACTCAATTTACCATTCTCCTTTTCAATTAAAGTTGGAGTCATGTAACGCAATTCTGACCAATGAAACCTAAGAAGAAATCTACAGACACCACCTCTTCTCCCAGTGTCTTTCTGCTTGATGTGTAGAAGTCATCTTGGGGTAACAGACTGAAGATGGCAAAGCAAGAAGCGAGAAGGAGACTGGATTTTTGATGATACCCCTTGATTGATTTGACCAGTTAAGTGGTTATGGGTCGGGCTGTAATCCAGATGGCCGGCAATTTGAAAGGACCAGCAGCTCTGTCGGAGAAAGACAGCGCTTCCCAGTCCCATAGGCAGTTACCATCTTAGAAACCCACAGGGGGTTGCTATGAGTCAGCAAGGACTAGAGAGTTGTGAGTTTCTGAGCGTGTATTGCCAGTGTCCACATGACTTACTACATAAACTAAGCTGTATGTTTAAGTTACTACTAATTAGCTTTCCTGTTACTGATAGCAGAATCCAACCCTTTTTAATAGAGAGCATTAATGACTTACAATTACTTCCTGCCCTTTTTTTGTCCCTGAGAATAACATATGCCTTTTCACTTGAAGGGACCACACTGTATATTGAGTTTAGAAAAGAGAGGCATGTGAAAGGACTCACACAGCATTCTTCTCCCCTTCTGGAAAATGTAACTGGCTGGTGACATTCAGAAGTTCCTAAAAATCCTCTCAACTGCATGAGTCTTTGTATAGTCACAGTCATCAGGTAAATAAATGAAAACCTCATTATGCATTTCAACAGAAGGGGCTAAGTGTACGGAGTTTAATATGGGAGAAGGAAGCGAGAACCCTGGGTTAACTAGAAGATACTAATGAGAGAGAGAGAGAGAGAGAGAGAGAGAGAGAGAGAGAGAGAGATATTAATATTCCTAAAATTGGGAACCTAAATGGAGATAAAAATAGGCAGAACCCAGGAGCTGTGAGAGGCAGACAATCAGACCTTGAGAGGAGAGATTTTCTGGGCACGGAAACTTGAGGCATGTAGGATCTCAGAGGATCTCCCTATAGGTCTAAGAAGGTAGGAGTGTCAAGCTGATCCCTCAACGGGTACGATGGCAACGCGTGTTCCAGTAGTGAGGAAACGTGCGGAACCCACCGATGCAACGGAAGTGAGCAGCGGTGAACAATGAGGAGTCACGCGCAAAATCGAAAAAAAAAGGAAGTCCCTTCTTTCCCTTTCTCCTACCCCCTCTCCTTCCACTGCCTCCTATTGGCCAACTTTCATGGGAAGGTTGCTGGAAAAGAGTCGGTGAAGCAGATCCGCAGTGTTCCTGTCCCAGCCTCACATCCCA
Source organism: Tenrec ecaudatus (assembly GCF_050624435.1). Taxonomy (NCBI): domain Eukaryota; kingdom Metazoa; phylum Chordata; class Mammalia; order Afrosoricida; family Tenrecidae; genus Tenrec; species Tenrec ecaudatus. The sequence continues at coordinate 149,164,925 of NC_134537.1, forward strand.
GAAGCGGGTGTGAAAGGTAGACTAGGGACTAAGAAGCCATAGGCAAATGACTAGCACAGCAGGAAAGGCAATAAGGAGTAAGTGAAGCATTACAGTGAGTCTGTCATGACAGTAATACGGAAGTAAAGTCATTGATGGTGGTATTAGGTAATTCTTCTATTTGAAAATATATTTCTCTGCATGGAAATCACCAGTAACTTTTAGCTGTAACTGTTATTCTCTTCAAAAATATGCATCATCATTGTAGAAAGACTAAAAAAGAGTTAAGCCAAAATTAGAAAATTAAAACTACTTTTAATCTCATCATCCACTGATAAAGAGTGCCAGAAGGTAAGTGTCACAGAGAGAGCAGTTCTTATATCATGCCTAGCACATTTTTACATGCTTTGCATGTATAGGTTTTTTCATCCTCAGGACAAACCTATCAGCCAGAGAGTAATATTATCATTCACATTTTGCACATAATGGAAAACTGAACCTTAGAGAGGTTAAGAGGCCAAGCAAGGTCTACTTACATATAGTAAGTAGTAGAGCTGGGATCTACTACAGCAAGTCTGCTCCCAGAGACTAGTTACCTAGCTACAACCCTAGATAACTGCGTCCCTATATTGTCTGGTCATTTAAATTCTCCTGGCTCCCCTGACCCCCTTTTGATGATATTTTAAGGATGTGATGTTTTTATTGTTTGTTGGTCTATTTTTCTTAATAATATGTAAAACAATTATACCATCATTATTACTTCCTTAGGCTTAAATCCTAAGCATGGAGTCAAGTCAAATGATCTGCCAAATTGTGAAATGTTGGAGAGTATCTTCATTGCATTTCAAGGTTTTTATTAGTGAAACTTTTGCCACAGAATTACGAAAGTAGATATTTCTGAAAACATCAATATTATGGTCTGAATTGTTTCTGTCCAACGTGTATGTTGAATTGGGATCCTAAGCCGGTACCCTGAATTTAACATTGTTTGGAAATCAGATCGTTGAAGATGGAATCAGGTTAACAGTGTTTAGGGTACAAAAGAGACCTCAATATCAAACACACTGTTAGGAGAACATTTACTAAGGCTTGAAAGGGTTAAAGAAAACACCAAGACACAGGCACATCACCTGGAAGAGGGAGACCATGAGCATGAGGTCAAAATGGTGCCTAATGATTCACAGAAGTTATGCTAGATAAATAGGCTTTGAACAAAGGAACTGTCACCAATTTATGATTGATAGATTTATGATTTGTGATTAATACATCACAGTTATCCAGGGGACTACAGAAGCAGGAACTGGACCAGTATTGAGCCACTTACATTATTATACAGAAGAGCTTACAAGATTGGTCCACGGCCTTACCATCAAAGCAGCCAGGGAAAGACTGGTAGGGCATAATTCATGGCTTTGGGACCTTGTGTACTGTCCCCAGTAGAGTGAACTCCATCAAGCGTTCATTCAGGCAAGCCTCTGAGAGTACCCCTCCCGGGATTAATCATGGAAGAAATTTACGTGACAAGGAGGGCAGCATCATCTACACCCTTTGTTGATGATCAGAAAGAACTCATTGGATACATTCTCTATGGGGATTCTTCAAATGAATTTTGGGCTGTCACTGCCATCCATCCATAGCCTTTTGCAAACCAGGCTGCTCAGAATGTAAGCTCTATAACCCAGGTAGGGTTATTGAAATAAGGTGAGTCAGAGTGCAATCTGTGTAGAAGTCACAAAAGGGAAGATACAGACCCAATGTGGCAGAGGACGGGCATTGGTGATGCTGCAGCTGCAAGCCAAGGAATGTGTCGAGCTGCCGAAAGCTAAGGGTGCAGTATGGGACAGGTTCTCCTTCAAATCCTCATAAGCCCACACGATCAACACTCTGATTTTGACTTCTTGAAGCTATACAGTGAAGGAATGCATTTCTTTAATTGTAGCAGTCATGGAAACTAATGCACTCATATAGACTATGCATTTTCTTTTTAAATAAATCTTCAGCAGCACTTTGGGTTTTCTTATATTATTCTTTCCATTATTGGTTCTCTATTTGGTCTTTCATCTCCCCTTCATTGATAATTCCCAGTATGTGGTTTATTAGATGTATAAAATCTGTCCTTACAGATCCCATCTTTTCTATCATATATTTTTCCAAGTCCTAGGTTTAGCCCTCAAGTTGATTTTCTACATCACTGATGTGATTATCTAGAGAATTGGTGCTGCTATCCACAAATGTCTGAGTAATTCAAAGTTTAGTAGTCATGTATTTTGAATTCATCATTCCTGACCTTAAATTGTTTCCTAATTAAAAATGGATTGTCTAGAATCAGATACAGAAATGATTCAAATTGGCTCATGACCTAAAATTAATCATTTTCTCAGGAATTTTTTTCAGTTACTTATAGAAAATATTTACAAGGACATTTGTTTTAACATTTACTTATTATTAACTGAGACTTTATTACATATATTTGGTAATATTCTATTTACTTCACCCTATTAATTGAAGTATAAATATATACAGCTATAATGGATTTCGCTTGGAATTAATTGTCTCTATTCAAGTGTTTCAGCCACAGATAAAGGGAGAAAAGAGGAGCTGAAATGTAGGCCAGTTTCATTGACCAAATTGTATGAACTATAGAAATAGAAAGGATTCTTTAATCATTCAGTCACAAGTGTTTTCCAGAAAAAAAACAGCCATCTGTCACTTAAGTCATGGGGACCTTAAAGCCACCAAACATAGAGTCTCCCTTCATTACAAATAACGAAGCCCATATCCCCACTAAAATGGCCTTTCACCTGAAAGATAGATCACAACAGGATCTCTAAATGTATGCCCAAGAGGATTGCTGTTGTTGGTGGCCCTCTAGTGAATTTTGACTCATGGTGACAACAAATTAGAAGTAGGCTCCACAGGGAAGGATACTGCTGTTATTTTTCAGTGCCATTGTTAGTTTTGACTCATCCTGACCCCATGTACAAGAGAACGAAACACTAGTCAATACTATACCATCTGTGTTAGATAGGGTTCTCCAGGGAAACAAAACCAGGACACTAATGATTGCACAGATAGGTAGATATAGCACAAATTAATATAACAGCTAATTACGGTAGTCCACACAGTAGTACAGAGGGCTTAGTTCAACTCAGACCTTCAACTCACAAGGGCTGCTGAGTCTTCCCTCTGGCAATGCAGGGAGTCCAGTCATAGGGAACAAACAACAGGGTAGGTAAACAACCATTAGGAACTCAGGAGCTTAGCAGAGCAGGCGGGATGGGATATGAAACTCAAGCAACACAAGACAACAGGATCTGACAGCCTCTAGCTCAAGCAATGTATATACCAGCAATGTGGCAAATCAGGTCTCAAAAGAACCTCAAGTTCTAGCAACATAATCCACGGGTTGGCTGTCCCACAGGTAGTGTAGCTCACAGTTGAAGCTGAGACCTAGCTAAAGCAACCTCATGCTAGTCCGATCACCAGAGAGCAAGAGAGAGAGGGGCGATCGTTGCTAAGTCATTTATCTTTTTGCCCTCCAATCAAACTGCGACCTTAATAATCCCACATATTTCTATTGGCCAAGTAGGTAATTACCCTACCTATCAGAGTCGACTCCTTGCCAAATTGTCACCTGTACACAATCCTTTAGCCATATATAATTTCTAGACATTAACAAAATCTAGACATCAACACATTTACACCTAACCTCAAACATGAACAAAGTAAAGATATTCAATAAGCACATATAAAAAAGATAAACTGATGATCACAAACCTCGCTTTTGTAATTGATCACATGGTCGTAACTGATAGGTAGAGCTACCTTCTTCTTCTACCCATGCTCAATTACCTTTGCCCTTGGCCAGCACTCAGTTGGCGGTGGTTGTTTGCCTGGTGGGGTATCCCAGAACTTCATTCCTGAGAGGTCTGGGTCATTAGATGTCCTGTCAGGTTTGGGTTGCTGTCGTTTTTTATTTATTTTAATAACAGGGCATGGTAATACTAAACGACGACCTACGGGAATTCCTGGATTCCAGAATACTCTTCTTCACCTCCATTATGTAGCACCAGTCCAATTTTCCCTTGGTAATCAGGATTAATCACACCACTCATACAGTGGCATCCTTCCTGACCTTTTGTCCCAAAGGCATGAGAAGCCCAAAGTGGCCAAGGGCATTCTCAGCTGCCAGTTCATTGGAATCAGCGCTATGTTTCCAGATGGGAGAGTTCCTCCCTTTGGGACCAGAACCTCCAGGCCTGAACTGCATAGGAAGCAAAAATGTTACAAGTGGATCACTAAGTGTAATAGTTAGTTGTGCCACTTCACTTTCCACCCCGTGGTTTTTCGACCCGTGAATTCTGGCTATTGGAGACACAGCACCATGTATTGGCCTCTGGTTTAGAGCATATACAGTCTCTTGGAGAACACTACCCCAGCCCTGCAAGCTCCTGCCACCTAGCTGGCACCATCGTTGTGTCTTTAGGAGGTCATTCCATCAAGCCAGCTGCTTCAGGGTGATGAGGAATATGATATGACCAGTAGATTCGATGGGCCAGGGCCCATTGCTACATTTCTTGCTGTGAAGTGAGTTCCTTGCTCTGAAGTAATGCTATGTGGGATGCCATGCCAGTGGATGAGGCATTCTGTAAGTCCACCAATGGTAGTTTTGGCAGAAGCATTGTATGCAGAAGAAGCAAATCTATATCCAGAGAAGGTGTCTATTACACTAAGCACAAAATGCTGGCCCCTCCATGACAGTAGTGGTCCTATGTAATCAACCTGCCACCAGGTTGCTGGTTGCTCTTCTGAGGAATGGTCCCATATCTTGGACTCAATGCTGTCTTCTGCTTCTGGCAAATGGGGCTCTCAGCAGTAGCAGCACCCAAGTCAGCCTTGGTAAGTGGAAGTCAATGTTGCTGTGCCCATACATAAGCTCCATCCTGCCACCATGTCCACTTTGTTCATGTGCCCAGTGGGCAATGACAGGAGTGGTGGAGAAAAGAGAGCTAGTCTCTACAGTGCATGTCATCTTATCCCCTTGATTGCTAAAGCCCTCCTCTTCAGATGTAACCCATTGGTGAGGGTTCTCATGGGACACAATTATCTTTACTTTCTTGGCCTATTCAGAGAGGTCTATCCACATACCTCTTCCCCACACCTCCTTGTAACCAATTTTCCAATCATGTTCCTTCTAATTCCATGACCATCCAGCCAAACCATTAGCCACAGCCCATGAATCAATATACAGTCTCACATCTCACCATTTCTGCTTCCAGGCAAACTGAACGGCCAGGTGCAACACTCAGAGTTTTGCCCATTGGAAGGAATTTCCTTCACCACGGTCCTTTAGGGAGATCCCAGAAAGACGCTATAGTGCTGCTGCTCTGCACTTATGAGTGGCACCTGCAGATCATGCAGAGCCATCAGTAAGCCAAGTAGGATTTTTCTGTTCTTCAGTTAAATTATTGTAAGGAACTCCCCAGCAGGCTGTAGGTACAGACTGGGAGAAGGAAGGTACTGTGACAGGAGTGGAGAATGTGGGTATTTGTGCCACTTCTTCATGCAGATTACTTGTACCTTCTTGCCCTGCTGTAGCCCGATCTCCAATTTACCACTTCCATTTAATGATGGAGTGTTGCTGTGCTTGTTTATGACTCTGTTGGTCAGACAATACCCAGTTCATGGTGGTCAACCCAGGCCTCAAAATGACTTGGTGGCCCATGGTGAGAAGCTCAGTCTCCACTAAGGCCCAGTAACAGGCCAACAGCTGTTTATCAATAGGGGAGTATTTGTCTGCAGAGGATGGCTGGATTTTACTCCAATATCCCGATGGTCTACACTGTGATTCACCAAGAGGGACCTGTCAAAGACTCCACACTATCTTTATCTACAACTGACACCTCTAGCACCGTTGGGTCAGCTGGATCATATGGTCCCAGTGGCAAAGCAGCTTGCACGGCAGCCTGAACCTATTGCAGAGCCTTTTCTTGTTCTGGGCCCCACTCAAAATTGGAGGCCTTTCATGTCACTTGATAAATAGGTTGAAGTAGAACACCTAATTGAGGGATATGTTGCCTCCAAAATTTGAAGAGGCCCACTAGGTGCTGTGCCTCCCATTTCATTGTTGGGAGGGGCTGGGGGAGATTCAATAGGTTATTCTTCACTTTAGTAGGAATGTCTCAACATGTGCATACCACTTTAACCCTAGAAATTTTACTGAGGTGAGGGTTCCTGAATCTTCATTGGGTTAATTTCCTAACTCTTGCATGCAGATATTGTACCAATGACTCTAGAGTTGCTGATACATCCTTGTTAGTGGGTCCAATCAGCATAATGTCATCAATCTAATGGACCAGTGTGACATTTTGCGGAAGAGACAGGTGATTAAGGTCCCTTCGAACTAAATTACGGTACAGGTTGAAATGGTTAATGTACCTCTGGGGGAGAGTTACAAAAGTTTATCATTGCCCTTGCCAGCTGAAGACAAATTGCTTCTGGTGGTCCTTCAAGACTGGTATTGAGAAGAAGGCTTTTGCCAGATCAATAGCTGCATATCAAGTAATGGGAAAAGTAGGAATTTGCTCAAGCAATGAAATCACATCTGGAATGGCAGCAGCAATTGGAGTCACAATCTGGTTAAGTTTATGATAATCCATTGTCATTCTCCAGGATCCATCTGTTTGTTTGTTGATTTGTTTTACAGGCCAAATAGGTAATTTAAACGGGCATGCAACCCTGCATCCTTCATATCCCTCCAGGAATGCTGTATTGCTTTTGGTGTGCTGTTTCCCTAGGCAATGGCATTTCTAATGGTGTCCACTTGGCCTTTCCTACCATCATAGCCTTATTCGATATTTCAGGGATCTAATATAGGGGTTCTTCCAGTTGCTAAGTATGCCTATTCCAGTGGTGTATTCTGGAATTGGGGGAATAACCACAGGAATTATATCCTGTCTTAGCTTCTCTTACTGAGACATTGAAGGAAGAGTCTGTACTTAGGGGCCCCATATCAAGAAACTCAGACTGGTCTAGTATTACATTCCTTGCACCAGTATCCCACACCAAAAGTAACCATTCCCAGGGATATTCCTCAGGCTTCTGCTTGTATGTATTGCAAAACATGAGCAGATTTCCTGAGTATAGCACACTTCTTCCTGAGTCATCATCTGAATCTCACCTTTAGGAACTTTCTAAGACTTAATTCTAGTTACCTAGTTACGGGTATAGAGGAAATAATTGGTGGTGGGGTGTTTCCTGAGGGCTCTAAGCAATACCTTGTAGCATCTCCCCCAGGCAATGTTACAGATGCAGCCCCACCTGGCATTTCAGCTTGAATAGGTTGGTCAATCTGCTCATACGTGATTTGTTTTACTGATAGTGGGTTAATACCCTCAAGTGGGAGAGGTGAATCTATTGAGTGGGGTGGCTCAATAGACTTTAGGGGCTCAATATACTGCTCTTCTGAATCATCAGCCCATATGTTCCCCATCCCATGTTTTGGGGTCCCAATTGTTTCCAATTAATGCTCTTACTTTAATATCAAACACTGTTCTAAACCTGCATTTCAGCTGACACTGTAATTCAGTTACTCGTATGATCAGAATCCGGATGTGGTTTTCAGCAATGTCAGCTCTATTACTAGAGGAGAGAAGACTCCTTGGTAGCACATACAGAAGCATTTAGGTATGTTATTCAGCTCTTGAGGCATGCTTCTGAGGTTCTGAGAATACTCCATTCCTTAATCATATATCCTATTGTAAGAAGGACCAGCCAACCAGCTGCCTTATACTTATCCTTCCAACACTGCTGGAAAATAGCAACCACACGATCACCCATAGCCTCTCCTCTCACCAGCATGTCATCTCTTAGTGGTGACACTGTGGATATCAGCTTTGCGACTTCACACCATGGATTAACACCACCCACTCTAGTAAGAGTGGAAGACTTAGCCTTGGCTTTAGGGGGAGAGATAGCATTATTCATGCTGTTAAGCCTAATCAGGCTGGAGAGCCAATTAGAGAAGCCTATATTTATGATCTTGTTTCTCTCGAACCACTCCCAGTAACAATTGTGTTAGGCAGGGTTCTCTAGAGAAACAAACCCAGGACACTTATAATTAGAGAGATAGATAGATGATACATAGATAGATAGATGATAGATAGATAGATAGATAGATAGATAGATAGATAGATAGATAGAGCATGAGGGAATATGAGTTAATTAGTCCACACAATAGTACAGAGTACTCAGTTCAACTCACTTCTGTGGAACCATTAATATACTGGAAGTCCTTCAAATCACAAGGGCTGCCATGTCCATGGTCAAGAAAGCTGACAGCTGAGTCTTCTTAGAACAATGCAGGCAGCAAACATCAGGGCAGGTAACCAAGAGTCAGCAACTCAGGAGCTTAGCAAAGCAGGCTGGCATGGGCTCTGGAACTCAAGCAACGCAAGACAACAGGATCTGACAGCCTCAAACTCAAGCAATGTATATACCAGCCACATGGCAAATCAGGTCTCAAAAGAACCTCAAACTCTAGCAACATGATCTATGGGTTGGCTGCCCCACAGGTAGTGTAGCTCACAGGTTGAAGCAGAAAACGAACTAAAGCAGCCACAAGCTGGTCTCATCGCCAGAGAGCTAGAGAGAGGGGGTGAGGCTTGCCGAGCTATTTATCTGTTTGCCCTCCAAATCAAACTATAATTTTCAATGATGAGCCTCTATTTTACTAAGTCTGTTGTCCTATTTCAGTGATTGATTCCTCCTGATAATATGTCCACAGTACAAGACATGACGTGTTGCCATCCTTTCTTCCAAGGAACATTCCGGTTGCATTTTCTCCAAGAAAGATTCGCTTTTCCTTCTGGAAGGCCAAGACACTTTCAAAAGTTCAGATGCATCCATTTTTTTCCCAACCTTCCTTTTTCATTGCCCAGCTTCCACCTGCATATAAAGCCCATGAAAACACTTTGGTTTGCACCAGACACATCTTCGACCTCCAAACGACAGATTCGCTCTTTACCACTTTCAAAGGAGCTTCGACAGCAGACTTCTCCATTGAAATACATCCTTGATCTCTTGAACTCCTGCTTCCATGCATGTTAATTGGGGCTCTGGGTATAGTAAAAACTTTGACAGCATCAAATTTCTTCATTTATCATGAGCTGATTGTTCCAATTGTGATGACCTTTGTTGTTGCTGTTTTTCACTTAGGCGTAATTTGTCCCAAAGACAGTATTCAATTTCCATCAGTAAAGCATTCCAAGTCCTCTTAGATTTCAGCAAGCAAGACTATGACATGTACATATCACAGGTTGTAATTACATTCCTTCCATCCTGATGCTGAATTCATTTTCCATAGAGTCCAGCTTCATAGATTATTTTCTCTTCATCTATTAAGTATGAATAAATTTGAGGAAGGAATATAAGCCTGCTGCATAACCTTTCTGATTTTACACCATACGCATCTGGCAGTCTGTCATGCTGTAGTGGCTTGTGTGTTGCTGTGCTGCCGGTCATAATGGCACTGTTACTTCAAAACCAGCAGGGTCATCCACGGTGAACAGGTTTCAGAGGAGCTTCCACATTAAGTGCTGATTAGAACAAGGAACCAGGGGGCGCCTTCTGAAAATTTAGCCACCGAAAAGTTCATAATTGCAGTGGAACATTGGATCATATAACATAGAAGATGAACTCTTCATGCCGGAAGTCACACAAAATATTACTAGGAAAGAGCTGCCTTCTCAACAGAAACCACACTAATGACCTGAATGAAATATAGCTTTTGCACTATTATTTAACTATAAGACAGGATTCAAAATAACAAGAAACAGCCACAAATATTCAGTAATAATAGGAATAGGAAGTGTAGGAAATATGGTGCTAGATAAAAATTGGAAGTCAGTAAAGCTGAAGTGGAATTCATAAAGACCAAGATCTTGGTATTACTGCGCTGAAATAGACTGATTCTAGCCAATCTGACTTAGAAAGTTGTATAGCTTCCTCTGCTAGAAATGACAAATTCACGAGTACTAGTCAGCAATCTCTGATTGGAAAATGAAAATGGCATTTCTCAAGCTGAAAGAACTGTAGAAACCATTCAAGCTTTAACCTGAAATATGAAAGGATTCTGGGGGGGAAAGTATTGAAAGATGCCAGAAAGATAAAAGGTAGATGTATGTGCTATAGTGAAATGTGGAAAATAGTAAGATGCATGTTCTATAGTAGAGTGTGGACAATAAATCAGATGGTACCGGATTATCAGAAAGACTAACACATGGATCTTAAAGACTTGTCTTTATTTTTAATTTTTTCATGCACCCATTTGTTTTCAGCAATCGGATCATAGAGGTGCACATAATGTTATGATTTTTTGTTCTTTGAGGCCTGATAACTGACCCCTTCAGCACCTTGTGATCACAGGCTGGTGCACTTCTTCTATGTGGGCTTTGTTGCTTCTGAGCTAGATGGCTGCTTGTTTACCTTCAAGGCTTTTAAGACCCCAGACGCTATATCTTTTGATAGCAGGGCACCATCAGCCTTCTTCACCACATTTGCTTATTTACCCGCTTTGTCTTCAGCGGTTGAATTGGGAAGGTGAGCATCATAGAATGCCAATTTAATAGAAGAAAATATTCTTGCATTGAGGGAGTACTTGAGTGGAGGCCCAATGTCCTTCTTCTGCCTGAATACTAAACTTATAAATATATGCACATAGATCTGTTTCCCCATCCTCATATATATTTGCATATATACATGTCTTTATATAGACCTCTATAAATGCCCTTTGCCTCCCAGCTCTTTCCTCTATTTCCCTTGACTTTCCTCCTGTCCCACTATCATGCTCAGTCCCCACCAGGGTTTCAGCAACTCCTCTTTGTTACCACCCTGCCTCAACACACCAGATCACGTCTAAAAAAGACTTGTCTTAAAACAAGCAGCCATCTAAATGAAGTGACAGCTAAGACCACATGGAAGAAGCACACTAGCCTGGATGATCCAAGGATTATACATAATAAAATATTATCCAAAGAATGGAATGATATTAGAAATTTAAGTCTAAATACAAGGTTTGCAGAACTCTGGATCCTAGTTGAAGCCCAAAATCCACTGGCAGAATCTCCTGATTGGATTAAGCCTCAGGATGCAAATAACTTTGCCATTAGTGTGCATTGTCAAATGAACTAATAAAAGAATTTGTTTTCCTTTTGACTCATTTTAAATTTGTTCTCTCACTCAAAAATCTCACTGCCATGCAGTCAATTCTGAACTTATAGGTGATGGTAGAACTGCTCCCTTTGGATTTCCAAGATGGTAACTCTTTTTTAATAATAGATCATTTTATTGGGAGATCTCACAGCTCTTACAAAAATCCATACATCAATTGTTTCAAGCATATCTGTTCATATGTTGCCACCATCATTTTCTAAACATTTAGTTTCTATTTGAGCCCTGGTATCAGCTCCTCGTTTTTTGTCACTATAAATTATGACTATTTTTCTATCTTACATTGACCACTCTCTCCCTTCCTTCCTGGCGTCTGTTGACCCCAGTCCTGCATCTCAGTTTGGGCTAGACAAGAGCATGTACACAGGTACGAATAAGCGATAAGGACTCACTACACATGGAATCCAGGAGCAGACGAACAGCATACTATAAGTCTCTATAGGAGTAGAAAATTTTCTCTTTCTCCCTCAGATTACAGCAGTTCAACATGTAACCAGGAAGCAACCAGAGCTCTTTAAATTTGTTCTAGTTTGTATGATTTTCTAATATCTTTTCCATTGAGGATTTTCCATGTTTTATTTTGTTATTATTGTAGGGGTTTTTTGGTTTGTTTATGCTTTTTTGTTTGGATGTTTCTCTTTATATAAAATCGAGGATAAGTAAATCTATAGAGACTGTAACTGATTATTTTGGGGGGGGGTAGTGAAAGGGAGGTTGAGGATAAACGAGGGCCTCAATAACCAAGAGAAAGAAAAAAATGTTCTAAAATTCATAGTAGTGATGATTCCATAACTACTTTTAATATATTTACACTAGTGGGGGTTCTATGATATATGAATTTTATATCAATAAAACTTATTTTTTAAAAGATGGAAGTAATACAGTCACTGTGTCAAAGAGAAGTGGTTGACAGTCATCCATTTCAAAAGATACCATGTGAATACCATGTGATCAAGAACCAATGCTATTGATGGCAGAAATTAAAACTGCATTGAAGTTAAAAAATAAAGTTCCAGAAACGGATCAAATACTGACTAGAATGTTTAATAAAACCAATGCAGCCCTGGAAATAGTCACTAGTTTATGGCAAGAAATGTACTAGAAGTTTCCTGACCAACTGACTAGAAGACATTGAAATGGTGTCTGCTACAAAGACAGATGACCCAACAAATAAAGAAATTACCAAACAAGATTATTAGCATCACATATAAGTAAAATTTTGCTGAAGATAATTTAAAAATGCATTGATAATGAACTTCCAAAAATTCAAACAGAATTCATACTAGGGTTTGGCACAAGACATGTCATTGATGGAATCAAATAGATCTTATCAGAGAGATGTTTACTGGTGTTTGATCAACTTTACAACAGCATTTGATTGTGTGGATCATTAGAAACCGTGGATAACTTGGCAAAAAAAATGAACAAAACACGAATTGCATTCATCTGGATTCAGTTAGGAAAGGCCCCTAGAAGACGCACATTTTCTTCTCTCATTTCCACTGTCCCATAATCCACCTACATCCCCTTTCCCGGGTTCTCCAGGTTAAAAGTTGCTAGATGTTTTCCTTGGGAAGCCTCCTTCATTTCAGTGCTTAGTGGTATATAACAGCTTGTCAAACCTTCAACTGAGTCCCCCTTAGTTATTTGATGAAACTTTCAACTTGTAGATGGTACGTACAGTGATTTATTGGCTTAATGTAAATAATCACTCCTATATTTTCAAGCTATTTTTGTCGTTAGAGGCGGTCTGGTGGCATAATGGTGCTGGGCTAACTCCAAAAGTCACTCTTTAAACTCACCAATGGTTTCTCAGAAGAAACAGAAAGGTCTCCACTCATCAGTTTTTACAGCCTCAGAAGCACAAAGAAACAATCATCTGTCCTGCAGGACAGAGTGACCTGGAATCAACTTGATGGCAGAGGAGTTTGGGATCTTGTCATGTAATTAAAATTTGAAAGGATATGTAGTTCAATTCATATGAATAAACTGTCACATTTGTCAGAAACAAGCTACCAATTTCTTTAACTTCTTCGAGATTTCTTTACTCTCCAATTGACAAACCGATTTTCAGATCATTTCCTCAAATAAGCAGTTTGAATCATTCTTTGTGGGCTAATGTCTGCCTCCTGACATACATTTTCTCACATCATTGTCAATCCTGTCTAATTCAACAGGTCACAGAATACTACAAGCTGTAAACTCACTAATTTTTAAAAATGTCTGAAAATTAAATGGATGCTGTATTCCAAAGGAGTTCTTTACCAACGGTGGATGATGTAACAAATGTGAATTTGAAAGTTTTAAGCAAGGAAATAGATACATTGATCATTTGCACGGAGAAATAAATTTTAATAATTTAGCAAAGGTCAGTTGGGGAAGAAATTACCTATGAGTTCAATGCTTTAGACAAGTTTCCAAGTCTTTGGGGGGCTGTCTTGGATAAAAAAAATAAGACTAAAAGTACTTCCTAACTTACTGAAGTGCCTCCACATAAAAAATAATAATTAAAAGCTCTATGACAATATAAGGGATGATATTTGAATTTTACTCAATAATCAGAGAACACTGTTTTCAAAACACCAAAATATTTTAAAATCATGAGGCTCCCCCCCTTTTAAAAAATCATTTTATTAGGGGATCATACAACTCATCACAATCCATACATACATCAATTGTGTAAAGCACATTTGTACATTTATTGCCCTCATCATTCTCACAACATTTTCTCTCTACCTAAGCTCTTGGCATCAGCTCCTCATTTTCCTCTCCCTTCCTTTTTCCCCTCTCCCTCATGAATACTTGATAATTTCTAAATTATTATTTTGTCATATCTTGACCTGGCCGACGTCTCCCTTCGCCCACTTTTCTGTTGGCTGTCCCCCCAGGGAGGAGGTCACATGTAGATCCTTGTAATCGGTTCCTCCTTTCCAACCCACTCTCCCTCATCCCTACCAGTATCACCACTCTCACCACTGGCCCTGAAGGGCTCATCTGTCCTGGAAGGGATCATCTGTCCCTGTGTTTCCAGTTCCTATCTGCAGCAGTGTACATCTTCTGGTCTAGCCACATTTGTAAGTTAGCATTGGGATCATGATAGTGGGAGAGGAGGAAGCATGTAGGAACTAGAGGAAAGTTGTATATTTCATTTTTGCTACATCGCACCCTGACTGGCTCATCTCTTCCCCGAGTCCCTGCTGTAAGGGAATGTCCAGTGGCTTACAAATGGGCTTTGGGTCTCCAGTCCACACTGGCCCTGCTCATTCACTATGATATGATGTTTTGCTCTGATGATTCCTGATACCTGATCCCTTCAACACCTTGTGATCACACAGGCTGGTGTGCTTATTCCATGTGGGTTTTGTTGCTTCTGAGCTAGATGGCTGCTTGTTTACCTTCAAGCCTTTAAAAACCCCAACGCTATATCTTTGGACAGCGGGACACCATCAGCTTTCTTCGCCCCATTTGCTTATTCATCCATTTGTCTTCAGCAATCGTATCAGGGAGGTGAGCACACAATGATATGCCTTTTTGTTCTTTGATGCCTGATAACTGATCCCTTCAGCACCTCATGATCACACAGGCTGGTGTGCTTCTTCCATGTGGGCTCAGTTGCTTCTCAGCAGAAAAGAACTGAGAACCCAGAAATAAAATCATCAGCATATAGACAACTGATCTTTGATAAGGGCCCCAAAAATATCCAATTGGGAGCAGATGCCCTCTTTAACAAGTGGTGCTGGAAAAAATGGATATTTACCTGCAGAAAAATGAAGCAAGATCCTTACTTCACTCCATGCATAAGAATAAACTCAAGGTGGATCACAGACCTAGAAGTTAAACCCCAAACTATGAGGACCATCAATGAGGGGATTGGGACCAACTTGAGAACTCTGGCACAGGGAATACATAGGCTATCAGAAATAGGAAGGACACAAACACAGAGGAACCACAAAGTGACAAATGGGATATACTGAAGATAAAACACCTGTGTACTGGGAAAACATCTTTAGCAATGACACATCAAATGAAGGCCTTATTACTAAAATCTACAATACTCTGCTAGCTTCCAAAAAGAAAACTACTAATTGCCCACTGAGGAGGTGGACAAAGGATCTGAACAGAAGTTTCACAGGGGCAGAAATCTGAATGATCAACAAACAGATGAGAAAATGTTCCTAATCTTAAACCATAAGAGAAATGCACATTAAAACAACAATGAGGTACTACATAACACCCTCACAGATAGCCCAATTCAAAAAATCAGAAAGCAACAAGTGTGGAGGGGCTGTGGGGAGACAGGAACTCTCATCCACTGCTGGTGGACCTGTAAGTATATACAGCCACTATGGAAATCGATCTGGCGAAATCTAAAACAGATGGAAATCGAGTTACCATATGACCCAGCAAGAAACAAACCAAGGCCAGACATCTGTGCCCCAATGTTGGTTGTGGCACAGTTCACAATTGCAAGGCTCCCCATTTATGACTGCTTGGCATGGTTTGCAACTCCCTTTGGTATTCTTAGACATCCTTACTTAAAGTAACGCTGGCTGGAAAATTTTCAAGACAAATGTGTTGTCTAATTTCCAACATCTAACAATGTGAACAATTTCCAATGTGAAATTTCCAACATCTAACAAAGGCTACGTAGGTTCTGCAGACCCTCTTCTTTCCATTAAAGATGGAGTTTATTCTTCACTATGTATAATTGCAAACTTGGTCCCCATGCCAGCATGTTTTGTTTTTTTGTTTGTCTTTTAGGAAGCAAAAGAAATTAGCTTGCATGAGATAATATAAATGAAGGAGTAAAATTTTGGAGGATGTGGAGAGAAGAGACATGATTATGTTGCTCTGTAACTTACACAGCAGAATCCCTATCCTGCAAACTAGCCAATCGCCTCAACCAACAAAAGTCATACTGGACATTTTGATTATTCCTTGTATAGAGAAATATTCATCAAAAGAAGGGAAATGCAAACTAGCATAACACATTCTTATGGTTCTCAAACTTCCTAAGGCCATGAGGCTGGATGAACCCCAAAACTATTGCCCAGAGATCTCTTTAAACCTTAAGTTTAAAATATCCCCTGAAGTCTTCTTAAAAACAAATCATAGTTTATTTTCCCTACTAAAGATTGCCTTTAGCATTATATTCTTTTAAGAACCATCTATATGGGATCAAGTGGTTGATAGACATTTGACAGCCTGTATAGGGGGCACTGAGAAAAGAACAACTCAAGAAAGAATGAGCATGCATTCACAACACACTGAGGTCTCCAAAGTGTACATATAGAAATTGTTGATTTGGTGTACAATTTCTTGTGCATATTCTCCAAAAGTAATGAATAGCATTTTTAAAAGCAAAAATTGCAACACAATAGAAACTTGAGTAAATCGAAGGTTGACCTTACTGTAGAAGGTTGGCCAAATGTTGTAAATGACAGGAAAGCATGAATATGCAACAGACGGAAAAGCACTATTGTAATAAATTAAACAATAAAGATGGAGGACAAACTTCAGCAACCAAATAGCCCAAACTAGGAAAGTCACCTCATGCTGTCAATATTAAAAATGGGCCCATTAAAGAATCTGCCAATGTGCAAGTACAGCTCTTTGTCAAACTTGTCAAATCCAATAAGAGCCAAACTGAGGGCCAGGCGATGGGTACAAATCCATCTCCATCACCCATCTGTCTGTCTATAAAAAGAGACTTGAAAGAATTTCTCATTCACATAGGCCAATGAAAGATTAATAAGCAACAAGGTACATACCTCTGGAAGATGACCTCAGCAGATCTGATGCAAATTCAAGTGTATTCCCAATGGCTTGGTATTTGGGTTAAAGGCCAGGACGGAAGTATTCTTTTTTTTCCATTCCTTAATTTGGCGCTCAACATAAACTTTTACATGTCCCTGAGGGCAACTATCCAGGCAATTGCATTAACATTTTCATTAGAAACAGCTCATTCTCTGAATTTGTTTGGGTGCATGTGCCCTGAAGTACCCAAAGATACTACTTTATCAGCAGTGACCCAGGAAGGGCGGAGGAGAAAGGATTAAGGCGTGGGTCTGCTGGATTGATACAAGTATGTTTGAGCCAGGAACACATCATAAAAAAACATGACGTGGACATCCATTCTATGTTAACTCATCTGGAAGGCATATCATGCATTCAGTTGCTTAAAGCGCACTTTGGATGTGTTTTTTGTTTCTATGTTGCGTGCTCCTGGAGCCATTATACAGAACATGATTAAGAGGCATATCACCAAGTCTTCCTACCTACCTCTCAGATAGCAGCCAAGCCTTCACTTTCTGCACCACCAAGTCTCCCTACATTTAATATCATCACACTCTCTCAAATCGAGACCACATTGATGATGTCCTTTGACAGTAGTTTGTTCATTGGTTGCTAGGGTGCACTTGGGACCACAGAGAGTATGAAAAATGACTTGAATCATAAGATATTACTTAGAATCTAAACATGACTTTTAAAGAAGTTAGCAATTCTTATCCATTTTGCATGTGCTCAGAAATACTTCTGGAGGTCACAATTTAATTGATAAAGCAAACAAGATGGAACTTATTAAAACAACAAAGAATGGCCATTATGCTTCAATTCTTAACCAACAAATAGAGACCGTACACTCTGTAAGGGTTCACAAGAGATGATGTCACTATGTGTGAGAACAACCATGGAAATAGAATTGAGGTGGGGAAACTTGCATAGAGTCTTGATCAAAAGGATTTGATTAATTAAGAATGGATGGGAACATTTCAAGTGAAACAACACAAGCCAAGGCAGGGAGAAAGGATTATTTTTTCTTTTTAACTACATGAACTCTTATTTGTCTCCTGTCTTTCCCACATTGTTTTAACAACTATCTCTCCATATAACATAATGATGAATGGCCCCAAAACTCAAGGTGGAGCATACAAATGAGTTAAAGCAGATAAAAAAAACATTACCAGAATTTGAAACTCTAAAAAAACTAAATTGCTTGAACAATATAATAGATTCAGATTTACCATCACAATCTGCTATATGCAAAAATGTAACTTAGTTTTCCATATTCAAATGTAATTTCTATCATTAAACTCCCATTTCTACTTAGCAGCAGAAAACTGATATCAAGTTGCTTTCAGGTAAATTTCTTGCCATTCAGACACTTCTCAGTCAATTCAGGTTTAAAATGTAGCCACGTTCCGATCTCACTCTCAGATTTTATTCTCTCTTTCCTCATAATGATTCAAATCTCTCAAAACCTTAAAACCACCATTATAAGAACAATAATGGAAGGAAAAAGGAGCTCCACTGTAAAGTCACTTCATGTCCTAACTGGCATTCTGTGCATATATGTCGTCTTATCTAGTCCTCAGACACATTTACTTCCTGCGGACACGCTTTAAGGTGATCAGGCATCTGGTCAAGGGTTTCCGTCGATTGCTTCACTTCCTGCAACTTTACAAAGTTGTCTAAGCCCTGCCTCGTCCTCCCATGTGTGGGACCAATATCATCCATCTTACTTGAATCTGTGATGTTTCTGTCTCTCTCGGTCCTCCCTTAGTCCTTCTATTGTTTTCTCATGGTCTTTGGGAAAGATGTACTATTCTGCTAGCTCACTCTGTGGTACAGGAAGTCTTTTGGTTGCCATCAGGCCCTTACTTTGCCTTGAACACACCTTTGCACATCTCTTCTCTAGAAGTCTTATACCACTGCAGCTAAGAGACCTACGTCTCACCAGGATTTGGGGCTGGACAGGTAAAACTCAGACACTTTTGCTCATACCACTTGCACCCCTGCTGCATAGCCCCAAGTGGTGATATTTGATGCCATTAAACAAATTGATACCTACCACCCTCCTTCTGCATTTTCCTTTCCCAGAGGTGTGCATTTGACACTCTTTGGAATGGTGCATGTTAGGAGATAAATGGAGCTCCATAGCCTCTCCTTTTCAAGTTTTCTGTTCCGTACCTAGACTGCCTATTGGACTCAAAGAGTATGAAGAAACATGCTCATTCTTCTTCCTCTGGATAACCCAAGAGGAAAGATTGTCAGCATATAAAAATGGTGAGTGGGGAAAAAGCACCACATGCCTTAAAATCAGAATTCACAAATCAGTCTACTGCAGCTGGGCTTTTGATCTCTAGAAGTACAGTAGTAAAATGAAACGTAGTCGTGATTTAAGGTATTGCACAAGCCATGAGTATCATTTATTTATTCATTTAAAAAGATTGAAGCACTTTTACATGATACGGTACTCTGAGGTATGTGCATGTGCAGAGAAACAGTCATTATACTGGGCACGACACACACTTGCTACAAAACAAATCACCACTGTTATGGATTGAGTGGGGCATCCCAGGAAGATTTGCTAGAATCCTAACTCCTGGCATTTGTGAATGCAATCTTATTTAGTAATACAGTGTCTTCTGATGTATCATTAAATAAACATTAAGTCATACATGGTGGGTGTGCTTTCTAGGCAGACTAGAGAAACAAATCCATGAACACTCTCATATGATAGGAAAGAACTTTACATACAAGGGCAGTTGACTATTGAGAAAACATCCCAGCCCAGTACAGATCAAGTGCATAAGTCTGATATTTGCCCATATGTCTGATACCAATCTTAAAAGTCCTCTTCAGACTCAAGAAGCACATGCAATGAGGCTGAATGCAGGAAAATCCCTTCAAAGTCTCATGGCTCCAGTGGAGGTAAAAGCATCTGAGTGCTGGCAGGGGTCTCCACGTGGCTTGTCCAGTTTCCAGGGCAAGGGGTCTATCAGTGTAGTGTCATGTGTCTTGTCAGTAGAGCGTCTCTCAGGGAGTGAGCAGAAAGAATGTGTATCCCACCTCCTAGGAGGAAATACAGGAATTCCCAGCATCCTCAGGGGAAGACCATGCCCACACAGAGGCCTCACCGTCTACATCCTGCTTGACAGTCTAGACTCCACCTCTACACTCTTAATTCTCAAATTGACACCAGATTATGTAACTATCACAGTGGGGTATCATTTTTTTGCATTTTATTAGGGGCTCATACAACTCTTATCACAATCCATACATATACATACATCAATTGTATAAAGCACATTCGTACATTCTTTGCCCTAATCATTTTCAAAGCATTTGCTCTCCACTTAAGCCCTTTGCATCAGGTCCTCTTTTTCCCCCTGCCTCCCTGCCCCCCCCCGTCATGAGCCCTCGATAATTTATAGATTGTCATTTTGTCATATCTTGCCCTATCCGGAGTCTATCTTATGCCAATATGATTGATGTCCACGAAATAATGAGGAACAGAGACAGTGTGACACACTGACTTGACCAGAAAAATAAATCCAGAGACACTCACGCATGTGGAAGAAAGAGCTCTATATCAAGAAGTAATTATTTATCAAGAAAACATCTCAGCCTAGTCCAACTCAAGTCCATAGTCTGATGTCGGTCCATAAGTCCCTTTTCAGACTCATGCAGTCACGCGCAGTGATGCAGAATGCAGGAAGATCACAGGCTGTGGGTGCCAAATCTTGTGGATTCAAGATTGGTGGGAAAATTCCAGGTTTCAGGCAGCTTTCAAGGTGGCCAGCCAGCAGGAGAGTCAAGGCACAGAGAAACAGGTAGGGTCCCCGGACCCTCCTCCTGAAAAGCCACACCCCCAAGTGGACATCAAAAGGCTGTGACCTGATTGACATGGTGGGTACCACCCTATACTTTTATATATCCTCATGTTGGCATGAAACTATGTGACTGCCACAGAGGAAAGGCAGCCATGTGAGGAAATAGAAGCTGTTTGCACAAACTAAGAACCCAGGAAGGAGGACTCAAATTGATTCTTCCTTCAAACCTACAGAATCTAACGTTACTGATACCTTAACTCTGAACCCCTAGACTTAATGAAGTGAAAGAGTAACCATCAGTGGTTTGAATCTATGATGCTTTGCCCTATTCGTCCTTACAAACACACATAATCTTGGAGAATTGTGTTACCCAAACAAACCTCTCGAGTTGAACTGGTGCCTTTTGTTTCCTTCTGTTGTTTGTAATCACGTCTACAAGATTCGAACTAAAGAGGACCGATGAAGGCTGTCTAGGGCTAGGTTCTTATTAGGTGCATCTGAGATGATTTCAGTGGAAAGCAACTCTCTTTACTACAGAAGTCAACTTTGCAAGCTCCTGCCCAGTGCACAGGATCATCTGTCTGAGCACATGGTTGTCGTCCTTGCACCAGTCCATCTCTTCGGGATCTTCCTTTTTAAACTTGACCCCTGTCCTTTACCAAGCATTATGCTATTCTCCAAGAAAGTGTCTCTCTTGATGATTTGATGCAAGTACATGAGCTGAAGTCTTGCCATCTCACGCCAAAGACCATTTCTGGATGTACTTTCTCCAAGACAGACTGGTTTTTCTTTCAGCAGCCAGGCACATGCAGTTTTCTTCAGCAACACCGTAATTCAAAGGCATCCATTCTTCTCTGGACTTCCTTAGTCATGCATTTGAAGTAATTAAAAATATCATGGTGTGACTCTGGAACACTTAGTCTTCAAAGTGGCACATTTGCTTTTGAACACTAAAAAATAGGTCTTTTGCAGCAGTTTCCCAATGAAAACGGTGTTTGATTTCTTGGCTGCTGCTTCCATAAATGTTGATTGTGTAATCCAAAGAAAATTAGGCCCTTGAAAATGTCATTCCTTTTTCCATGTTTTATGATATTATTTATTGGTCACTTGTCCGGATTTTTGTTCTATTTTTTTATTGAAGTAATTGATCTTCAATAGAATCAAAGATCTTCAACAAGACCTTTCCGTGTTTAGCGAGCAAGGCTCTGTCATGGGCGGGTTAAAAGTTGTTAATGAGTCTTCACCCAATTTCGACATTGCATGCTTCTTCATATACTCCACTTTACTTGAATTATTTGCACAGTATATAGACTGACTATAGTGAAAGAGAGAAACTCTGTCTCATACCTTATTTTAAACTATACAGTTTTCCTTCTTCGGTTCCAAGACTGCCTCTTCACGTACAAGTTCTGCATGAGCACACTTAATGTTCTGGTTTGCCCATTCTGTGCAATGTTATCCACAATTTATGATCCACACAGTTTAATGGCTGGGCGGAGTCAATGAAACATAGGTATTCTGTGCCTCCAGCCCAATTCATCATCTGAAATGATATCCATTTCTTTTGTTATCTTTTAAATCTGGTTTGAATTTTGACAGTTCTCTGTCAATGCACTGCTACACCTATTTTTAATTAACTTCAAATAAATTATTTTCTGGTTCTATCACTGATATTATGTATGCTGATAATAATATTGTTCAATAATTTATGTATTCTCTTGCACCCCATATTCTTCAAAGGACAGCAAAATGGATCTCTCCCAGCGAGTGAGCCAGGTAGCTCTCTCTCAAATTTCTGAAGAAAAAAATCAAACCTTGAGTTATAATATTGAAGGATTCTAGGGCCAATATTTTGAAAAATATAGGAAGCATGAAAAGAAGATGGAAGGAACAAACAGATTCATTGCACCGAGAAATACTGGTCAATATTCAACATTTTAAGAGGTAGCATATGACCAAAACCCAATCATACTGCAGATAAAAATCTGTTTACAACAAAATGGAGTTAGAAATACAACTAATGGGAACACCCACAGGCCTTCCTCTGTCTAAAATGGATTTTCAAAATGATAGAAAACAAGGAGACTTCCAGAATACTGTTGTTGTGCTGCTTTTATGAGTTTAATTGCTTTGGAATGTATATGAATGTCAATTACAGCTGGGCAGAGTATGTCTTCTTAGAAACAGAGCATTTGGTTTGTCTTTCAACTTCTTTTGTTTGCTTGAATTGGCTTTGTAATTTAACAGATGTTTCTGAAGAAAACGGAGACATAAGCTTTTATAATGTTGAAAACTAAATGAAAAACAATACTCTTCACCTCCTCTCCAAACATGCAACCCTGCAAACTGTAAACCCTCCTGACACTGCAGAAATTTTTCATTTTTAGGGTGTGTGCCTTTCTGAAATGAACGACATTTTTGGTGCACCTGGAGTTCATTAAGTATTGTTCATTCTTTGGGGAGATATATAATTGAATGTGTAAGTGATTATCTCTCTAGCCTTGGGGAAAGATAGTGTTTTCCAGATTCATGAAATTTCCTCCCTTTAATTAAAAATAAAGTAAAATTACCTTAAGAAGATGAGCCCCATGATTTTCTGGATTAAGCTTACCCCTCCAACCTTCTGGTCTGCTACACACGCAAATTCCTTGTCCAAAGTCAAAGAGCTCGATGCCCTCAGAACTAATTTCTGAGTGTCCCACACATTATGTAGTTTTGTTCTCCTTTGTCAGTTTCATTTTTAAATACATCACCTGTGTTTTGTGTGTGATGGCTGCCAGAGATCCAGCCTCCACATCCTCAAAAGATCCAGTTCAGCAGAATGGACTAATTCAAACTCACCGCCATGGAGTCAAGGCTGACTCCTAAGAGCCCCCTGTGGGTTTCTGAGACTGTAACTTTTTACAAGAGTAGAAAGCCCAGCCAAGTCCTTCCCACCCCCCCAACCCCCCAAAATAGAGTATAGGAGCTCAAACAACCAATATCCAGAGTCATAATCAGCCTTAAATTACATTACCATATCTGAACAAACCATGTAAGTCCAAGAGACGCTGAGCTAATTGTGTTACTTAATGCGTTCCACAATTAGAACTAGCAATTTGTGAATTCTACCAGAAGCACGCATCGCAGAGAGAAAGGACTGAATCTATAGAACAGCTTGTCAAACAATGGATCCCAACAATTAGTGAAATCAATTCAGTCACCTGCAACTAAAGAGGTTTCTTCCTGCTTTTGTTTTTATTTTGAGTGCAGTGCACAGAACAGGATGGTGTGTACTGAAATGGGAAAGGAGATGGACTCATAGGAGGGCATTATAGGTCCCTTGTTTCCGTGGAGTCCATTGTACGTCAGGCTGAGATCCCGTGTCACCAAGGAGAATTGTTCCATAGAGTTTTGTGTCATTTGTAACAGCAACACATCACCAGCGTTTTGTTTTGTTTGTTCACAGTGCCACATTTGGGTTCAAAATGACAATTGTTAGTGATTTAAAACAAAAGAAATGTATTCTCTAACGGTTCAGAAGCGCTGAAGTCTAAAGACAATGTGTTATCTGATCCAAACTGTCTTGCAGGTCCTAAATTGAGGAGATTCCGTTACCCGTCCCTCACAGATTTCAATGGCCTTTCCATGCCTTGGCTTCTGCTGCCACCATCTTCACATGACCTTCTCCTCTCTTTGTTTTTTCTCTTTTCGGTTTCAATTCCCCTCTGTCTTTCTCGTGTAAAGATATTTGTCAATGGATTAAATGCTCAAATTGAAAATCAGGTGTCTCCCCATCTCAAAATTCTTAACTACATTTCCAATGACACTTTTTCCAAATAAAATGACATCTTTTGGGTTATTTGTCTAATTATTCAGCCAAATATTTTAGCAACCAAACATTTGTGGACACATACTATATAAGGTGAAATTATATACTGGGTACTCAACTGATAATTTGTTGAATAATCATTTTTTTATTATTTTTGGGAGACTCGTACAACTCTTAACACAATCCAACCATCCATCCATCCATTTTGTCAAGCACATTTGTGCATTTGTTGCCATCATCATTCTCAAAGCATTTGCTTTCTGCTTGCGCCCTTGATATCAGCTCCTCTTTTTCCCCTCCCACCCCACTCCCCCTCCCTCATGAACACTTGATGAGTTATAAATTATTATTATTTTGTCATGTCTTACACTCCCCGACGTCTCCCTTCGCCCACTTTTCTGTTGGCCGTCCCCCAGGGAGAAGGTTATATGTAGATCCTTGTAATTGGTTCCCCTTTCTACCCTACCCTCCCTCCACCCTCCTGGTATCGCCCCTCTCAGCACTGGTCCTGAAGGGGTCATCTGTCCTGGATTTCCTATGCTTCCAGCTCCTATCTGTACCAGTGTACACCCTCTGTTCTAGTCAGATTTGTAAAGTAGAATTGGGATCATGATAGTGGTGGGGAGGAAGCATTTAGGAACTAGGTGGAAGTTGTATGTTTCGTTGTTGCTACACTGCACCCTGACTGGCTGGTCTCCTCCCCATAACCCTTCTGGAAGAGGATGTCTACTTGCTTTCAGTTGGGTCTTGGGTCCCAAATATGAAGTCCCCCTCATGCACAATGATTTGATTAATCTTAAAACTTAAATATTGTTTGATATAACTCTTATCATTAAACAAAGCCTATTTGAACTCTGAATGAGTACAAATTTCTAAAGGAATTATTTTAGTACTTTAGTGTTTAAGCAGTTCAGGTTCTTGATTGCTCTGGACTGAGTTTGACAACAAGATGGGCACAGAAATGCAGAAAAAGATATTTGTGGTCAGGAGTGGATCATCCCTCATCAGTTTTATGTAATAATAAACCAGTTTATCCCAAGATGATTCACCAACCTGATTCTAATAATCCACCATTCCCATTAACCTGAGTGAGGTCCTTCCCACAAGGATATAGATACTCCATTTATTTTCATTTTATAGTTGGGGAGGGGTTCAAAATATTTGTGGAAAGACTCAATTAAATTTCAATTTCATTTTTCCATGAAATGTTGAAGCCTCTGCCTAGATGACTGCAGAATAAAATTAATTCAAAGCATAAGTAATTGCCTCAGTGTGAAACAAACTGCAGAGAGCAAGAACATATGGAGAAAAGAAAGAAAGAAGGTAATAGAAGGAAAGGACGAGGGAAAAGCATGACAGAGATGTTTCCAGATCATAAGTAACAAGAGCAGGACATTGAAAAAGTAACTTGACAACGTGAAGGACACAGTTGGAATGTTCACATTACATGGAGACTCAGCGATACAGCCCCAAAGACAACCTATAAAAGCCAACACTGGCCACACTAGCCTTGTAAAATGTAGTAATAAATCGAGAGAAAAATAAGCACCGAAAGATCACATCTTGAGAAATGTAAGCATGTTGGCACACATTTCAAATCCAGAGTTCCTGTTAAATGTTATAAATCTTTCTGTTTTGTTTGCTTGTTTGCTCATTTGTTTGTTTGTTTTTTTGACCAAGTATTCCAGAAATAACAATGTAAGTCTTAAATATGGAGAATAATATTGTCTACTTGGGTTATATAATATGATATTAACTGATCTCTCCTATTCAACACAAAATGGAGTAGTTAGAATCTTGCAGCAAACAAATCATTTTGTGAATAACTTAACAATATTTTAATTCCCCCTTCTTTAATAAGAGCCACCTATAAATAATCCCATACCTGCACGCTTCTTAATGAACATTCTTTTATATTAGTCATATAACACATTAGTATGTCAGAGGTGAAAGGGACTTTTAAAACATCCTGTTTGTTGTTATTGTTAGGTGCCATCGAGTCAGTTCCAACTGATATTACTCTGCCCAACAGAATAAACATAGCAAGGGCCCTGCCCCATCCTCACATGTGTTCCTGTACCTGAGACCATTTTTGCAGCCACTGTGTCCATCCAGCTCCTCCAGGGTCTTCCTCCTTTTGGAGCCCCATCACTTTTACAAGCATAATTTCCCTCTCCAAAGACTGGTCTCTCCTGACAGTGTGTCCAAACTATATACAATGAAGTCTTGTCATCTTGGTTTCTAAGGAGCATTCTGGCTCCACTTCTTCCAAGACAGATGGGATTGTCCTTTAAACAGTACTTTCTTTTTGTTGTTGTTGTTTTCTTCTTCTTTAATTGTTTTATTAAGAGCTTGTACACCTCTTATCACAATCCATACAGACATCAATTGTGGAAAGCACATTTGTACATTCATTGCCCTCATCATTCTCAAAATATTTGCTCTCCACCTAAGGCCCTGGCTTCAGCTCCTCATTTTTCACTGAACTAAAAGAAAGGAATTATTGAACTAAATGTGAATAGGATGAATCGTCCTACTAAAAGATACAGAGTGGCTTTGCTATCGTGCAGAATGCATTGGAAAGTGGATGACTGCAGACGCAACTAGGTTAAATCTACTACCTGACTATTTGAAAAATTTTTGCTCCATTTTAGAGTCTTTCTAGTTTTAGTATGTTTGGCTATCTTCTTTATTGAGGGTTTTGTCTATTTTATTTTGTTATTGTTAGTTTAAAATTTTTATTTTCTGTATATTAAATCAAGGATAGGTAAATCTATAGAGACATTAACTGGATTAATGGTTCCTTGGAGTTATGGAAGAGGAGATTGCAGGGGAATGAAGAGCTAATAGTGATGAGTCCAACAACCAAGAAAATGTTTAAAATCTGATTGTTGTGATGATTCTACAACTCTTCTTGATATGATTAAACTATTGAATTATGTGATGTGTGAATTATATATGCAAATAAAATACTTTTTTAAAAAAGTACTTTCAATATTCTTCTTCAGTGCCACAATTCAAATGCATCGATTCTCCTTAGTTCTTCCTTATTCAACATCTAACTTTCACATGCACATAAGGCAACAGAAATCCCATGTGTGTTAGTGTAGGTAGACTAGAGAATCAAATTCATAGACACTCATCTGTGTATAAGAAAGAGCTTTATATACAAGAGCAATTGAATATTGAGAAAACATCCCAGCCCAGTCCAGATCAAGTTCGTAAGTCCAGTATTAGCCCATATGTCCCAAACCAATCTATAAAAATTCCTCTTCTGACACGCAGAACACATGCCATGATGCTTAATGCAGGATGATCACAGGCCAGTGGGTGGAAAGTCTTGTGGATCCAGTGGTGGTAGAGGCATCTCAGCACTGGCAGGGGTCTCTATCTGGCTTCTTCAGCTCCAGGGCTCTAGTGTAGCTCCATGTGATTTGCCAGCTGCAATGTCTCCCTGGGAGTGAGCCTGTGTCTTGCCTCCAATGAGCTATTGGTCTCTTTAGCACTCCAAATGACGTCATCAACCAGCGACCTGATTGACAGGCTAAACTCCACCCCTTCACTCCTGAGTCTCAAACTGACAAGAGATTATGTAACTACCATACTGTGGTTTGGTGATGGTGCACCTTAGTCCTCAAAGCAGGACTCCTGCAGCAGATTTACCTAATGCAATTCATCTTTTGATCTCTTGACTGCTCCTGCCATGGATGCTGACTGTGGATCCAGCAAGACAAAGTCCTTGACAACTATGTTTTTCACTATTTATCATGATAAATAAAACATCTGTTAAACACCTGTATTTTGTACATAAGAAAACTGAGACCTAGTGTATCCTTCTAATACTAAAAACTAGAACAGAACTTGAACAAGGCTGTGATAATGTGATTAAGGTATACCTGTTACTATTTTTTGTTGTTGAAAACAGTAGGGTAGGTGAAAATGTTGATAGAGTGCTCCATTTCCCCAAAGAGAAGACACTGAAATATGACCTGAGATTGGTCCATTGGCTGGGTACAGTCCTGCAGCAGAAAGTAAAAGGAACAAGAAGGCTGAAAACTGATTATAATAACCTAAGATCAATTTGAATGAGTGGTTTGTCAATGCACTGACTCTCACAAGTAATCAGAGTAAGCATAGCTTTTGTGATGGCTGAAATGCCTATCAATGATCCAGGAGTGTGTCCTTAGAATAAAAGGAGCCTTATTATTCACTAGGCACCAGCATGACCTTTTTCTCATCTTGTATGCATTTGCTTTTGAGGTTCAGTAAGTAAACGATAATCCTCAAAACTACAAAATTTTAAAACTAATTTATGAGACTTGAATACTACCTTTGATTCAAACACAGCACATTTGTATAATGCCATTAATATTTTTCTTTCATCTTGAAACACACTGGAAAGTTGTATTGTTTTTCACCCTGAGATGTATGATGTTAAAATCCTGATCATTTGATCTAACATTCCAAATTGTGGCAAATACTGCAGTCAGTATATTAAAAACGAGCCCTGTCCTTCAAGAGGATGAGGGATTTTCACAGGGTGACGAAAGAAACAACCAGCAAAAACACAGTTGTATTTTCATTGAACTGAAATTATTTGACAACCCCTTATGTGTCAGTGTACAGCTGTGCACCATAGGATTTGGGGTGGATAGTTTTTCAAAAATAAATCATTAAGACTTTCTTCTGAGGTGCCACAAGAGGACTTGCATCTCCAAATGTTGGTTAGCCACCAAGATCATGTACTGTTTGTGGTGTTGCTGTGTCAGCCAATTATTTATGACCCATAGCAACCATGAATTTTATATACATATATACATATAGATGTATGTATATGTATATATATATAATTGGTGCATCCTAGACCATCCTTACAAATGATCTAATATTTGACAGCATTGTTGCAGCCACTGTGACATTTCATCTTGATGGAGGTCTTCCTCTATTCCATTCTACTTGACAAAGCATGATGTGCTTTTCCAGGGACCGATCTTTCCTGAAAATATGTCCAAAGTACATGAGAGAGATTCTCACCATGCCTGTTTCTATGGAGCCTCCTGTCTATACTTTATCCAAGACATATTTGGATTTTTTTCCTGCAGTCCATGATAGTTTCAATATTCTTTGCTAGCACCATAATTCAACTGATTTGATTGTTCTACTGTCTTTTTTATTAACTTCCTGATTAACTGTTTGCAAGAGAGGAGAAAAGGTATATCAATCATATGATATACTCAACAAAATTTCACACATTTTATAAAGTCAACTTAACTCATTGAAATTACGAAAGCTCGGCAGATATATAATGGCTAGATTGATTCAGGTAAAAAGCACCAGCTCTCTATGGGAACAGAAGCAAATACCAAACAATCAAGGACTTGTCACTGACAGTATTATTTTTCTGCCACTTTTCTCTTCTTTTCAAATTGGAAACCCAGAGGTATTAAATATTTAGGGATGACATTTCTTCAAGACATTCAAGAAACCACATTTCATGAACACAATGAAAAAGAATAATTCTGAAAAATAAAATAAGTGGGCATTTTTTGGTCTCTGTTGGTGGTGGCAAGATTATTCAAGACACAATGGCTTTTTGCTGAATGCCTCTCTTCATATATGGAACGTCTTTCAAATGCTAAATGCACATCTAAACTCTCTCACAGAGCTCCATAAGGTTCCTCTCAAAAACCTTGCCATCATTATCCCATCAGCTAGCTTCAGAGAAGCCCGGTGAGAGAGAGAGATCAGAGGACTCATCGTGATAAGAGATTTTTTTTTACATTGGTAGCTTTTTGCTTGAAAACTTGGAGTACAATCCATACTCTAAGAGGTTGGCGTCCTGCTCCCCCACCCCTTTGAGGAGTAGACTCAGCACATTCCAGTGGCCTCATTAGAAAGGAGCTTCGTCTTTGTCTGCATTTGTATGCTCTTTCAACTGGGGGGCCATACCTGGACTTTGCACCTCATTCATTCCTCATCAAGAGTTCACCAAATATCAGCTATCTGCCAGCTTCAGGCCAGATATTTTGTAGGGAACACAAAAATAAAAAGCATTACTTTCACTGTCCTGTTTCATAGAGATTAGCTAAAAATACGCAAGATATCTAAACTAGCCCATCCTTATAGCAAGTGAACATAATAGAAAGCAATTTTGCAAGTGCTTAAAAGTCAGAGTTGATGAAGCGTTGCTGTAGGGAAGCAACATTAGAGAAGCCTATGGGCTAGGCCAAGTTGTGTCAAAAACAAATTCAGTGATATGCATGTGTAAAAATACACTATATCAAGAAATGACTATATATCCTGAAGGCATGAGAGTGGGCATCGGCTGCATCCCAGCCCAGTCCTACTCAAGTATAGGACTCTAATGCTAGTCTATAAATCCCTCTTCAGACTCATGGATCCATATGCTGATGATGGAGAAAGGTGAACCAGGAAGCAGGAGAATCACAGTCGGTGAGTGCAGAGTCATGTGGAGAGGAGGTTGGTGAGAATGTTAGGGTGCTGGCAGCTCTTAGGGTCAGGTGGCCGACATGAGGCCACCCCTCTTGGCAGGTAAAGTTCCAACAGGCATGAAGGTGGAGGGGCAGCGAAAGAGAATGTTGATCTGTCTTGCTTTTATATATAACATAAGTCATCAAGGATGTATCATGAGGCTGAAACTATATCGACAGGTTTGACTCTACTTCTAGTCAGGAGTGTCTAGTTGACATAATCCCTAGCTATATACAGACATGTTCATATCAAGGAAATGGATCACCTAGTTCTAAAGACTGGAGATTGGTCCATGAGTCAAATATTGGGCTTAGGGCTTCTTCTGACTCGCGTTGGTGCAGGTGTTAATGAACCCTAGGTGAACAGGTTAGATGGCACTTCTGACTGCAGAGGAGAATTAACCTAAGACCAGCAGGTGAGACAGCAGCCTTCTAGATGCAGTCAAATACATTCAAGATAAGATGGCAGGGTTCTGATGACTCCTAGGATCAGCAGGCAAAATAGGCTCAAAAACAAAGAACTGGATATCAAATTATGAGCCAGATGATAGATCCAGACCCAAGAAATAAGCAAACAAAACAAAAGCATGCTTTTCTCTACGAATCACTTATCTTAGAAGCAAATTCCACCATTGAGGCGATATTACAATAGAGGAATTACTGCATCTTAACTGCTAAAGAACTGAGAATCCTGGCCCAGGTAAATTGACAGAAATCTTGTTCTTTAATTTGGTACCTGTGGATATCTCTTTAAACCACACATAGATCCTAAAGAAAAACAATTAGAAGGACATGTGTGTGCCTAACAAGATACAAACAACTCACAAACAACTGAAAATTATCTAACCACATTTTCATCTTAAATATTCCAAATGAGCTATGCACAAATGTTTGATGCATATATTTAAGAAGTAAATAGTCGTAACAATTACAAATCTCATTGTTACCACTGACCTTGTATCTCTAGCTCGTTTTAGAACTACTAAACTCCCCATTCCATATTCCCTCTACTTCACGAAAGCACCTCAGTCTGGTGTCATGACACAAAATTTTATCCCTGAAACATCTTGTCTATTAGTAGCCATGCAGAAATTGGACTACCTTAGTTTACCATTGACTTTAATCACAAGGCATGGTAGTACTAAGAATCATCCTAATGAATCTCCTAGATTCAAGACATAAATAAGAATATGACTTATTTACCTCCATTATATAATTTCAATCCAATTTTCCTTGGTAATCAGGACAAATCAAATAAATCATCCAGCTCCCTTCTTTGTCGATAGAGAAGTATGAAGGGACTGAAGTGTCCAGCAGACATTCCTAAAGACTAGTTCAATGAGATCAGTGTTGTAACACAGGATAGGAATATTATTTCCTCTGGAAGTAAGATTTACAGGCCCCAAAAGCACAGGGTTGCAGGAACAGGAAACACTATTATTGTGACTGGGTCACTGGGAGTAATAATGCTCCCATACTCATTTCTATTCCTTTGCTCCTGTAACTATGAATCCTGGGTATTAGAGAAACAGTGCAATATAGTATGAAGTGCATATGAAGCCTCCTGGAGAAATTGCCCAAACCTGTAAGTTATTGCCCAGATCCGGTGCCATAATTGAATTTTTAGGAACTCATTCCATCATGTTATCAAGCCAGCTGCTTCAGAATTATGGAGAAGATGGTCTAGTGGATTCCATTAGCATGGGCCCATTGCCACATTTCATTTTCTGTGAAGTGCGTCCCTTGATCTGAGTGACTGCTTTGTAGGACACCAAGCCATGGATAAGGCACGCAGGAAGTCCATGAAGGGTAGTTTTGGCAGACGTGTTATGCACATTAAGGTGAATCATCTGTTCCAGCGAAAACAAGGTGCTGCTCTTTCCAGGATGGAAGTGGTCCAATGGAATCAATCTGCTACCAGGTTGCTGGTTGATCTCCTCAAGGAATGATCCCAACAAGTGTTTCAAGTTAATTTCAATTATGTTCTAACCCTTTGGGGAGCTATATAAAGGTAACAATTTTTATTGAATGAAATATCTTCTATAAAAAGCCCTTTACCTTTCTATTTCCTATTAATTGAGAAATGATGTTATGGTCTCAGAAGATAGTTGAGGACAGAATGAACCTCCTAAATAAATTTGTTTATAATTGTTGTTGTTGACAATGGCTCAGTCTTATAAACAAATGCAACACTTGTTCCAGAATTCTTTAGAGGGCTAAATGTGTTTCACTAAACCAAATAGCAACAATATTATTTTAAAGGACCACTGTGCCCAGTTGACTCTTGAAAACATAGAGGCCTAGGTCAGAATCCTACAGATTTCCCGTGACTTGACTTATCAAAGAGAAAAGACCAGCTTCGGAGTTCAATTTTCATCAGTTTATATTATAGCTCCACAATTTGCAACCTATGTGACCTTAAGCTGGTAAGGTGACCTCTAGAAAATTTATGTCCCACACGTGTGAAATTGGCATATTTCTTTAGCTGTAAATAGGTATAGTTTCCTTAGCTATAAAATTAAGATAATAATGCTGCTCTTTAAAGTGTTACTTAGAGGAAATGAGATCATATAAGTGTTTCTTTAGAGCCTGGTCTCATAAATGCCAAGTCACGGGTCCAATCCAGTGTAGCTGGCTAGGTCAAAGATTCTGTGAAACCCTCTTCCAACAAAAGTTTTGAAAAAGCAGAGGTGATTCAAGAACCTGAGTGCTAGACCTCCCCCAGAGAAAAAAGATATCTACCAAGTATACTCTAGGATTTCAGCGGGAAGAATCATCATGAAGAACCCCTCTTCACCACTCAAGTAGTCATGGGTCCTGTGCTGCTCCCAGCAGGGTGCCTATTGAGCTGTACCACCCTGCCAGTACCCCAGACCTCCATGTAGGGGTAGGGGAAGGGTGAGCATTATCTGCCTCCACCCCTAACTGACACCACAGAGGATTCTAGCACCTCTTCCCCAACATACCTAATGGTGGGAGTGGCTCAAGTATGTGCTGGGGAAGGGTGAATGTGATTGAAATTGAGTGGGAAAATTGGCAGGTTCCTGCACCCTTAGGTTGAAGGTGTCACAGCGCGCTCAGTGCATTCTGGTTGGATAGGGGATATTCAAATGCACTGGAAGCTGACTCTCAAAGGCAAGTCAAACCTCTCAGGACTGGAGTTTGGCTATATTTCCTTGGAATATTGGAGGAAGAGCAGGGGGTGAGATATGAGGCATCCCTGAGGGAGTGCAGAATTAGATGGGACTGTGTTGTGGGAAGATCGTTGAAGGAGCGAGCCTCTTCCCAGACTCAGAGTTGAAAATGGTATCAACTGCCTGTCTGTTGGCCCACAACCAGGGAGACCTTGGGCTCTGATTTGAGAAAGATTTACTGTCAAAAAGTTTCATGCTGATCGGGAGGGTAAACTTGAGTGGGCAACCACGTAGCGTCTTGGAGAATCTTTTCTCTTCTTTGTGTCGGTTGTACTGATTATTAGCCAGCACCACCCAGGACATTGGGCTCAAGAGCCAGGATTATGATGGGGACAAGATTTATTTGTTTCAACAACTCCAAATAGAAATTTAAAACATAAACGCAAAGATACTATAATTGGAAAACATTTGGAAAGAATAAAACAAAATGAAAACACGAATCAGTGATTTCCATCACAAACTTCCCAGGCTGAAAATACAAGAGGATTAAGCTATAAAAATGACCCAAAAAGCAGAAGAAAATTTAAGAAATATGGAACACTGCTGAAAAGAACAATGAATGTTTCATAACCATCCCAGAACAGAAGTTGAAGAATTAAAGGGAAATTTCCCTAACATTATTATAGAACAAAATATCACTGTCTTAGAAGTCCAGAGGACCAACGAAAATTATATTCCCAAAGAAATAAAGACAAATATAAACTATAAATCAAAGGATGGGAAAATAATAGGAAGTGAATGATAGTTAAAAGAAAGCAAAGAAGAAATATTAATTTCTAAAAAAGCAAACATCAAAGTATAAACCATCATGAGAGAGAGAGATAAGGAAGACTCTTATATAACAATGTAAGCCACAGATGTGTAGAAGACATAACTTATGCACCCAATGGAAAAACCTTCAAAATTCATTTGTATAAAACCTTAAATTATCTTATAAAATTGATGATACATATAGATGATAATATGATCATACTAAGATATCAATATATCATTTTTGTGCAAAGACCCATCAACCAAAAGGGATGCCAACAAATAAATGGAAGAACTAAAAACACAATCAACTTGATCTCTTAAATCTGTACATAATACTCCACCCAACACAAATACCACATGTATTATTTCTAGTGCACATAAAATGTACTCCAAAATATATCAAATGTTAGGCCATAAAGCAAACATCACTAAACTTAAAAACATCAAGATACTCTGAACCATTTTTCTAGATAAAAATTCTATAAAATTAGAAATCATACATAAGACTATGAACAGAATAAACAAATAAAATCAATTACATATAAATTGAGCATTTTACTTAAATTCCACTGGGTAATTTTAGGTATAGAGAGCAAAATTTAAAAATTACCTGAAACAAATAGCAAAAATAAACAAAATCTTCAGAACACAGTAAAAACAGTTCTCATAGTACAATGTACAGTAAAAAGTTCACACAAACACAAAAATTAAATAAACACCTTAACGCATGAACTACAATTATAATAAGAACAACAACCAAATGTTTAGCTACTCGCAAGAAGAAATAATACAGATTAGAGCGTATATAAATGAACCAGAAAAATTTTCAATGTACATGTCCACAAGATAAGTTGGTTCTTTGAAAGGACTGGCAAAATTTATAAACTATAAGCACACCTCATGAATGAGAAAACAAATGTTAGGAATGAGATTAAATGGGTGACATCACAAGAGAATCAAATGAAATAAAGGTAGTCACACAGTATCATGAAAAATTGTATTCCAGCCAATTCACATATCTAAAAATTGGATAAAATTCTAGAAACACATTACTTACCTAAATTAACACGGGCTGTGGTAGAAAACTTCAACAGGCCTGTAACACAAGAAGAAATAGATCTGGTCATTAAAAACTCAATGCTACAAAAAATATTTAAGAATATAAAAAAGGAAGATATACTGCTAAACTAATTTTTTGGACCAAGTATAACTTTGATACCTAAGCCAGTAATAGACATCATTAGAATGGAAAATTATAGAAAAATCATCTATATTATATATATATACATATATGTGATATGGATGCCAACATTTTCCTTGTTTATTAGTAAATCATCTTATTGGGGGCTCTTATAGCTCTTTTACAATCCATACATAAATTTATCAAATACATTTGTACATATGTTGCCATCATCATTTTCAAAACATTTTCTTTCTCTTAGAGCCCTTGGTATCAGCTCCTCTTGTTTCCCTCCCTCCCCCACCCTACTACCCTCATTAACCCCTGATAAATTGTGTTATTAATATTTTCATATCTTACAGTATCCACTGTCTGTATGCATGCAAGTTTCTGTTGTTCATTCCTGTGGGGTGTGGAAGGGTGTACAAGGATCAATGAAGTCAGTTCCTCATTTCTCTCCCTTCTCCCCCCACTTTGCCCCTACCCTCATGGTATCACTACTCCCATTACTGTTCCTGAGGGTTTATCTCTCCTGGATTCCATGTATCAAGAGCTCTTATTTGTACCAGTGTGGTAGAACTAGGGTCATGATAGCAGGAGGGGGGTGGAGGCACCGGGGAAGAAGCATTAAAGAAGTAGAGGAATGTCCTGTCAATGTTATGCCGCACCCTAACTCATTCCTTCTGTGTGACTCTTCTGTGAGTGAAAGTCTAATTGTCTACAGATGGGTTTTGGGTCTCCATTGTGACCCCCATCATTTGTATCAATATATTTGTTTGTTTGGGGTTTTCTGATGCCTGATCCCTGATCCCATCAAAACCTGGTGATCACAGAGGCTGGTGTGCTTCTTCCATGTGGACTTTGTTGCTTCCCTGCTAGATAGCTGCTTGTTTAACTTAAAGCCTTTAAGATCCCAGATACTGTATCTTTTAATAGCCGGGCATCATCAACCTTCTTTACCTCATTTGTTTATGCACCCATTTTGACTTCTGTGATCCTGTCTGGAAGATGAGAATCACAGAATGCCAGTTATTAGAAAAATGTGTTCTTGCATTGAGTAGAGGCCTAACACCCATCTGCTACCTTAATACTTAACATTTAAATATATGTACACAGACCTATATCACTATCATTATATATTAATATATTTACATATCTACATGTCTGTATTTATACCTCTGTATATGTATTTTCCCTCCTAATTCTTTCCTCTATTTCTTTTTACCTTCCTCCTGTCCCACTATCATGTCGACTTTCATTCAGTTCTCAGTAATTTCTCTCAGCTACATTATACTTAATCAAATCAAGTATTCTATGCTCTCCTCACCATTGATTTTTTTTCCCCTTGTCCCTTAATTTGTTGTTTCCTCCTTCCCTTTATCCCATCTCTTCCATATCCCCTGGAGCCATTTGCCCCATTATTTTCTCCTCAGGATTGTTTATCCTGCCTATCTTATATGGCTAGAAATGGGGTGTGTGTGGGTGGGTGGGGGGAGACAAACAACAACAAAGCCTATAAATAGTCCAGGTCTGTCTGCTGACCTTTAGGAATATTTTCCAATTGGGGCTGGTGAAGTGCCAAGACCTGCCCACTGTTTCCTAAGTCTATTTTGGAATTCCTCGGGGACTTTGTTACTTTCCTCCTCTTGCTGCTCTCTTGTCCCTTGCTGTCCCTTTGTGTTTCATGCCAAAATTTTCAATAATATTCCAGCTAACATAATTCAACTTAACATTAACAATATAATACATCATAGTCAAGAAGAATTCATACCATACATGCAAGGTTGATTCAATATTAGGAAAATATCAATGTAATCTACCACATGAATAAAACAAGAAAAGAGACACATAATTATATCAATTGATACGCCAAAGACATTTGATAAAATTGAACATCCATTCTTGATAGAAACACTTAATGAAATAAACATAGAAGGGATATTACTCAACATAATAAAGGCCATATATGAAAAATAACAACAGTTGTTATCTCAGCTAATGGAGAAAAATTAGAAACGTCCTCCCTCTGAATGATAACTAGAAAAGGTTGACGTTTATCGCCACTCTTAATTCATGTTATCCTGGAAATATTGGTCAGAGCTATAAGACATCAAAGAGATGTCTTAAGGGCAATCAATTTGGCACAGATTATGTAATACTATAATACAGAACCCTAAGGACTTAATTTTAAAAGTTGCTTGAACTAATTGGCAATATTAAAACTATAAAAAATATCAATTGGATTCTTATTTATTGAAGACAAACTCAAGAAGGAAATTGTGGTGGTTACATAATCTGTCAACTTGTAAAGGGGTGGAGTCTAGCCTGTCATTCAGGTCATAGCCAATGAGGTCTCTGATGGACATGGCTTTCTCCTAAGGATTTTGAGAACTCCTGTCTTCTTTCTCCCTGGAGGTGGGACACCACACACTTTATTTCATCTTCCTGCTGACAAGACACACAGAGCTGAGCTGATAGAGCCAAAGATCCGGAGCTGGAGGGAAGATGGAGTGGAAGCTAAGATGCTTCCACTGCCACTGGATCCATAGGATTTTCCACCCACTGGCCCATGATCTGCCTGTATTCTGTATCATTGCAAATGTTTCCCAAGTCTAAAGAGGAATTTATAGTTTAGTATTGGACATATTGGCTAATATTGGACTTATGGACTTGATCTGGTCTCGGCTGGGATGTTTCCTTAATGTACAATTGCTCTTTGATATAAAACTCCCTCAACACACATATACATTTGTGTCTATGAATTAGTTTCTCTAGTTAACCCAGACTAAAACAGGAATTAAAATAACAGTACCATTTATAGTAGTGACCCAAAAGATAAGCCACTTGGGAATACAGCTAATCAGGGAGGGGAATGGGAAGACTTCCTCAAGGAAAACTATAAAACACATCTACAAGAAACTAAAAGAGACTTAAACAATTGGGAGAATGTCCCATGCTCGTGGTTAAGAAGACTTAATATAGCAAAAATGTCAATTTTACCAAAAACACTCCATAAAGCCAGTAAATGCCCAGCTAAGTCTCACCACAACTTTCAACGAAATGGGAAAACTAAAAGTCCCCATATAAAATTTTTGTGTGATATAAAGAAGCACAGAATAAACAAAAAATGTTAAAAACAAAAGCAAAGTAAGAAGATTTTCGCTCTCTAATTTGAAAATCAATTATATAGCCATGGTAATCAGAACAGCTTGTTATTTGTACAAGGAGTAAAATATAGACCAATAAATTAAAGAACCCAGAGTACAACCAAGCACCTACAGACACCTGATTTTTGGTAATGAATTAAAGCATATTAAGTGAGGAAGAGATAGCCTTCCAATAAGTGGAAAAATTAGATCCCCACCTTAAAAATATGAAACAGAACCCCAAACTTAAATTATGTGAAAAATGAACTCGACATAGATTATGCTCTAAATATAAAAGCTAGATCTATAAGGATCATCAATGAAAAGATAGAGGCAAACTCAAGGGCCCTAATAAAATACATAATCAAAAGAGAAAAATGAAAGAAACCACATATTGGGAAAATATTTGGCACTGATATGAGATTGAGGGCTAATTTTAAAAATCTATAGAAAATTAGAGTGTCTTACTAAGAAAAACACAAATAACCCAATCAAAAATTGGTACAAATATGAATAGACAATTTACTAAAGATGACATCCAGACTCCCACAATCATATGAGGAAATGTTCATTAGCCATGAGAAATACAAATTAAAACAACAATGAGACACCATTTAACATGGACACTTATCAAAAACATTTTTGAAAAGGAAAATAACAGATTCTGGGGAGGATGCAGAGAAATTGGTACACTCATACATTGTTGGGGGTATTTTAGAATCATACAATCATTGCGGCAAACAGCATGGTGCTTCCCTAAACAATGAAGATATAAGTACCTCAATTTCCGCTGCTGTTGTGTGGGTCCTGCCTGATAGCATCTCTGTAAGATATGGTAGAACTGCCCATGTGAACTTCTGAGACTGCAGCTCTTCACAGATGTATAAAGGCTTGTCTTTCTCCAGGGAGTGGTTTCAAACTGCTGACTGTGTGGATACCAGCTCAATGTGTGCCCACTGTGCCACCAGCCCTCCTTTCAAATACCTTAGGGTCCTCTAAGATCCCACACTCACACTTATTGCAGCAATTACGGTAATAGCACACAAGCGGAAGTACTCAACAACCTTGTCTGTGGAAGAATGGGTACACAAACCCTAGGGCATACACACAATGGAATAATTTGCATCCTTTAAAACGATAATGAGTCTGACAAGTGACATGGACAAAATTGGAAGACGTGGTTTGCAAAGTTCGTCAATCTCATAAATATAAACATTTTATTATAAAGGGAAAATCATGGTTTTCACATCCAAGGAAAAGACTGAATACTGTGATGAGGAGAGGAGAGGGGGGAAAGGGGGAAGGGAAGGGGAGGGAAAGGGGGAGGGAAGGGGAGGGAAAGGGGGAGGGAAGGGGAGGGAAAGGGGGAGGGAAGGGGAGGGAAAGGGGGAGAGAAGGGGAGGGAAAGGGGGAGGGAAGGGGAGGGAAAGGAAGGAAGAGGGGATCTTCCGTGGGAAAGGACAAACTAAAAGAAAAAAAGGAAGCAGATGCGCATAGTGGATTTGCTCAGATCCTGTCACTATTTTGATTCCCTCAGTTCTGTGACTGCAAATAGTATCTCATCTGGTGAGCATTAGATTAGAAGGGGAAAATAATAAAATATAAAATTATTTTTAAAAGAATATTCACAGTCTTAAAAACTTCAAGATTCCTTATCCATCAGACTAAACCATACCTGAATGGTTATAAAAGGAGGAAGAATAAAATTGAAACTGACTTTTATTATTTTGTGCCAAACAAAATAAAAGCTATTTTGTCACAATAAGAAAATACACACACACACACACACACACACACACAATAGGTCCCAGGACCTTTTGCTTAGAAACAATAGCGCATAATGCTCAACAATCTAATATTTATTTCTCAGAATATTAGATAGGAACATTTAAGGGCTGTGAGTTTATTTTAATGAGGGAAGAATAATTAAGAAACAGAATGTGAAAATGGGTACAAAACTCAAAGAATATAAACAATGTCACTAAATTATAGTTTCAGAAACTGTTGAATACCTGGTGTCTGTTTGCTCTCAAAATAGCAAAATAAATAATTTTCAAAAAATTCTTAAATGCAATGTTTTATTTTTATATATTATCTTAGCAATTTAAAATGGTCTTGTTTAAAAAATTAAAAACATAACAGGTGGGTTTTTAAGTTAAAAATTGATGGTTCAAACCCACCAGCTTCTCTGTCGGAGAAATAGGAGGCAGTCTGCATTGATAAAGTTTTCTAACCACAGCAACCTTAAAGAGAAGTTTCTATCATGTTCTATAGGGTCACCATGAGTCATAATCTGCACATTGGTAGTGGAAGGCAGTAAGATATTTATTTACATCATACAATTATAAAAATCAAGGTGCCATGAGCTAACTTCCATATTATTTTTTCAATTGTTATTAAGAAGTATTACCAAATCTTAGCACCGTCAACTAATTCATTCTTCAATGAGTCATAGTCCAATCACAATGTGCCTAACTCCTTTCCCTTGAGTATGACAGTGCGACTGTATGACAGGAGTCTTTCAGAGTGCGGAATGACTTCCTTCTAAGCTCACTCAGACGTTGGCAGAATTCACTTCTTAGAGTAGCGGGATCAAAAGTTTTAGTTTCTGTCATGCTGTTGCCCAAAGACTTTTCTGAGTTGCTTTATGCCAGTGGTTCTTAACTTTCCTCATGCCGCGACTCTTTAATACAGTTCCTCATGTTGTAGTGACCGCCAACCATCAAATTATTTTCATTGCTACTTCATGACTGTAATTTTGCTACTGTTATGAATCGGGCAACCCCTGAGAAAGGGTCATTTGACCCCTAACGGGGTTGCGACCTACAGGTTGAGAACCACTGCTATATGCTGTCCTGGGGTTTTGCCCATGGAGTTCACAGACTTGGCCATTTGCTTCCTTACAGTTGGTGAGGCAGTATAAAGAAACTTCAAGAACACTCAAACGGAAATCTTAATAAACATAATCACATAGATGCATAAATATGCCAACTTTTATAGAATTTTACTGGTTGGAAGCAAGTCGATATTTCACTCACATTCTCAAGAGATTACCCAAGGACATGAACTTCAAGACCGGAGGATCACAAGTCACTCTACGAGTTTCTCTTCAAGACTAACACAAAAGCATAGTTGATAAGCCAGAATTAAAAATCATATATGATGCTCTTTCTATAAATGTAGTCAGCTACTTTTCATTCAACATTTAATGAATATCTGTTGAAATCAATACTCGATTATTGCTGTTCAGTGCCATCCGGTGAGTTCCTATTCAGTGACCTTACCAACAGCCGAATGGGACATTGCTTTACTCCTTTACACTTTCACAATCGTTATGTTTAAGTCCATTGTTGCAGCTACTGTGTCAATCCATCTCTTTGAGAATCTTCCTCTCTTACTTTGACCCCCTGCTTGACCAAGCACGATGCCCTTTCCAGGGACTGGGCCCTTATGATAAT
Source organism: Tenrec ecaudatus (assembly GCF_050624435.1). Lineage (NCBI taxonomy): Eukaryota > Metazoa > Chordata > Mammalia > Afrosoricida > Tenrecidae > Tenrec > Tenrec ecaudatus. Next base: position 149,207,783 of record NC_134537.1, read on the forward strand.
GTGACCAAACTATGTGAGTTGAAATATTGCCAGCCTTGCTTTAAAGGCGCATACTAGCTGCATTTCTTCTAAGACAGATTTGTATATTCTTCTGGCAGTCTGTGGTCCTTTCATGATTCTTTACCAGGACCATGATTCTAATGCATTAATTCTTCTTCAGTTTTCCTTATTTGTTGACAGGTTAGGGACTTTAATAATGAAGATGGCTTGAAAATCACCCACAACAAACAAACAAAAAGCAGGATGTTTAATGGTTTGGGGCTTGTTACCACTGAGTCAATTTTAACTAATGAGGACCCCTTATGTCACAGATTATGACCAGTCCATACAGTGCTCTTGCCTGTACAGCAAGTGGGTCTTCCACAGCCTTTTTGCTTTGTTTGACCCACAGTCCTTTGGGTTTAAGCTAAGCCACTTGCTCCATGTGTGGACCTTAGGAGATACTCATCTAAATCCACTGTCATTGAACAGACTTGAACTTGGGGTAGCTCTCCATAAGATGTCCGAGATGGTTCATCATTAAAGGAGCAAATAGCCTCCTCTTTGTCCTTTGTGGTTAGTGACGCAAGGCCTAAAGCACGGTGTCACCGTGGATTCTTTCAGCAGCTATAGTAGGTACTACAATCATCGTTCCACAATGTTGAAAAATGTTAGAAGAGGAAAATGAATTTGGATTGGTTGACAGAGTGGCAAAACTAGAAGGTGGTCACAGTGGGATCAAGGAAATGTGGGGCTGTGGAGACAGAGTCAAGTGTTGGGGGTGACCAGGACCTTTTTTTTTTTTAATGGAGCGATCAGGCAAGCATTTTATTGATTTATTTTTCTGAAACCATGTTATTGGGAGCTAATACAGGTATCTTATTGTTCAACCCCATCAAGCAATATTGTACATTTGTTGCCTGATCAGGTTCAAATCATTCTCTTCCTCCTTGAACTCCCTGCCATCAGCTCCCCTTTGTGATGCCCACCATGACTCCTGTACCCCACAGAGACCCCTTTTCTATTAGCTGACTCTGTAGGTTCATCAAGCCCAGGTTTTGTATACTGAAAATCATATAACAAAAATTCAACAGGGTCATCTCCAATGGTAAACTACATCTCAGATAAAACCCCAGTATAAACAAGCAAAAATATATAGAAAATATTGAAAACCAAATCAGGACCAATGTACAACAGAGGGGAGATCAACTTACAAGGTTTTAACCATTCAAGTTAATTTTAACCTATTGATCTTCTATAATTATCTCTCCAATGCACTCTGCAAACAAGTTTCTTCCTGTCCCTCCGTTATGGGAAAAGGGAAATCACCACAGGCTTATTTCCTATCTGATTCTCACAAATGTATCTTGTGCTCCCACTGTCATCCATGGCCTTCTGCAAACCAGAATCTCTCGGTTAAGGACCTGACACTATACCTCTTTCGGCTTTGGATGATATGATTTACACTCCTCCAGGGCCTGATGTTGGTGTGCTTCTTCCATGTGGACTTAGTTGACATCTCACTTACATGGCTGCTTGTTTGGAAACAAGCCTTGAAGACCTTAGACAGTATTTTATCTGATAGCCAGGCACCATCTAGTTTCTTCACCATACTTTGTTATAGCACCCATATGTTTATGTTCCCTTCCTGAGGGTAAGTACCAAGCATGGCCATACAGTAAGAACTAATTATTCTTAATTTAGAGCTAGGATATAGGGTGAGCTTCCAAACCCCTCCCTGGATCTGTTTTCAGAAAATATTCCTTTGACTCCCTTTCAAAACCTCCTTGTTAATTTATGATAGAGAGTCTACTTGGTCATCTCTCTGAAGTGTAAATATCTTCCGTTAATATTGTAATTGATTATTAAGATATATATTATTATGATAAACCCATGACTGACATTCTAAATGAATACTATTGTAAAATTTCTCTGAAAGCCAACTCCCACTATGTAAATACCATCCAGCCATGAAAGAATTGGCTCTATACACATTCTATACAATTCAGTGCAGAGAACTGTACAAGTTCTATACAACTCAGCTATGGTGATACAGAGTTAGCGTTCATTGGTCCAATGTCCTTCTCTCAACAGTGATTTAAAAAATGAGCATCAGGGGATAATCAATGACCATGTCTTTTGATAGCGAGGTAAAATGTTTTCAAGGTATTTTGTAAGCAATGGATAATTGAAATTTCTTGTTTGCTTTTTTAATGTTAGTTTTTCAAGAAAATTATACGCTGAGTGTGAGAGTTTGATCATTCTGAAAATAAACTTGCCAAAAATACATTGGAAGCAAGTTACAGTTAACTTGGCAGTTAAACCAGTTAACAATTGTCATTTCCTGTTCAGAGACATTTTTTAAATATAAAAATAGAGTTTGGTAGATGTTAGTTGTTGTAGTACTCTGTGATGTTCTCAAAAAAGAAAGAAAGACAGAAAGTATGATAAACATTGGCAAAACTTTAGCAGTTTAAGAGCAAGAACATTTTAAACTGTTAAAAATGTTAAGCCTTATCAGTGGAAGTATGGAATTGAAAGGCTTTAAGCTGGTAAAAGAACAATGATTTAAGGACTGGATGAATTGCATAGGCAGCAAAATGGTATTAAATCACTTCTGAAAAGATCTGAATTGGACACAACACCTTAGAAGCGTGTTACACTCTGCTATCATTAACAAATGATTGGACAACATAGAAGAGGGGAATGGGAGATTGAATATCAGAATCGCACAGGATACTTAAAGTCTTAAGAGTCATCTAAACGGCGATGGTTGACAAGTAAGCATGGCTCTTTATCACACTGTTACTGATCACAGTACAGGAGCTTCTTCTCAGAATAGAACTCCCAAAGCCAGGAATTGATCGAGAAACTCAGAGACATTTTTGCCTTTGTGGCTAGGATCATCCTAAGAATATTGTGGCCATGTTATTGGTAACGGTGTGAGATCAGACTGGAAGTCAAACAAAGGCTAATTGATCATTGAAGGGGATGACATGGATAATACCTAACAAAATGAATTAGGTAATTACTATGTTAGCCACAATAGTCACTGTCTGTGTGTGGGTTCTTAGATCTCCTACAAAGCTATTTATGATGCTGATGTAGTCGAAAAGTGTTGTTTCCTCCTCCAACATAATATACTATCTGCTCAGAAAACAAGGAAAATGTCCCAGTCAAAGATAAGGACCTGCCTATTTACATTCACTTATTTCTGTCCAAACCTACTGGTGATAAAAATGGTCCAAATGAACACAATGCACAGGAAATGATTTTCTGTTTTAAATGTTTTCCCATGTATTATCCATTTAACCTTCACAAAACCCTGTAGATACATTTGTAGATGGTAAAATTGAGGTGAAGGAAATTCTTCAAAGCCATAGAGTAAGTACAGATGAAATCATAATTCAAAAACTCTAGAATCCATTTTCTTCACCATCAAACATTAAAGACACTAAGTATGATGGGGCTCTCCCCCCAACCACAGTAAAAAGTTCCATTGGGCAGTCTTTCCTAGTACACATTTTTCCCGCTAGGCAAGCACTGAGCAACTCACTCTGAGTTAGTGCACCCAGTGGCATCACCTGGGATGGTTCTCTCTGGTCACAGTGAATTTTTCATAAAAGCACTTTTGCTTGAACCTCATTTTTGTGTGTGTGTGTGATGGTCGATTTAAGAGAACAGCATGCCACTGTGAGAGTTTTGTTTCCTGTGCTTGAAACCACATAAACTGTTGTGATGTTGTACACAGTATACAAGGACAGAACTATGGAAAACCACAAATGTACACATGGTTTTCTCATTTCAAAAAAGGTAAAATGTTTATTGATGACAGATGTCATTCTGGACATCCATCGACTTACTGAAGGACAAAAATGTCGACTTGTAGTGCATTTGGAGTTCTTTCCACCAATCAGGCTGCTAATCAAGCTTTCTATTTAAAGGTTCTGAAAAGATTGCGAAATGATATGCAACAATAAAAAAAGACTTTATTTGTGGCAGATGGGAGAGTGTTTTTGTCACCACCACAATGCACCTGCCCATGTACCCATCTCTGTACACCAGTTTTGGGCAAAAAACAGCATACCTCTCTTGGGGCATGGGACAAGTACCTTACTGATCTGCCCTCTCTCTGTGTGACTTCTTTTTCTTTCCACAAGTGAAGAGGGACATAAAAGGACACCAATTTGATGATGTAGAAGAAGTGAAGAAAAAAATTAGAGAGGTGCTATTAGCCATCCAAACAGATGAGTTTGAAAAACGTTCCCAAGAATGGAATTGCAGATTTGACAAAAGTATTAAGTTAATGGAGAATACTTTGAAGATTATACAATTGTTTTGAAAAAATATTTTTAAATACATAGCTTTAGAGAAAAAATCCTAATTGGGGGGGGGGGGGTTAGTACCCATTTAGAGATGATGCAACTGAAAATTTTTCACGTTAGCAATTAGAGATCTGCATATCCATGAGAACCCAGGTTCTCAATAACTGGCCATAATTTATTTTGAGTAATGACATTTCAGGTTCAAAATTTATAAAGTTGCTACATTAAGGCATTTGAGCCAGTTAGCTCGGGCAGTGCAGCTGTATTGTTGCCTCAAACGTGTCAGTCTTTGGACAGTCTTTCTTGGCAGATTCTCAGAACTGGATTCCTGGGTGATGAAAAGGATGCTATGAACCCTGTCTGCTGACCCTTAAAGTATCCATGTAAAGCAGTAATATACTTTTCTTTAAAGGGAAAATTCATTTTATACTGCTCTAATTTTTATAATGCCATACAAGAAAAAGAAAACAATGATACAAGGAATCTTCTACCATTCATGGAAATATGCCATTTTCTGTTCACTTAATTTCTTCACAAATTGCATGAAGCCTTTACAAATATAGTAAAGGGAGATCATCAAATAAAAATCACTCAAGAAATAAATGGATACAGATGCCCCGTTAGATAGCTCCTATAAAAATAACTCCTTACGCCCTTTTTTAACCTTAAAATGCACTTACTCTATAATAAAGCTAATTTCCTAAATTTTCCCATTCAATGTTGAAACTTTTTTTAACTAAAGCGGTAACAGATATAAACACAAACCACACCCATTTCCATTTAATCAATTCCATCTCATAGTGACCGATTGACAAAACAGAATTTCTCCATCATGATTTCTAGGATATATATATATATACAGAAGCAAACTGCCATATTTTTTCTCCCATGGAGCAGCCTTTGGGTTTGAACCACAGAACTTTTGTTTGCAGCTGAGCACCTTAACCACTACTCCACCCGGGATTTTAATGGCAAGAGGATGATATGAGAAGAACAGCCCGCTACCAATGAGCTGATTCTGACTCATAACAACTCTCGTGCTTATTTTTTTTTTTGAGCAAACCTCTCCTTGACAGGAGCCTGTTCCACATAGAAGACTGAGGTCATTACCAGAGAACAGACTCCTCCTCAATCTGGATTATCTAGATCATGTTTTCAGGCATTAAAACTGGCCGAGAAAGGAGCCTTTGCAACACAGTCATTGTGGGAAAACACATCAAACTTCTATATAGAGAAGGAAGTGTGGCAAATAGTCTGAGTAGAGGCCCTAGAGCAGCGGTTGTCAATCTGTGGGTCATGACCCCTTTGGGGGTCGAATGACCATCTCAGGGATCGTCCGATACATAACAGCAGAAAAATGACAGTTGTGAAGCAGCAACCAAAATAATTTTATAGTTGGGGCCACCACAACATGAGCAATTGTATGAAAGAGTCACACCGCATTAAGAAGGTTGAGGACCACTGCTCTAGAGTGAGATGCCCCGAATTCAAGTGGAATTGGAGTCCTGGTTACAGTGCTGTTATTAAGATATTAGATGCCATCTGACCTATAGTGACCTTATGTACAATATCCAATACCAACCCTGTGCTTGATAGAATGAAACCCCTGCCCATCCTGTGCCATCCTAACAATTGCTCCTATGCTTCAGCCCATTGTTGCGGCCACAGTGTCTATCCCCTGGAGGGTCTTCATCTCATTTGTTGCCCCTCTATCAAAGCATGATGCTCTTCTCCAGGAATTGCTCTCCTCTGACAACATGTCCTAAGTAGTTGAAATGAAATGTCATCCTTACTTGTAAGAAGCACTCTGGCCACACTTCTTTCAAGACATCCTGGTTTGTCCCTTTAGCAGTCCGTGGTATTTTCAGCATGCTGCTCCAGCACCAAAATTCAAATGCATTGATTGTCTTCCTTCATCTTTCTTTAGTCAATGTCCAAATGTTCCCATGGAATAATTAAAAATACCATGGATTGGGTCAGGTGCACCCGTGTTCTCAAAGATACCCTTGCTTTTCAAAACATTAGAGAGGTCTTGTGCAGATGTACCTTATGCAATTCATCTTTTTGATCTCTTACTGTTGTTTCCATGAACACATTTTAGATCCAACCAAGACAAAATCCTTGATAACTTCAGGATAACTTGAAGTAATCCTTGATAACTTCAGCATTTTCTCCATTTACCATGATGGCAGCTATTGGTCCAGTTGTGAGGATTTGGGCATCTTTACATGGAGGTTCAATCCATACAGACGGTTGTAATCCTTAATTTGCATCAGCAAGCAAGGTGGTGTCATCTGCATAGCACAGTTGTTAATGAGCCTTCCTCCAATCCTGATGCCACGTTCTTCTTCATATAAGCAAGCTTCTTTGATTACTTGCATGGCATATGTGTTTTCATAGTAGACTGCTAAGAGCAAGTTCACCAGAGAGTTTCTACTCCTTGAACAATTGACACGATCAGGAATTCTTAGGAGCAGTTCTACTTTGTCCTGTAGGGCACCATGAGTTAGAATTGACTCTATAACTGGGTTGTTGTATTTTTCTCTTTTGGAGTGAGTCACTTGTTATTTTGGCTTGGTCAAAGTACCTCTTTTCCATGAATTATTCTTTCCTTAGCTGTAATACACAGTTATCTCCCCTGCTGTATTAATTAATATTGGCTACTTAAAAAAAATCATTGCTCAAATGTAATGGCTTAGCACAATGAAACTGTTTTTCTTGGATATAACAGCTCGATAAATATGTTAAACAGGAGTTTTCTTGGCCTTATAACCTAGGAATTCAATAGATTTTCACTCTGTGGACTCAGGTCCCTTTTTTATCACCAGAGTTCTATCCATTGAGTATTGGATAGGGAAAAATATGCAATCATATGCAGGATTTTCATGAGTCTGGCTGAGAAGGGATGGGACAGATCACTCCCACTTGCATGGGTCATTTAAAACCTAGTCATTGGACCCACTTACCTTCGATGGAGGCTGACAAGTAAGATAGCCTGTCCTTGAGCCCAGGATGAATAGAAAGTTGATTTGGTGAATGGCTAGCCCGGCCCTGCCCAAAGAAAGAAGCAAGCCTCCCCATAATCAAACTTACCTGGCACATAAAACATTAATTTCTCTCCTGGGCATGTTGCTTAGTGCTTATCCATGCACAATCCTTGGGAGAATTGAGAAAACTGCCACTCAAATAATAATACTTGGCCCATTAGTCAAATTCCTAACTTCCGCAGAAGATAGCAGTTATAAGATCAAAGTGAGGAAATGTTTAGAAATATTCTTATGCTAAATGGGAGTATATGGATGAAAGTTGTAGACCAGATGAAGCAGGGGGGTGGTAAAGGGAAATTGGGGGTGGGTAGGTGGGTGGGTGGGTAGAAGTACCAGGAGCTGTGCACTGTGGGGTTTTCTTTCTGTATTCTTTTCACACTAATTTAACCTACCGAATCTATGTGACCTTTAATTCTAGAAGTTTTAAATCCAAAGTCCCCTTTTCTGAAAAACTATACTAACACTTTCTCTCAAGCCTGGTGCATGATTCATTTCTCCAAAACAAGTAACAAGGTGTGTGGTCTTCAATTGGCATATTTCATTCTTGCCAGTTATTCATTTAGACCCTTGCCTCCCACTATGAGGTGGGTGATAAGAGAAGCCACTTTGAATTCCACTCTTTGCTTGGCTCATAGATACAGCAAAGGGACCAGGGCTTTTCTGCAGCGTTGACAGACACACAAAGGTTCACTCTGGAGTGTCAGTCCCCGGAATTGAAACTTCAGTCTTCTAAGCAATGAGTAAATAAATCTCTGCTTAGTAAACATGCCCATTCTGGCCTTCCTTAATTGCAGCACTAGATATCTAAGACTGAGAGTGGGTGCTGGTCTAACAAAATACCTAAAATATGGAAATGGTTTTGGAATTGCAGAATGAGAAGAAGATGAAGGAATTTGTATATGTGTCACAGCAAGTTCCTTAGGAGACCACGAATAGAATCAAGGATGTCAACGATGATTCTCCATGAGGCTTAGAGGGAAGCGAGGAGAACCAAGGAAAGAATGCATGTGGCACCAGATAGACAAGGTTAATGCAACTGTGGACTTTTAATTTGCTTCCAATGAGGATTTAAAAGCAAATGGCAGCCATGGGATTGAACAGTAGAGGCAGAGGCATGGCTTTTAGGCAGTATCAAATTCTTTGCTGAATCGTGTTCAAATGTGTGGTAGGATTTAGAATTGTGAGGATATTTCTGAACAAGGTCTGGAAGGGACTGTGTGTTTCCTATAGTAAAATACAAGAGAACATAGATGGAATTAGAAGTGAACAGTGCAAAATGGAAGCAAAACTTAAAGATTGATTGGGGAAAAAATCTCTGCTGTACTAAGAGCACATGTCAGAGAATGTTCACCTAGTATGTGGCTAGACCATCTCATGTTAAAGAGATGAAGCCGGTGACCGATGAATCTACAGATCCCAGAGGCATAGACTAAGGTCATAGGGAAAAGACAGGACAGAACACTTCTTGCCTCTTGCAGATATGCAGCTAGAGGAAACAGGTCAGGGGAACCCATCTGTAGCCCTCAAAAAACCAAAACAGCCAACTTGGAGCAACTCAGTTGGAAAGAGGTACCACCTTGTTCTTAAGGGATGTGACCACTTCCATTGGGGTCTCAAAGAGTAAAATCAAACTCTCCAAGGTTCCAAAGGGATAGCATTTCATCACCTCGATTCTGGAGTTTGAGGGGACCTCTTTTGTTTTTGTTTTTTGGTCAAGAGGATGGAGACACTAACAAAATCTAGATGGGCAAGGCAAAAGAAGTATGCCTGTGGTGGCTGAGGGGACAAGGTCAACACTCAGATCAACTATTACAATGGGGTCTCCCAAAGCTGCAGGAGCAGTGTCCATCCCGGTGAGGCATGGAAGACAGAACTGAATGCTGAGATGAGGGGCTTCTGTCTAAAATACAAAGATCATGACCAAAACCCAGAATTTTGATGGTGGAACCAATGTCCATATCAATCTAAAAAAACTATTATTTGAAAACTGAACACCAATATAACTTATTTGGCTGAGTTTGAGAATTTCTTGTTATGTTTTATCCGTTTCTTTACCCTTCTTTCTCCCATTTTTCATAAAATATCTATCTTATGCCTGTTATAACATTGCACTGTAAAAACAGAGAGCTTGTACTGTGCTGTATTGCACCATTTGCATAGGAGAACAAATTCTGCCTCAGGTTGGAATATCCCTAAAGTCTCCCTCATATCTGATTTAGAGGAATCAGAAGGTGAATGTTGGTACTTGGAGTTTATTTAAGCCTTTTCTGATGACATGATGGGTTGAATCAATTCTTCATGTGGCAAGGATGTCAATTTTAGAGGGAAGAACATGAAATATTATGGATTAAATTATGCTCCCTGAAAATACATGTTATAAATATGAACTGCTATGCCTGTGATTATATTTCCAGTTTTGGATGGGATTACTGTGTTCTATCTGTAAAATGACATTTATGGAAGGTGTATCCTGACTTAATCTCATTTTTGACATATAAAAGTTAAAGCAAGTAAGTAAAGCAGACACGAGAGAAGAATGATGTCCAACCACGTGGAAACTCACAGGAGCAGAAACTAAAAGAAACAAGGACCTTTCTCGAGAACCGATGGAGTAAGAAAAGCATTCCTCTAAAGCAAACACCTTGGAATTGGACCTCCAGCATTCCAAGCCTCCAAATCCAAACCCAAAGCTCTGGAGTCAATTCCAACTCATAAAGGGACCCTATAGGGAAAACAAGAACGACCCTATTTCATTTCTAAGCTTGCAATCTTTAGGGAAGCAGATCGGCACATCTTTTTCCTGTGAAATAGCTGGTGGGTTTGAATTTCCTTTTTTTTTTTTTTTGGTAGGCAGATTTGTATTTAACAATCAGATAACTGGGGCTCTTCTTCTACCCTCCCAAAGTGTAAGAAAATAAATGTATTTTTTAAGGCCAGCCATTTGTAGTATTTCTAGTATAGCAGCACGCAAAAACTATGACACTCTTCCTTGTCTGGGAATATGAAAATTTTGTTTCTCAGTCTGGTTGGGAACACTGCTCCGTGGGTCTAAGAAGGCATTATTGAAAAGATGAAGATAGACGGCTGCTTTTCCCATCACTCATTGCTGAATAAAAGAGACGAAAACCCTGTCTTACACAGCCATCTCTCTCCATTTAGCTGCATCTGGAAATCAAATGAATGTGTATTTTATCTACTTAATCTCGTGAATTCTATGCAAGCCCAGCACAGTGGCTGACGGTGATAAGCCATTAGGAATCTTTCCTTAATTTTGTATTTCCCCATTTCACAATTACAAGATAAATGATTGAATCTGACAGCCCTGAAACCACATAAGAGTGATCACAGATGAGGGGGGCTTCGCAAGGATTGTATGCATATCATCCCCTATGCAGCCCTTAACCTGCTTTTTAGTCAACAGATATGCCACACACAGACAACGTGTTCCATTACATCCTCTATTTGGGGGCACCGACATTTTTTACTGCTTGTACATGATAAACAGTAAAGATGTACCGTCTTCTGCAAAAACAGATTTATTAATAAGTAGATGACACTTTGTACTTTTGCAGAATACCAAAGCAATTAGTGACAACAGAAGAATGATTTTCAATACCTACTGAGCAAAATATCATATTGATTTGAGCTCCAAGCTTTTTTTCTAAATAACAGCTAAAGGATTGTCTCCCATATTTGTTCAATTCCTTTAAGTAACAAATGTAGGAAGGGGGGGAGGGGGTGCAGAAAATATATCGATATAACTGCTTTGAATGGCTTTTCCAATTCTTTGATTGGCGATATTATTTAATTTACAAGAAGAGAATATATTTTTTAACTCTTTTGGCTGCTTTCTTGCTTATCCTTATGTTTCTGATTATATTTTTGTCACCAAATCTCAACCCTTGTATTTTATGTAAAATTGAGATTGTCCCTGAATTTTAAAGCAAAGGAATCACTGCAGGAGAAAATGGAACCTTTAAATTATGAAATCTTAGAACCAGATATAGAACCAGGAATCCTCCCCAAACTCACAGAGATGTACTAATCTAGCTCCCTCCCAAAGGAAATAGTATATGCATTCTACTTCTCAGTGTCTATCCTCACCCACACAATGTTACAGATGATGCACTGATGTCATTGTAGAGAGCCTGGCTTTCTAACGACAAAGAATTGGTGATGTCTCAAGAATTCTGCACTTCACATTTCTCAGCGTCTCTCACGCTGGAAGTATGTGTTCATTCATTAAGCTGTCTATACGTGCATTCATGCCATGAGTATATACTAAGCCCTGTTCAGTGTTAAGGTTGTGTTGGGTAAGCGTTGGACTGATCACCGCCCAGCCGGTGCCTCAAACCTCACAGACTCGTTAACCCTATATTGGGTTGCCATGAGTTGGAATCAAGCTGAAGCCAGTGAGCTGGGCATCATTTTGTAGGCAATTGGGAGGCAACAGAGGACCAAGCACGGATGATCATGGTGCCCTCATCTTATCCTTCCTGCTGTAAAGAGACAGAGGACAGACATAAATAAAATGCTCTCAACATGACCAAGGCAGCAGAGCAGAGTAAGCAGAATAAGGCACACGAGGGCAACTGCCATTGAGTCTCTGCCACCTCATGAGGGTCTCGTGTGTCTTGGAATAGGAATGTTTTTCATGGATATTTGAAGACTCTAGCCTTTCGGAAGTGGATTGCCAGGCTTTTCTTCAGAGTGACCTTTTCAGGATTTAAACTACATCGACGGGATTAGAATCCAAGTATTTAACCATTTGTGTCACCCAAGGACTCCATAGAGCAAACACAAGGTCAGTAAAGTGAGCTGGTATATTTCCAATAGGACGGAGTGATATAGTGAATGGCTATTCATGTGACCCTTCTAGCCACGGTGTTTTAAGTCCCCCTAAATGACGAAGTAAAGGCATGCAAATATAAAGTGCTTGTGGCCCACCAAAGGGATTCGATAGCTTGCTGTTCATGCATGCAAGGTACATGGCACCCTTGTGGGGATGGAACAAAACTAAGGGTGTGCACATTGGTCAGGTGTGCCACAAAACCGAGTCAATCTTGAGGTGAAGAGTATCCCGCTACCATCAAGAAAGGAGGGTTAGGAGTGGAACATATCCTTTGAATTCAAGCGTTAGACCTCCTTGTTCGAGGAGACAGCGAGACACAAAGGTAAGAAACAAGAAGTTCTAGTAGAGAAATGGAGGCAGCAGAGGCAGCAGACGTGGAGCCTGGCCGGAAAGAGCCATGACCTTGCTGGTGCACAGAGTAATACAGCTGAGTACCTTCAAGCCAAGGAGCCACCTTTAGACCCTTGTTGGCAGAATTAAAAGAACTCTGCGTCACCTGCCCCAGCAGACCGGGCCAAGAGGCTCGTGAGGTCTAGGTCTGCCTGTGGATAGGACAGAGATGAGACTGTCTTGATCTTTGGATCACAAATCTGTTTCCTAGGCACTTATGTATTTTTCCTCAATGAGACTCATAACTGAATATGGTCTGTGGGTTGTATGTGGTCATCACAATGAATAATCAAATTCAGCAAAGGAGCAGAGAGTGCTCGGGGAGGAGAGGAGATGGTTGGTGTCAGAACTGTTAAAAAGACATGCCTGGCCTCCACCTTATACTGATCAGCCTCATGCAATTGTTGCTGATCTTGATGACCCTGCTCCCTCCCTGTGAAGTTAGAGGAGGTTAGACTCTACCCTCATACCATTTTAATAAATGATCAAGGAAAGATTTCATTGGTTACGTGATGAATAAGCAGGGATCTGAAGCAAGGAAGAAGCAGTAGCATCTCTCTCTGGACTGGACGGTGACTTCAGTGGGGAAGCAGAGTTATTGTTCCTGCGACATATCCATATTTCACCTAATATCTCGTATCATGTTCTTTCTACTTTTTTTTTTTAGCAAAACTGCTCTTTTTGTTTTTTTCTGTCTGAAAACAAGAAAATCCCACAAATCAGCACTTGCTTCCCTCATGGCTGGAAAACCTTGGATCTGAGCCAATTTCCAGACACTCCCTTCACTTATATTCCAGCATAATTGTCAACCTTTCCCTCCTGGGCTGGTTCATCTCAGGACACCTAGCCGTCAGGGAGTCATATAGATGCTCTCTTGTCACAGTCAACACCTGAGGTTTATTTGACCCAATTTCTCCTCTCAAATGTTAGTTCCATCTTTTACTTAATGATCTCCTGAGAAAACAATAAGGTAAAGGGATAGTAGAGATGCAGGTTATAAAGTGGTTCTGTGTGTATCTTAAATGGGATCACACATAAAGTATGTCTATTTATTTTGCCATATAGTGGGCACCTAATCTGGCATGTTTCATGCGAGGCCTTAAAGTGCCTGAGAAGCACTGTGTTTGAAGGAGCACCTGCATTGCCTTAAGCAAACCCCAGGAGCCAAAGGAGAGCACTGTTGGAGCTTCCCACCAGCAACCATCACCAATCAAGTCTGCGCCATTTGTTTGTTTTCTTTTCTTTGTCGTGTGTGTTGTTGGACAGGGGCGGCGCATACCTTCTGTAAGTTTGTGTGTTTTAATATATGCAGCACTGTGTTAAGTATTCTGTAACAGAATGAAAATGTAACATAGAATTTCTCTTGACTTGGCTGTACATTGGGATACAAAATAAAAGTCAGAGTTCAAGATAGTAATGAAGAGTTATAAACAAAAATTACTCATGCTTGTCCTACAGCCATTTCCCATCATTACTTATCATCCCCAACATATGACACATCGAATTACAAGGAAACACACTTATCACACTCCAATTTTAAAAAATTTATTGTGGTTTTGTACATCTTATTGTTTATAATATACTGCATATAGTGGAGCAACACATAACTTGCCAACATCATTTCCTGGTGCGCACTCACAGACTTTTTTTATGAATTACTGTTCACAGCAGGGCCCCATAGCAAGATAGCGATATTAGGGAAGAAAAAAAGAAATGCTTATCTTGTATCAGAACTGACTTACAGCAGAGTCATCAGACGACCGCAGTACTCATCAGGCTACTCCTTGTTGGAGTAGAGGGTTAGGGACTGAGCTGCTAAACAAAAGATTGGCAATTATCAGCACTATTTGCTCCATGGGAAAAGGATGAGGGAGTCTACCTTCGAAAGATTACAGCTTCCAGAATCCTAGGGTGCACGTCGACTGTCTCCTATAGGAACTGATGAGTTGGTTGTTGGAGGTCATTGATGGTCAGACGATGAGTCTTAGGATGGTGCACGCAGTTACTGGGTATGGTGGCTGTTAACCAAAAGACTAGAATTTGAAATCAGAATGCACCAGGGGTGACTCCGAAGAAAGGCCTGGCAATCTGCTGTCAAGTAAACAGGTGTCAGAAACTCTATGGAGAAGTATTCTACACTGACACATGTAGTGTCACCATGAGTCTAGATTTAATAAGAAGCAACTGGTCTCTGGTATCTTTAGGTAAATCAGAAGCATGCTAAGGATCCAGTAATGCTGCTGCTCAGGTGGATTCAGATATTCTATTGATGATTTTCTATATTTTACTTGCAATATCAAATATATAATGTTGTATGGATTTTATTTCTGGAAGAATCATGTATGCAAACAGACTCTTCACTAAAGATCACCAGAAGCATTCAAGTCTCATTTCTACCAATAATCCTTAGCAGTTTGCCTACCTTTGTGAATTTTTAAAAGTCCAATCCCACAACCTTACTGTTTAGGTAAATTGCTGAAAAATGTCTGTCATCAAGACGTTTGCAATGTAAAAAGTTTCCCCAGAATATTCTGGTTTGGGGTCAGCTTTCTTCTCAGGGCATCTTGCTCGGCCCTTTACGTTGCTCTTAGATATGGGGCTCTGTCACTGTTCATGTTGTTTCTGTCTCTTCCCTCCTACTGCCCGGCTCCTTCCTGTTAGGACTCCATGCATGCAAACTGCTTCACCAAGTTTCAGTTGTATTAAGTTTGAGGTAAATGTGTCGAATAACGTATTAACTTTTCTGGCGGAGAAGCTCTAATGAGAAAGGAGCACCCGTGGCAAAGCAGGAGTGGTGAAGTTAGACGTGGAGCAGGAGCTCTCGTAGACAGTGGGCCCAATTTGGCTCATAAAGATAGCATTCAAATCGGTCGTTTTCAGGAGTCATCATTTATTTGTAGGCTAACTAGCAAATCTATAATTTATTTGTCCTCGTGTCAAATTATTCTCTCTGATGTGATCTTGAACATCCTGGGTAACAGTAAGACTGAATTCCTATCTGCTAAAACCCTGGGTTCTGGGGGCACAGATCTGTGCCTGGGGCAGCAGATCTGACGTGGGATCACCAGGTCTTGCTAATGATCATCCCATGCAGAGCTCAGAGTTTGGTCCCACACTGTACATCGTTCCCAGAGCTGTAACCTTTCTATGAGACTGTGAAGAAATACTGGTTCTTTTTATTCGGATGCATGAAGAGGCATTGCAGCTCATACAAGAACCAATCACCAAACTCATTCTCCATGAGTCAATTGTGATTCATGAGGACCCTTTAAGAGAGAGTAGACCTGCCCTTGGTGTTTCTAAGCTTGAAATCCTTTTGGAAATCAACTGCAGAACCTTCTCCTGCAAGTGACAAGTGGCTTTGAACAACTAACCTTTGGATGAGCAGCCCAGCTCTTTAACCACTGTGCCACCAGGGATTATTTTCTGTTGCTCACAGAAGATAACGTGGTCTTTGAGAATAAAAAAAACAATTTATGGCTTTTATTTTATCATATTTAGGGAAAATATATATACAACAAAACATTTGTCACTTAAATGTTTTTTTGCATTACAATTCACTATTATTTATATTCATCATGTTGTTCAACCATTACTGTTATCCACTTCCAGATTAAATGGTTGAAAATGGTAATTCCCTCCCGAGAATTGCCTGTTTATTAAGTGGCTATGTTAGTAGCCCTTTTATATGTATTATTGAAAAGTCAGCTTTCTCTAGT
Source organism: Tenrec ecaudatus (assembly GCF_050624435.1). Taxonomy (NCBI): domain Eukaryota; kingdom Metazoa; phylum Chordata; class Mammalia; order Afrosoricida; family Tenrecidae; genus Tenrec; species Tenrec ecaudatus. Next base: position 149,224,095 of record NC_134537.1, read on the forward strand.
TTTCCTTCGCTATATGCATTTGGCACTGTGGAGTCAGCACTGGGAGGCTACTAGAAAGGTCAGTAGTTCAAATCTACCTGTAACTCTGCGGCAGAAAGACAAGGTCATCTCACCCTTCAAGACTTACAGTCTAGAAATCTCTAAAGAGCAGTTCTACTTGTCCTTCAGGGCCACCAAGAGTTGTACTCAACTAGAGGGCAGTGGGTTTGGGTTTTGGTGGTGGTGGTGTTTTGTTTGTGGGTGGGTTTGCTTTTTTGTTCGCTTACATACATTTCAAAGGACCCACAGTGGCATAATGGCTAAGTGCTGCACTGTTAACCAAAAGGCTTGTGGTTCAAACCTATCACCATTCTGGGAGAAAGTTATGGAAAACTGCTTGCATAAAAATTACAACCTTGAAAACACCGTGCAGAGTGGCAGTGAGTCTGACTCAACTCAATGGTGTGGGGTTTTGTACACAATTCAAAGCTTTAGTGGAGTCTTACATAAGTATGTGGTACCATTCTGCTCCCATGATCAAGTCCCTGCATTACCCAAGCATGGGTGTGAGAGCTACTGGTGTGTTATGAAACAACAGCTAGCCCCTGTACTTCACTAGGTGGGAAGTGTTCCTGGCCACAGCAAAGAGCATTTCCCTATCATGTTACTAAACTCCCTTAAAGTACTACCTGAATTTTGGGACGGGGGCAAATCTCAGAGGTTTTTTATTCTGCTGGGGCACTGAGGTGCTCTCTGTGATCAAAACACAACCTGTGGTGTCGTGAGGCAGAACGACAATAGGTATTACAAAAAGAAAAATGAAGGCACTGTCAAGCAGGCATTTTGGACTCATAATGACCCTATAAAATATATCTGACATAGTAGAGGCCCAAGGTCCTTCCGCCACCTTAATATTTGACCTATAAATATAGACACATAGATCTATTTCCCCATCCTCCTATATATATTTGCATGTACATGTCTTTGTCTAGACCTCCATGAATGCCCTTTGACTCCTAGCTCTTTCCTCCATCTCCCTTGACTTTCCTCCTGCCCTACTACCATGCTTCATCGCCACCTGGGCTAGAGTATACCTCTTCTCTAAGCAACCTTACCCTTGATCATTTCCCACCAGGCCTGCCACTCCCCCTTCTCTACCATTTGGGGTCCCATGTTTTTCCCTTGTCCCTGGGTTTGTTAACACCACTTCCTTACCCCCCCTACCCCCCACCCCAAGTCCCCCCAGAACTGTCGGTCCCGTTGTTTTTCCTCCAGATAGTTCATCCAGCCTGTCCTATTCAGACAGTCCTGTGGAGTCACTAACATGCACGAAAACTAGACAGAGGAAAACAAAGCAACAGTATACAACCAGACAACAAAACAACAAAAACAAACCACTGACAAAGAACAGAACAAAACAGTTCACAAGAGAAAAGCTTGTCGTTAGTTCAGGGATCGTTTGCTGGCCCTTAGGAGCGTTTTCCAGTCCAGTCTGTTGGGGCACCATGCCCTGGCCCCAAAGTCCACTTTCAGCATTCCCTGGGGACCTTGCCACTCCATTCCCTTGCTGTTCCACTGCACTCCCCCAGTGATTTGCCTCGGTGTGGTGGGATCAGGTCAGGTGCAATTCCCACACTGTGTCTCCGGTGCTGTCCCCTGTTTCGCCCTTAGTCACTGAGGGGCATCATGTTTCATAGTGGGGCCAGCCATGTTGTTCTCTCTGTGGACTGGCTGCTCTACTCAGGAACATCATCATCACGGCCTCGTGGGCCAGGCTGTGCTCCACTCTCTCCTCCTGCCCCTTCATCTGCTCCCGTGTGCTCTGATCAAATATGTCCATCTCCCAGAGCTGCAGAGTCAATGTCGTCCTTTGGAACAAATTCTTTTCTGGGGAGGGGCAGGAATCCACTTAATTTATGGTGCTGGGGCCAGCCTCCCAGACCTCTCCACCGGTACCCTCCTCCACGCCGGGATATTGCATTCACACTCCCTCAATGCATGAATACCTTCTTTTATTAAATTGGAACTCTATGATGCTCACTCTCCTGACACAACGGCTGGAGCCAAAGTGGGTGAACAAGTAAATGTGGTGAAGAAAGCTGATGGTGCCCGGCTATGAAAAGAGATAGTGACTGGGGTCTTATAGGCTTGAAGATAAACAAGCGGCCATCTAGCTCAGAAGCAACAAAGTCCACATGGAAGAACACACCAGCCTGTGTGATCGAGTGGTCCCAAAGGGATCAGTTACCAGGCATCAAAGAACAAAAAATCATATCACTGACTGCACACCTCCATGATAGGATCGCTGAAGACAAATGGGTGCATAAGCAAATGTGGTGAAGAAAGCTGATGGTGCCCGGCTATCAAAAGAGATGGTGTCTGGGGTCTTAAAGGCTTGAAGGTGAACAAGCGGCCATCTCGCTCAGAAGCAAATAAGCCCACATGGAAGAAGCACACCGGCCAGTGCGATCACGAGGTGCCCAAGGGACCAGGTACAAGGCATCATGCAAAAAAAAAAAAAAGATATAAGTGTGTGTATGTACATGTATATATGTGTATATGTATATGTGTATGTATATATATGTATATATATCATATTAAATGTAGGGGGAAGGGCAGAGTGGAGACCCAAAGCCCAAGTGTCGACCAATGGAGATCCCCTCATAGAGGGGTTTAGGAGAGGAGATGGGTTAATTAGGGTGTGAGGTAGTATCGATGAAGAACACAGCTTTCCCCCAGATCCTGGATGCTTCCTCCCCCCAACTACCATGATCCGAATTCTACCTTGCAGGGCTGGATAGGACAGAGGCTGTACACTGGTGCATATGAGGGTTGGAGGTACAGGGAATCCAGGGTGGATGATACCTTCAGGACCAAGGGTGTGAGGGACGATGCTGGGAGAGTGGAGGGTGAGTGGGTTGGAAAGGGGGAAGTGATTACAAGGATCCACATGTGACCTCCTCCCTGGGAGAGGGACAGCAGAGAAGGGGGGAAGGGAGACTCCGGATAGGGCAAGATATGACAAAACAACGATGTATAAATTACCAAGGGCATATGAGGGAGAGGGGAATGGGGAGGGAGGGGGAAAAAAAAAAAGAGGACCTGATGCAAGGGGCTTAAGTGGAGAGCAAATGCCTTGAGAATGATTGGGGCAGAGAATGTATGGATGTGCTTTATACAATTGATGTATGTATATGCATGGATTGTGGTAAGAGTTGTATGAGTCCCTAATAAAATGTAAAAGAAGAAAAGAGAAAAAAATGATTAGGGCAAAGACTGTACAGATGTGCTTTATACAATTGATGTATGTATATGTATGAACTGTGAAAAGAATTGTATGAGCCCCAATAAATTGTTAATATATATATATATATATATATATATATATATATATATATATATATATATCTGACATAGAAAGCTCTATGGGGGCAGACAGCCTCTATTTCTGAGGTTTGAACAGGCAACCATGCACTTGGCAGCTCAAAGCCCAACCTATTAATTAGGTCGACAAATATTAATTTGTCAAAAGAGTATGTACTCTTTGATATGCATTGGGTTCAGCTATATGGATATCCTGCCATCTATTGTAGACATATGCATGTGAAGACACCATATAAACTCAGTCACCTCGGCTGTTCCTGCAGGGATTTAGCTTATCTTCAACAAATTTCTAGCATCCGTTGTTTCATGATTGCTCCTTCTTTCATCCTCTCATGATTCTTAAATTATGGTATGTGTTAGTCCGGCTTCACTAGAGAACCAAATTTGTAGACACTCATATGTGTATAGGAAAGAACTTTATATACCTTTGAAAGTTTGTAAGCCATCCTTTGATCCCCCCAATTTTGAGTATTCAATTTCTACACTGCCTACTTCCATCAACCCAGTGCTCTGAAGAGACAATCATATTCTTTGATCTGAAGAATCTTCATTCCAGTTGGAATCTTGTGAAGTCCACATCCAGAAGGGAAGCCAAATCAGAACAGGCCATACATAAAGTCAGCAACAATATACAACAGTTCACAGGCTGAAAAATCTTCTAGTCATCTGGTCAGTTTCTGGTGCACTCAGTGTGGGCAGCCTTACTTACCCTCACCAGGGTTCCCATTGACCACCTTGCCTTTAGACCATGGGCCCTACCACAGATTCTCAACAACTCTAGCCCCCTTGTGTTATGTCAGACTTCAGAAACCATCAACCTGCTCTCATCTTCTCCTGTAGTTCCTATAAAACCAAGTCCATGGGTGGCAGTGGCCAGACTCAACCCATCTCTTTGTTGCTGCATTTCTCTCACTTCCACTCAACAAGTGGATCCAATGGGTCACCTAGCAAGCATTTCAGGCTGACCCAGGCTCCCTTTAATGATCAGTCCTAAAGAGGAGTTTTCTTCATGGTCCCAGATTTTTTTCCAGCTACTGATAAAAAAACAAACAAAAAAAACCCCCCACTAGTTCAAAATTCAAATATCCAAAAATTCTTTTTCTTTGCTTCAATCTGTCAACAATGGCCCTTTAGGCAAGACTCTGAATATAAACATCCTGAGTAATCCAAAACCCTGAGTGGGGCTTAGCCTTTCAGCGCCTTCTTTGCAGGTATCTTAAACACTTTTAAGATTAAATTATAATGGCTCAAGGCAAGTGGGCCTACACGTTCTCTATTGTCATATTTCCTAATAATCATTTTTATAAATCATTATATCAACAATAATAAGCAGAAGAAATCAGGATAAAGAAAGCAGAATCAAATACTAAACCCAATTCTTAAAACAGTCAAGTTCAATCCTTATTTAGTTATTTTGATCTTTTTCTAAACTATTCTATTGATACAACATATGGGATTAGGTCTCTAAGAGCATGAAGCCGGCGCCAGGCTTTCTGTCGACCATTTTGACTTTCTGCCAGCCATTTCCTAAGCAGCATGGTTTCTGAGAAATTCAAGAGGAAATTTCTAACCTTGAGCTCCAGATATGCATTAACAATATTCATGTTTGTTATTTCAAACAGGAATAGTCAAAGACAACAACCAAACAAAAGAATCAAAATTTTAACTCCCCATATTCTTTCCAGAAAACAAGCCAGTAAACTGCACCAAAGAAAAACTTCCATGACAGGGAGGTTGAACAAACATCCACTCTCCATCTTTATGATTTGTTTCTCAAGTACCCCACTCCCATGGGTTAACTCTGAAGAGGAGGACTTTAGCAATCAAATGGATAAGATGACAAGCATTGTGGAGAATAGTCCTCCTTTTCCCTCCACCGCTCCTGTCATTGCCGATGGGCACATGAACAAATTGAACATGGTAGCAGGGATGGAGGTCATGCATGGGTGCATCAATATGCACTTCCACTCACCAAAGCCGATTTGGCGACAGACAGCGCTGATTGCCATATCTGCCAGCAGCAGAAGCCAACATTGAGTATAAGATATGGGACAATTCCCAGGGAAGATTGTGGTTGTTACATAATCTGGTGTCAATTTGAGGATTCACAGTACAGGGGGGGAGTCCAGCCTGTCAATCAAGTTGTAGCTTGACGACCTCATTTGGAGCTGCTGAGGAGATAAGTAGTTCACTCTAGGCAGGACACATGCTCACTCCCTTTGAGACATCCCTGTGGAGAAGACACATTGAGAAAGGCTCATAGAGCCAGACCTCTGCAGCTGGAGAAGCCACGTGGAGACCCCTGCCAGTGCTGAAATGCTTACTGTGCCACTGGATCCACAAGACTTTGCACCAACTGACCTGTGATCTTCCTACATTTGGTGTCATTGCATGTGTTTTGTGAATCTGAAGAGGATTGTATAGATTGGGATCAGACATATGGACTATTATTGAACTTATGGACTTGATCTGGACTAGACTTGGATATTTTCTCAATATTCAGTTGTTCTTATATATAAAATTCTTTGTTATACACATATGAGTATCTATGGATTGGTTTCTCTAGTCTTCCCAGACTAACACAGAGATCAACTGGCAACCTGGTGGCAGGTTGATTACATAGGACTACTTCTGTCATGGAGGGGACAATGTTTTGTTCTTACTGGAATAGGTACCTACTCTTGATATGGATTGGCCTTCCCTGAATGCAATGCTTCTGCCAAAATTACCTTCTTGGACTTAAACAATGCCCTATCCACCGGCATGGAAGGGCATATAGCATTGTTTCAGATCAAGGAACGCACTTCACAGCAAATGGAGTACATCAATGAGCCAAGCCCCATGGAATCCACTGGTTGTGTCATGTTCCTCGTCATCCCGAAGCAGCTGGCTTGATAGAAGAATGGAATGGCCTCCTAAAGACGCAATTTTTATACCAGCTGGGCTGCAACAACTTGCAAGGTTGGGGCAATGTTCTCCAGGATGCTGCATGTACTCGAAACCAGCAGTCAGGACATGGATGGTGCTGTGTCTCTAATAGCCAGGATTCATGGTGCAGGAACCAAGGGGTGGAAACTGGGGAGTGGCATCACTCACTATTACTCCTAGTGATCAACTTGCAACATTTTTGCTTCCTGTCCCAACAACCCTATGCACTTCAGGCCTGGAAATCCTAGTCCTGATGGAAGGAATCTCCTACCTGGAAACACAGCACCAATTCCACTGAACTGGCAAGTGAGGATGTCCCCTGGCTTTAGCTAGTTCTGTACCTCAGCTTGTGAGCTACACCACCTGTGGGACAGTCAACCCGTGTATTTTGTCATAGAACTTGAGGTTCCTCAAGACATGCTTAGTCATGCTGCTGGTGTATACATTGCTTGAGCTTGAGGCTGTTGGATCCTGTTGTCTTGCATTGCTTGAGTTTCATATCCCATCCAGGCCTGCTTTGCTAAGCTCCTGAGCTGGTAAAAGTTGGTTACCCACCCTGTTGCTTGCTGCCTATGGCTGGACTGTGTTCATTGCCATAAGGAAGAGTCAGCTGCCTGCTTCCTTGACCTTGGACCCAGCAGCCCTTGTGAGTTAAAGGACTTCCAGTATATTAACTGTTACACAGAAGTGAGTTGAACAGAGCCCTCTGTAATGCTTTGTGGACTAATTAGCTGTTATATTCCTTTGTGCTGTATATATCTATTCTCATATAGATATATAATCATAAGTGTCCTGGTTTTCTTTCTCTAGAGATCCCTAGGTAATCTAGGTAACACATAAGACCATAGATTGACTGTATTATGGCTGCAGTTGACTAATACATGTAGCATGTTCATTTAAAGTCCAATAAATTCATGTGTTTGTGCAGAACATATTTTGTTGTTATTGTTAGATGCCATTGAGTCATTTCCAACTCATAGCAGCCCTCTCTATAAGAAAGTAAAACTCTGCCAAGTTCTGTGCCATCCGCACAATTGCTCTCATCCTGGTGTCCATTGTTGCAGCTACTGAGTCAAAACATCTAGTCAAGGGCCTTGCTCTTTATCACTATCCCTTCACTCGACAAAGTATGATGTCCTTCTCCAAGGACTAGTGTCTCCTCCTAATATGTTCATGAGACAAAAATCTATCCATCCTTGTTTCTAAGAAGCATTCTGGCTGTATTTCTTCTTAGACAGATTTCTTTGTGCTTTGGGAAGTACATGGTAGTTTCAAAAATAATATTTAATATTAATAATATCTGACATCAGGTTCTCCTCTTTGGTGTCCAGATTGCATATGAATAGTAGGCTATTGAAAATACATCATGGTTTGATTCAGGCACACCTCAGTCCTCAAATAACATCCCCGTTTTTCAACACTTTAAAGAGGTCTTGAGCAGCAGGTTGACCCAATGTCATGCATCCTTTGATCATTTGATGGCTGCTTCCATAAACATTGAAGCCACCGATGAAATCTTTGACAACTTCAATCTTTTCTACATTTATTATGATGTTACTTATTAGTTCAATTGTCAGGATTTTTGCTTTCTTTGCATTGAATTGTAACCCAGACTGAGGCTGCCATCCTTGATCTTCATCAACAAATGAAATCCTCCTCACTTTTAGAAAGCCAGGTTGCACCATATAGCAGGTTGTTAATAAGCCTTCACTCAATCTTCATACTGAATTCTTCTTTCTATAACCCAGCTTCTCTGATGATTTACTCAGCACACAGGTAGAAGCTATACATATGGTTTTCAGTGGCTAGTCCCTCCATGATGTGCAGCCAATTCTTTCTCATTGTTCATAGTCTGGAGGCTCTGCTTAAACATGTTCACTTTGAGTGAGCCTATTGGTATTTTAAAAACAGGGACACTGCTGCCAGCATCACAGCCAAAAATCACACTGACAGACAAGCTGCACTGAAAGCATCACCCAAATACAAGACTCTAGGAATTTATGGAATAATAATTGAAATATTTCAACAAGGCGATGAAGAACTGGAAGTACTTACTCATCTATGCCAGGAAATTTGAAGGAAAGCTGCTTGACCAACAAACAGGAAGGCGTCCATATTTGTACCCATTCCAAGGAAATCTGACCCAACAGAATGCTCAAATTATAGTACGATATCTTTGATATCAAAGGCATATAAAATTGCGCTGAAGACAATCCAACAACAATTTTAGGAGTATGTTGACAGGGAGTTTCCGGAGGGTCATACTGGATTCAGAAGACGACATGGAACAATAGATAATCATTGCTGATATCAGATGGATATTGGCTAAATTCAAAGAAGACCAGAAATATATTTACTGCTGTTGTATTGAATATACCAAGACTTTAAACTGGGTGTATCATAAGAAACTATGGATCACTTTGAGAAGAATGGGAATTCCAGAACACTTCACTGTGCTCTTGAATAATTAGTACATGGATTAAGAGGCAGCTGGGCAAATAGCATTAGGGAACACGTCATGGTTTAAATTCAGGAAAGGTGTATGAGAGGGTTGTGGCCTCTCACTTTACATATGAAATCTGTATTCTGAGCAATTAATCAGAGAATTAGCTTATATGAAGAAGAATGTGGCATCAAGATTGGGGGAAGGCTTATTAATACCCTGCAATATGCAGATGGCACAACCTTGCTTTCTAGAAGTGAGGAAGACTTGAAAAACTTGATGAAGATCAAGGACTATAGCCTTCCGTATATATTGAAACTAAATGTAAAGACCAAAACCTGTACTACTGGACTAATAGGTGACATCATGATAAATGAAGAAAAGGTTGAAGTTGTCAAGGATTTTTGTCTTGCTTGGATACATAATCAATGCTCATGGAAGCAGCAGTCAAGAAATCAAAGACAAGTTGCATTCAGTCAATCTGCTAAACAAACCATTTTAGAAAAGTGAGGATGTTACTTTGTGTATTAAGGTGCAGCTGACCCTCATCATGGTACATTGAATTGCCTCACATGTATGTGAAAGCTGGACATGGAATAGAGAAGACCAAAGAAGAATTGAAACATTTGAACTGTGGTGCTGGATGAGTATTGAAAACAGCAGGGGATGTTAAAAGGACAAAGCAGTCTGTCTTGGAATAAAAGAGGCCAGAATGATCATGGAGGCATGAATGGTGGGACTTTGTCCTATACACTTTTGGCATTTTGTCGACAGAGTCTGGTCCCTGGAGAAGGACGTTATACATGGTAAAGAAGGGGGGATTGCCACTGCGGATGCAACCATGGGTTCAAGCAAAAGTACAATTGTGAGGATGGTACAGCCTGGGTGATTTTTCATTCGGTTGTGCATAAGGCCCCTGTGCATTGGAACTTACAATAAGAACATACAACTTGCACAGATATGGTGAGAAGATACAACCCTGAGCTAAATTTGTTCAGACGTTAAACCATACGATATCCCCTTATCCTATTCCAACTGCCTCTTGACCCACAGAGACCTGCTGCATGAGCTCAAGGAAGTGCAATGGAATTCCAGTTCTTCTCAAGGTTGTCCATAGTTTATCATCTACACAGCCTCATGCCTTTGCACAATTCATGTTATCCAGATAAACATCTTTCTGGTATTCTCTGCTTTCAGCCAAGATCCATCTAACATCAGCGAGTATGTTCCATATCCTCTCCTAACTGTGGCCTGGCTCTCTGGCCGCCTGTTGTCAATGCACTGCTACAACTGTTGTAGTCTCTTCAACAAAACTTTACTGCTATATAATAATGCAATATTAATGATATTATTCCGTAATTTGAGAATTCTGTTGAATTATCTTTCTTTGGAATGTGTACAAATATGAATCACTTCCAGTCAGTTAGCCAAACAACTGTCTTTTACATAGCCTGGCATAGAAGAGTGAGGGATTCTAATGCTCCATTAACCTGTTGAAACATTTCAATTAGTAGTCTGCCAATTTCTGGAGACTTGTATTTGGCTAAGGCTTTCTCTGTAGTTTGGACTTTTTCCTTCAGTACCATTGATTCTTAATAATAGGCTATCTCTTGAAATGGTTGAATATCGATGTGTGTATGGTGTTTGTGTGTGTGTGTGTGTGTGTGTGTGTAGTGCTCTGTGTTATTTTTCTATCTTCTCTTGATGTTTCCTATATGTTTCCATAATGTTCTCATATAGTCTTTCAATTTTGAAATATGACGCTTGAATTCTTTTCTTGAGTTTTTTTCAGTTTAAATTATGCTGAGTGTGTTCTTCCTTTATGGTTTTTGCACATTTCATTATAATATTTTGTACATTTCATTATAACATTTTACTTTGTCTCCTTGAGCAATTTGAAAATTTCCGTTAGCTCATTTACTTTATCATTTCTTCCATTTGCCTTAGCTACTCTTTGTTGAAAAGCAAGTTTCGGTGTCTGTTCTGACATCCACTTTGATGTTTTCTTTTTAATGACCTTTTGCTTTCTTGATATATGATTTTCTTTCTTTGTATGTGATGTTTTCACATCATCCCATAACTCATCGGGTCTTCTGTCATTAGTGTATAATTCATCAAATATCTTCTGGAGGTGATCTTGAAATTCAGGTGGGATATACTCAAGGTCATATTTTGGTTCTCGTGAACATGCTTTATTTTTCTTAAGCTTTAACCTGAACTTACATATAAGCAAATGATGGTCATTCCACACTGAGACTCTAGCCAGGGCTTAGCTGGTGACATTGAGCTTCTCAATTGTCTCTTCCCAAAGATGTTGTCCACTGGATTTCTTTGTATTTCATCTGGAGAACTATGTGTGCATAGTCACTCTTTGTGCATCTGACAAAACATAATTGTGAAGAAGTCATTGGGCTTGCAAAATTCAATCAGGGGATTGCCACCTTCATCGTGATCACCAAGATCATATTTTCCAGCTACTGTTCCTTCCTCTTTGTTCCAAACTTTTGCATTCCAATTGCCATTAATTATCAATGCATCTTGATTTTATGTTCAGTTTCAAACTCAAGGCACAGAGTTCTTCAGTTTCTTCAACAATAGGTTTAGTAGTTGGTGTATAAATTTGAATAGTAGTTGTATTGGCTGGATTTCTTTGTGTGAGAATAGACATTATTCTATCACAGACAGCATTGTTCTTCAAGTTCCTTTTTATAATGATAATAAATATGATGTGATTATTCTTATATCTTTCATCCCCAGCATAGTATGCCTTTCATATTTGAAATATCCATACAAGTTCAGGTCACTAAAGCCTAGGATGTTGATCTTAATGCAACCCATTTGTTTTTGACAACTTCCAATGATCCTAGATTCATACTTTGTAGATTCCAAGTTACAATGATTAATTTATGCTTACTGGTTAGGCAACTGACTGCAAAGTCAGAGGTCTGAAATCACCAGCTGATCTTAGGGAGAAAGATGAGACTTTCTATGCCAACAAACAGTTACAGTCTTGCATACCCGAGTGCAGTTCTACCCTGGACTATTGGGTCACTGTGAGTCAGAATCACCCTGATGGCATTGAGATAAATTTAAAGGTTGATGGTTCCACCAACACTCCTCCCCAGTAGCACCATAGAAGAAAAGATATGATGATTTATTTCTATAAATATTACAGCCAAGAAAATCCTATGGAGTAGTCCTATTATGTAAAACATGGACTAACCTTAAATGAGATTCAACTCAACATCAGTGGGTACAGGTGTTTATCTAAAATGCATGTATTGAGTGACTCATATGATTGGGAGAAAATAAAATAGACGTTCAAAAGAGATACAAAGGAAACAGGAAAATATGTACAATATAATATAATCATAAAGGTGAGTCCCAGTGAAAATCAGACAAGGTAGAAAGGACTATCTATTGAAGAGGCAGGTGAGGCGACGGCAGATCTGTGATTTGAATTGCCACCTGAAGAAATAGGCAGAACAGAATAGGAGCACCAAATTTGACTGTGTCAAATAACATAAGACACTAAGGTATTGCATTTATTATTGTTGCTTGATGATCTCTCCCCAGGATTTATCACATTCATCTCAAAATATATTCTATATGAGTATATAATTAGTACAATCGCAGGATGCTTAAAATGAAAATTTCCAGGATGCTTAAAATGAAAATTTTCTTTTCCAAGTTGTAGTTTTCTCTCTTAGTGTTTCTAGATTTTATGCATGGCTAAGGACTGAGACCAGTAAGTACACTTATTTGGTTACATTTTGTAACCTCTAAGGAAGACATGGTTTAACACACATTAGTCTCAAGTCTATGCACTATCAAAGCCATATTAGATCATATTGGACAATTAAGAGAAGAAGACACAGTTGCCACAATGCAAGGAAGAGTATTTACCTATCAAGGGGTTTTTAAGGTTAAGTTGAACCATGATTCTTATAGCTACTGATGTCATCACTTTACCCAGATCATCTCAACCCACTGTTCCTCAGTCTACTTATCCACAAAATAGGGACCATTACATTGGCTTTATTGCCACAAGGTTATTGTACACAAAGATATATCACATCACAGACATTTTTAAAAGTCTGGTAAATATTCAATTTCTTGCAAAAATTATTCAAAATCTACTTTAACAAGAAAAAATGTTTATGTTCTTTTGGATGACCTTTCTAAATGGAATATAAATATTTATATAATGTTTACATTTTGTATATACTCTTTTTATATATTTATATACATATAAAAGTATACAACCACATATATTAATAAATATGTATGCATGTACATGAATAAAAGAACTAGGAATGAATGCTATTTTTCTGGAAGTATTTTTTAAAAAATTCACTGCCATTCAGTTGATTCCAACTCATAGTACCTCTATAGGACAGGGGACCACTGCTCCTGTGGGTTTCCAAGACAGTGTCTTTTTCCTGGAGTAGGGAATTCTGTCTTTCTACCGTGGCATGGTGGTCATTTTGAACTGCTGAACTTGTCCTTATGAGCTCAATGCATAACAAAGTGTAATAATGGAGTTTTTACATACCAAGAATATTTCATGGCAGAGACATAAAGCCAAGAATAGCTAGAAGGGCATAGGGGTAAGGACTTGACCCTGGGGCTCCAGTTCAGTGTTTCCGACAATCTCCAAGTGCCCATGAAAACCCTTCTTTCAACTCACATCTGGAAAGGGAGGAACTCTGGTGGCCCAGCAGGTGACTGCGCTGGGCTGGGAAAAGCAAAATCAGCCGCCTGGAAACACAACCCACTTTGTGGAAGAAAGAAGACTTTTTCTGCTCCTGTAAAGATGGGTGGCCTCATCTGCCCAGCAGGAGAGTTCCACTCTTTCTTACAGCATTGCTATGTGTCACCATGCTCACCCTGGCTGTGAGTTTGGTTTGGGGTATGGAGTTTGGGATAGAGTCCTGATGTAGTGGATCACATGTCAGGCTGCTAACCACAAGGTCAGGGCATCAACTCTACCAGCTGCTTTGTAGGAGAAAGATGAGACAGGCTTCTTCTTTAAAGATTAGAGCCTCGGAAATCCCTGGGAACAGTTGCTTCCCTGCCTTGCAGGGTCACTATGGGAACGGACTCAATGGGAAATGGTTGTGTGTGTGTGTGTGTGTGTGTGTGTGTGTGTGTGTGTGTGTGTGTGTGTGTGTGTGTAGAGAAGTTAGTAGCTATGTATAAGGTACCTGTTTTATATGTTCAAGATAGCTATATTCTTAGTCAACGAAGGGGAAAACAATAAAGGAAAAGCCTGACAGATTTTTTAAAGTAGAGTCACCTGAGTTATAGACCTGAGATTAACTCTCTTAGGTGAATTCATTATTACTCTGTTCACTTAGAAACAAAATGTCTTTTGAGAGATCTTGGGCTTTATGACCATAGTTAAAATTCCAATGTGAATTCCACTCCCTCTTAAGAAATATTTAACTCACTTGGAAATTTAGTTGAAGTTCTAGAATCCTAGGGAATGATGGGGAAATGCCCAATGCAGACCTTTCCCTTCTAAGCCAACAACGTTGACTCTTATCAACTTTGCCAATGACTTCCCACTATGACTTCATTTAAAAAGCTTTATTTCGGTGGTGCAAAGATAAACAGAGTTTTCTCATCCATTTTAATTACAACAGTTAGGAAACCTTCGTAGAGTTAGTCAGCCCAGTAAAGTCTAATGTATGATAAAGTGACCATTTATTTCTTTACTTCTCTAGGAACCACCAAATCTGTTGTTTTATCCTTTCTTCTTTGGGACATTTAAAAAACTGAGCAATGTTGAGGCTTTATTAGGGAGAAATATTATTCTGTCAAGTACTTCTCCCAAATAAAATCTGCCGACATGACTTATTTTCCTTGAAATATTGCAGATTCCTTTCCTAAGCCTGTAAGTACCACTCAGGGATAGATGATTAGAAATTATGAGGCCAATTTTGTAAAGGTGTTTCTTCATTTGCATCAGCAAAATGGAGTACTTGTAATTGTCCATGCAAATCAAGGACTTTCATATGCAAATGATTATATGTGGATGTAATTATGCTACTCCAATTCATGGATTGAGGTTTTAATTTGTTATACAAATAAGTGTGCAAATATGCATTGGTATTTTCAGTTTTATTAGAAAACTAGAATAGTTCATACGTATAATTATTGATAGAAAAAGAAAATTTTAAAGGGAGCAAGGGTCTCCTGTATATTCCAGAGAAAGTCAGTTTAAACAGCCAATACAGGACACATAGAGCTGCTTCTGTCTCCCCACCCCCAAGCCCTGTTGCCAAATCTTGAACTCTGAGCCAGACTCGCCTTCTCTGATGAGAACTTCACTGTGTGGAACAGAGCCACTCTCCCTTGGCACTTTAGTACCCACAGAATGTGCCCATCCGATTGGCTATCAAATACACCTGAGCTTCTTTAATGTGTGAGGCATTTTTCTAGTAGCTTCCCAAAACCCAAACAAACCAGATGATGTCACTGATGCCAGGGAGGAGGGTCTCTAGCTCTAACCGAAGCTCAGTTGCAGCTCAACTGGAATGTTTTGCAGACAACTGTCCCATCTGCCATACACTTTCTGAGAAATCCTAGCTGTCCATGGGGAAATGTCTTGAAAGTTATAGTCTTTGTTCTAGAAATCTAAATCATTCAGCCAATACAAACTAAAGAAATATATAGCACAGTGAACTAATGACTCACTTTGGGGAGCATTTTTGGCAACACACTGAAAGATTACAAGACAGGTCTATTTACCAAAGAATGCTGGTACTAATTGACAGAGGATATTTCACTGGATGGATAAACTACGTAGTGTTTTCAAACCATGAACATTTCTTATACCTTCCACCATATCCCAGAGGACAGTGAAACTAATGACTGGAATATACTTGCCACGTTTGAATACAGCTCATATCCTATTTTACACAAAATCTGAAAATGAGAAAGAGAAAGATTTACAAGTAACTGCTAGTGGTAGTCTTACTGGAAAACACGATGATATACACTTTAGCAATATTTTCAATGTGAAAGTGAAGTTCATGGTCTGAGTAATTATATTTGACTTGCTTCTAGGGGCAAGAAGAGGCTGGGGTGATGTGACCTAGATGAAACATATTAATATGTGGAGAATATTTAAATGGTTTAATGGGAATCACAAGACAGAATATCAAAATAGCAGACATCAGTAGAGCAAGTCGAATCAGAAAACGAGAAAGATAGCTAACCTAATTCCAAGGTGTTGGTAAGAATGCTAACTGGTCCGTACATCACCTAAGGTATTCTGAGGTCTTTAAGGACTATTAGGGAGATATGAGAGAAAGAACTAGTGAACCTAGGATTGTTATTATAATCTTATTGAAATGTTATTCTTATCTTCATCCTGGTGTAGCATGGAGTATGTGAATTACAACAATAAAAATATTACCAGTTTCTGCACAACTGGTAAGGTTGAACCTTACAAAAGAAAAGCAATATTGTTAATTTTGCTGAAATCTAAAATGGTCATTAGACATACAGACCCAGTCTTACTTTCATTCAATTTAACCCTAGGCAACCAGATGCAGAATTGTAAGTAGTTACTGATAAAAGATCAAAACATTTCACGAAACTTTGTAAATATTAAAGCTCATTTACAATACCAGAGGAAAAAATAACAAAACCAGAACATCATTTAAAATGTTCATTGGATCTAAAATTTTAATTTTTGAATCTTCTCCCTTCAGCATCATCAATCTCCTAAATCTGCATTGGAAACTACAGTGCCCTGTGGGGATAGTAAGGAGAGGTTAAGAACAAAATAAAGATCAGCTATAAATGAAATGAATGCTTGTCCTTTCAGAAAAGCATGTTGGGGAAAACACAAATACAGCATTGAATCAGATATCATTCTTGGTAAAAACGTGCAATTTTTGTCACAGTGAAAAATATGTGGATTGGGGTATCTTTCAGGTGTTATGGGCCAAATAGAGAATTCTGGCCTCCTGGTATACTTGCTGTTCATGGAACTAGGGGAAGCCATCCACTTAACCCATTTAAGATGGGGAAATAATATAATTTTTAAATGCAGAGGGAAGCCGAATCTCCTGTGTCTCATCACAGCATCCTCCCTACTTCTTAAAGTTAGCTATGGAATTTAGTGTATCATCCATTCTTGCCACTTAAGAAGATACATTCAGATATTCTTCCTAATGGAGCGATGTAAGTATCAGGCAGAAATATCACAAAATCCAATGCTAATCCTATCTGATACAAGTTAAAAGAGAGTTGGATCTTACATGCTGACTCCAGCCCCCAGCCTTGCATTGTGTTCTTCCTCTGATTCCCATCATAGACAATTTTATCTCTCAGAAGAGCCTCAAGTGTAATCACATTGTAATACAGCAGGGGTTATGTATACAAGTAACAAATAATTCCCTTTGGGAAAGCCTCACTTGGTTTTATAACCAACTGGGACTGGCAGGTCCACCAGCTCCTGCCACTCAGCACAAATACATCTCAGCATCAAGCAGTTAATAGATACCGACACCTGAAGGGCTTTGCCTTAATAGATCTGTATTTATATCGAGCTTGTCTCAAGTTCAATTTGCAAGAGAGCCTTATCTTGACTGCTATCAAATACACTACCTACCCTGCATTTCCACCTGACAGCACCTCACGATACACTTCTCATTTCAAGGAAGCCCATGGTTGCCTTCTCCATTTATACAACCTTCCTGGGCTATTACATTATCAACACTTATACCCACACTGCTTCTGGTACCCGTGTTCTTTTCTCCCTAGCCAACCTTACTCAGCTCAGCTCATCGGTGAGGCTTCTCTTGACCTCTAGATTCCCTGCACAGCTGACCACACCCTCCCTTGCCTCAGAGCTTTCCTGCAAACCGTGACATATCTCAAATGGAGCACCTATTACATATTTTTGCCTCTATTCAAGTATAGGTAATTTTCTCCTCCAACTAGGCTTTTAAACCTCTGAGAACGGGAACCAAGCTATGTCACTGTTTTCACTCCTAGTAGATAGTACTATGCCTGGCATGACACAATGCTTCATGCACACATGTTTGTGGAATAACTCCTCTAAGAATATGAAGTGATCACATAAATGAACAATGGATTATTTTGCCAAATTTAACTGTACTACATTAAGTATTAAGAAACCCCTAAACTAAAAATGTGTTTACATTACAACCATTTTCATTAACATTTATATCTGTATCATTTTGGGGGGTGTCCTTTCTCCATTTTTATGATATTTGATCTCCTGAATTTTCTAGATCCTTTGTTGATTACAAATAACACAGTCAATGAGCTAGGACAAAACAGTGAACTCTGAAGATGTTAGTCTGGATAGACTAGAGAAACAAACCCATAGAAACTCTTGTGTGTATAAGAGAGAGCTTTATATAAAGAGTAATTGTACATTAATAAAGCATCCCAACCTAATCCAGTACAATCCCTTAAGTCAGATACTAGCTCATGTGTCCGATACAAATCTATAAAGTCCTCTTCAGACTCACAAAATACTTGCAATGAAGTCAAATGCAGGATGATCACAAGCCAGTGGGCAGAACGTCTTTGGATCCAGTGGCGTTGTAAGCATCTCAGCACTGGCAGGGGTCTCCATGTGGCTTCTCTCAGGGATATCTCACAGGGAGTCAGCCTTGTGTCTTGTCAGTAGAGCGTCTCCAAGGGAATGAGCAGAGTCTCTCCCACCTCCAAGGAGGGAAAAACAGATTTCCTAGAATTCTCAGGAGAAAGTCATGCCCACACAGAGGCCTCATTGGGTATGTTTCAATTGACAGACTAGCTTCCACCCCTGCACTCTTAATCCTCTCAAGTCCCTAATTGACACCAGACATATGCAACTACCACAGAAAACTTAGATTTAGGAACAACAAGGCTTATGCTGACTCACTCTGCCTATCCAAAAAGTATTAATATTTTTATCCCTTTTACTTCATCAAGTGTCTGAGAATTATTGTGATCAGAGTATGAGTGTGCAGATAGTCTCACGTCCCCTCCTTGTTCTTTTGGTTCTTTGCTCAGGTTAAGAAACAAAAATATTAGGAATCTACGGTGCATCACATACCTTAAATAGCACTAGAGTTTTAACAACTGACAAGAGTTGCTATAGTAAAGAACCTCATTCTCCAGGAAGGAATTGATTGATTCAAAAACTCTTAATTATGATTCTTCCTCAGTCTTCTAATTAAATGTGTAGCTTTTGCATGTATGTGAAAAAATTGAAAATGCCATGACTTGAATTAAGTCCACCTTAATCCCCAAAGTGACATCTTTTCTTTTTGACACTTTAACAAGATCATGTGCTACAGATTAACACAGTGCTTATGTCATTTCTTAACTGATGCATCCACAGTCCTTGATTGTGGATCTGAGTAAATAAAATCCTTGACAACTTCAATCTTCTCTGCCTTTGCGCTGGTGTTTCTTAACCACCCAGTTGTGAAGATGTTTGTTTTCTTTATGTTAGGGTGTAACCCATCCTGAAAGCTGTCATCGTTGATCTTCATCAGGAAGAGTATACAAGTCCTAGTTACTTTTAGCCCACAATGTTATGTCAACTGCATATAGTAGGTTGGTAATGAGTCTTCCTGCAATAATGATGAGTTATTTTGCTTCATACAGTCCAACTTCTCAGGTTATTTGCTCAGCTGCATGAAGAATCATGGTGTAATAATACAACTCTGACACGCATTTCTTTTCTCTTTATTTAAGCCACACTGTGTTTTCTTCCGTTCTCTTTTCGCTTTATATAGTCCAACTTCTCGGGTTCTTTGGCCGACAGATTGAATGAGTATGCTGGAAGGGTATAAACATCAGATACTTGTTTTCCCTTTATTTAGACCACACAGAACTCCTTTCACAATTCTGTTTGGGTGACTACTATTTGGTCTCTGTTCAGGTTCAACATGAGCACAATTAAGGGTTCTAGAATTCCTATTACTCACAACATTATCTCTGATTATTATGATCAACATGAAAAATAGTTTTTGCATAGTCAATAAAACACAGGTGATTGTCACCTAGGTAATATTTTCTGATTTCAGCCAAGATCCAACTGACATCAGCAATGGTATATCTCATGCCATGTTCTCTCCTAAATCTGCCTTGAATTTCCGGCAGTTCCTTGTCAAAAGATAGTGATTTCAAAAAGGTTTTATTTGCTTGTTACTAATGATAATTGTGTTTTGATAACTTTTTTATTCTGCTGGATTACCCTGCTTTTGAATGGCCATAAATATGTATTGCTTCCAGTCTGCAGCAATCTGCAGCTATCTCTGAAATGTGTTGGCATAGATGGCATAGATGAATAAGTGCTTTCAGCATGACAGCCTTTTGTTAAAGTATCTCGGTTAATATGTCGTCAGCTCCTACACCCTTATTTCCCACCGCACCTTCAATTCAGCTTAAACGTTCTCCCTTGGTACCATCAGTTCTAGATCATATACTGTCTTCTGAAATGTATGAATATTGACCAATTAAATTGGGTAGACTATGTATTCCTTATTTTGATGTTTCATATATTCTTTAATATTTTACTCATACTAACTAAAATAAAAAATAAGTCACTACCATCAAGTCAATGTCGACTCATAGTGATCCTAGAGAGCTGAGTAAGCCTACTTCTGTGGGTTTCTGACATTGTAATTCTTTATGTGAGTAGAGAGCCCTGTTATTCTCCCATGGTGTGGCTTGTAGTTTTGAACAGCCAGCCTTTCAGATCTTAGCCCAACAAATAAACACAACTCCACCAGGATGCCCACACAATACTTCCATACTGTAACCTGAGGCTTGACATTTTTTCTTCGATTGAGAAATTCCAAACATAATCTTTCCTTCTGATTTTCTAGCTCTAGATATTGCATACTTTAATGTTTTATTTTGTCTTCTGGGATTTTCTTTGGAAATCGATTTAGCTTTTCAAAATAAATATCACTATTTATTCCATTTGCTTCCCCCCCCTCAAAAAAAAACAAACAAAACAAATTCACTGCCATTGAATTGAATTGATGCATAGCAACCCTATAGGGCTGGGTTGAGCTGTCCCGGTAAGAGGTCCAAACTGTAACTCTTTACGGGACTAGAGAACTGTGTCTTTCTTCCTCACAGGGGCTGCCGGTTTCTAACCTGGGACTTTGAAGATTGCAGCCCAGTGGGTGACTATGAAGCGACCAGGGATCCATCCTCTTTGCTTCAGCAACTCCAAGTTGAAGAGCAAGCTTTAAAATGTCTGCCAATATATATTTTGATTATTTTCCTACTGTTAGTGACATGCTGCATTTTTATGATGGTGTTGATGCAAACCATGGATTTTGAAAAATAATAAACAAATCTCACGTGCACAAATTATAGCCCGATTAAATGGATGGTGAGACTTTGTCCATGTACTATGGAGATGCTTTCTGGAGGGACAAGTCCCTAGGAGAGTAGTAATCAACATTCCTAATGCCACGACCCTCTACTACACTTCCATATGTTGTGGTGACCCCAACCATAACATTATTTTTGTTGTTACTTCATAACTATAAGTTTGCTACTGTGATGAATCAGGCAACCCCTGTGAAAGGGTCGTTCAATCCCCCCAAAGGGGTCACAACTCACAGGTTGAGAACCACTGACCTGGGGGCAATATCATGGTTGGTAAAGCAGAGGGTTGGCAAAAAAAATAGGAACCCCTCAATGAGACAGGCTGAAAGAGCTGCTGCAACAGTGAGGTTCGCCAGAGGATGAATGGGGAGAGTGAAGTGGTAGAGTAGGAAGAAGCCCCCGCTAGTGTCTGACGCATGCATTTGAGTTGGACTGGGCTGGGATGCCCCCTTGATATAAAATTATTTCTTGATACAAAGTTGCTTCTTATATGAGTGTTACTTGTATTTTTTTCTTCTAAAATACCTAGCCTGCAATTTGGTCCAAATGCTCATCAGTAGAGGAATTAATAAAGAAACTGGTACATACACACAGTGGAATACTCAACAACAAACAGTAACTGACTGCCCTTGATCCACACTGACTCATAGCGGCCCTATTGGAGAGGACAGAACTGCCCCTGTGGGTTTCTCAGACTAGTTCTTTATGGGACTGGTAGTTTTGAACAGCTGACCTTGCAGTTGCTGTCCAATGTGTAACCACTACGCCAACAGAGCTTCTTAATGGAATACTATGCATCCCTAAGAAAACAATGATGAAACCATGAAGCACCTCGTGACATGGATGGACTTAGAAACCATCACGCTGAGTCAAGTTAGTCAATCACAAAAGGACAAAATGATGGGTCCATTACTATGGGATAACACTAAGATAAGGCAGGCATCTCTGGTGAGGCCAGGTCATCTTATAATCCAATTTACCAAGCAATGGGTTATTGATTCTGCTTAGTATCTATGAATTATACCCCACCCTTTACTTGTACGTCTTAAAAACCACTTAAAGGTAGGAGACTGGACCTCAGCTGAGATCAGTTTCTCAGGATGTGGGGATGGAGGGAGGGAAAACCAAGCATTCCTTTCTATATAACAATTTTTCTATGATCACCCCAAATAAATAAAAAATAATCAATTTTTACTTATGTCAACTCATAGGGCTTCTGACACTCTAAATCAGCCATTCTCAATCTATTGGTCACAACCCCCTTGGGGGTTGAATGACCCTTGCACAGGGGTCGCCTGATTCATAACTGTAGCAAAATTACAGTTTTGAAGTAGAAACAAAAATAATTTGATGGTTGGAGGGTCACCACAACATGAGAGACTGTATTAAAGGGTCACAGCATTAAGAAGGTTGAGAACCACTGCTCTGAGTCTTAACAGGAGCCACAGCCTCATCCTTTTCCCTCTGACTGGTTGGTGGGTTTGAACTGTTGAATTTACAGACCAATATTTTGAGTCAGTTCCAAACCAGGGGCTTGAAGATTTTGGAAAGACAACAGAGCCATGCTAAAGAGTAATCCTAAGAAAACCACTGATAATATTTGAATTTTTGTTCTCTTTAAAACTGAACATGTAGGAATAATAACTATAGCTAAGTGGCTTTGCCAACAATTTTAGTGACAGTATCTGAAAGCGGTGACTCAGCTTCTGCCCCATGCCTTCAGGTTAATTTTTTTTAATGTTTGCATAAAAAGTTCTATAAAATTTAAACTGGCAGTCTGGGTAAGCTACACCTAAGTAAAATCATTTTAATTCATCTTGCTGACCTTTGATAGGGCCAACATTCCATGGAAGTGCTGCTTCTTGCTCAAGGATGGGTACAAGCTTTGTAAGCATGGTCAGTGTTTTGGCTGTCTGAATTCCTGGTATGAAATGAGAAATCCCTGGTTGTATTGTGGAACCGAAAATCTCAAGTGCTGCCTTTACATCCTTCAGCCTCAGTTACGACCCTAATGGCCTAATTAGGAATCTCTGTCCTCTCACCAGCTCTGGCTGCCCTCTAGCAGAAAGGTTTCCCACTGGCTAGAATATTCGCCTGCTAAACCTGCTGTACTCCACCCAATCTACAAGCTAATGAATTTCACTTCTTTGCCTACCTTTCCATTTTTATTCTTTTTAAAGGTATTATTTATTGGGAGTTAACACATATGTCATAACACTCCATAGTTCAATCATGTCAAGAAGAATTGTACAATTGCTACCACAATAAGTTTCTGACAGTCTTTTTCTACCTGGGCTCCTTGACATTGTCTCCATTTTACACACACACACCCACTTTACCCCACCCTGTGTAAATCCGGGTAGACTAGAGAAACAAATTCATGGACACTCATATGTGTAAAATGTAGAGCATTATATAAAGGGTAATTATACATTAAGAAAGCATCACAACCCACTTCAGTCCAAGCCCATAAGTCTGATATTAGCCCATATGTCTGATACCAATCGATAAAGTCCTCTTCAGACTGAGGAAACACATGCAATGGTGCCAAATGCAGGATGATCACAAGCCAATGGGTAGAAAGTCTTTGGGTCCAATGGCGTTGTGAGCATCTCAGCACTGGGGGGGTCTCTATGTGGCTTCTCCAAATTCATGGTTCTGGCTTCGTCAGGGTAGGTCCATGTGGCTTTTCCTCAGGGATATATTCCAGGGAGTCAGCCTTGTGTCTTGTCAGTAAAGTATTTCCAAGAGAGTGAGGAGAGAGAGAGTCAATCTTCTGCCTCCAAAGAGAAAATTCAGGAATTCCCAGAATCCTTCGGGGAAGGCCATGCCCACACAGAGGCCTCATTGGCTATATCCTGATTGACAGCCTAGACTCCACCCCTTCACTCTTAATCCTCAAATTGACACCAGAATTTGTAACAACCATACACCTCTACCCTGAAACCCTTATTCTACTTGTTGCCCTATATGTACATCAATGCTGTGTTTCATACACTGAAACATACAAACACACAACCCAACTTCATGAGAATGACCTCCAAGGACATAACACCTCTGTGACACACCCAAATAAAAACAAAATACAGAAAATTATGAAAATCAGATCAGGTCCAGCATGCATCAGAGGGGGAATTTTTCTAAAATACAAAAATAATCAGATTCTCCAGTGGGAGCCAGGAAAGGACTCTCTTCCCTATATTTTTATTATTATTATAAAACCCAATTCACACAGTTTCCTGAGTTCACTCTCTGCCCAAGTTCCCCTTCTGTATGGCATGGTCATGAATGGTGTGCAGCATTCACCTCAGCGGGATTGTGAATTAAGTGATCAAAAAATAGTTGTCAATCTCATCATTCCAGTAGTAGGTATTATGTATTTGATCATCTCATACAATTTAGGGCAGGGGATTGATTCTTCTTTGTCCTCCTTTCCTGAATAAGAGATGGTAGGAGAAAGAGTGTGCTGAAAGTGGACTTTGGGGCCAGGGCATGGTATCCCAACAGACAGGACTGAAAAACACTCCTAAAGGTGAACAAACGATCCTTGAACTAACTACAAGCTTTTCTTTCTTGATGTGTTTTGTTTTGTTCTTTGTCAGTGGTTTGTTGTTGTTGTTTTGTTGTATACTGTTGCTTTGTTTTCCTCTGTCTTGTTTTTGTGCATGTTATTATCTCCACAGGTCTGTGTAAATAAGACAGGCTGGATGAACTATCTGGAGGAAAAACAACGGACCGACAGTTCTGGGGGGACTTGGGATAGTGGGAGGTGGCGGGTAAGGAAGTGGTGTTAACTAGCCGAGGGACAAGGGAACAACATGGGATCTAAATTTGTGGTGAGGGGGGAGTGGCAGTCTTGATAGGGAATGATCAAGGGTAATGTAACTTAAAGAAGAGGTAAAGCTGTAACCCAAGTGGGGATGGAGCATGATAGGGGGGCAGGAGGAAAGTCAAGGGAAATAGAGGAAAGAGTTAGGAAGCAAAGAGCATTTATAGCGGTCTAGACAAAGACATGTACATGCAAATGTATATCTGAGGATGGGGAAATAGATCTATGTGTCTATATTTATAGGTTTAGTATTAAGGTGGCAGAAGGACCTTGGGCCTCTACTCAAGCACTCCCTCAATGCATGAATACTTTCTTCTATTTAATTGGCATTCTATGATGCTCACCCTCCTTACACAACTGCTGAAGCCAAAGCGGGTGAACAAGTAAATGTGGTGAAGAAAGCTGATGGTGCCCGGCTATCAAAAGAGATAGTGCCCAGGGTCTTAAAGGCTTGAAGATAAACAAGAGGCCATCTAGCTCAGAAGCAACAAAGCCCACATGGAAGAGCACACCAGCCTGTTTGATCACGTGGTCCCAAAGGGATCAGTTATCAGGCATCAAAGAACAACAAATCATATCATTGTCTGCACACCTCCATGATACGATCACCGAGGACAAACGGGTGCATAAGCAAATGTGGCGAAGAAAGCTGATGGTGCTCGGCTATCAAAAGAGATAGTGTCTAGGGTCTTAAAGGCTTGAAGGTAAACAAGCAGCCATCTAGCTCAGAGGCAACAAAGCCCACATGGAAGAAGCACACCAGCCTGTGTGATCACGAGGTGTCGAAGGGATCAGGTATAAGGCATCATCAAAAAAAAAAATCTTACTTTCGTGAATGAAGGGGGAAGTGCAGAGTGGCGACCCAAAGCCCATTTGTCGGCCACTGGAGATCCCCTCATAGAGGGGTTTAGGAGGGGAGATGGGTCAGTCAGGGTGCGATGTAGTACTGATGAAGAATACAGCTTTCCCCCAGATCCTGAATGCTTCCTCCCCCCAACTACCATGATCCGAAGTCTACCTTGCAGGACTGGATAGTGCAGAAGTTGTACACTGGTGCATATGGGAGCTGGAGGCACAGGGAATCCAGGGTGGATGATCCCTTCAGGACCAGGGGTGTGAGGGGTTATACTGGGAGAGTAGAGGGTGAGTGGGTTGGAAAGGGGGAACCGATTACAAGGATCTGCATGTGACCTCCTCCCTGGGGGACAGACAACAGAGAAGGGGATGAAGGGAGACTCCGGATAGGGCAAGATATGACAAAATAATCATTTATAAATTATCAAGGGCTCATGAGTAAGGGTAGAGCAGGGAGGGAGGGGGAAAAAAAGAGGACCTGATTCAAAGGGCTTAAGTGGAGAGCAAATGATTTGAAATGATTAGGGCAAAGAATGTACAGATTACAGATGTGCTTTATACAATTGTTGTATGTATATGTATGGATGTGATAAGAGATGTATGAGCCCCTAATCAAATGTTAAAAAAAAAAACCATCCTGAAATACTCTTCCTTCTTCAGCTAAAAACAAGTATTGGAAGCTGAAGTCTGAATGCAAATGTGCCTTAATTATTAATCCCATCCCCTTTCTTTGAATAACACTTAGAATCTGTAGCAAGCAACATGGGGTCAATAAAGATGTCTAGAAACTATCAGAAAGTGGCATGTATATACAACTTGTCCTACTTTAACTCTAGAAACTATAAGTCTTGTTAATCTTCAACTTGGTTGTAGACTACATACTTACAAAAGAAGCGGCAAAACCATCTACTTAAATTTAGGAAAGACCAAAGAGCCCAGGATAACATACCCTCTTTTATCCCATTAATTAATTCATTGCATAAACACAATTTAGGAATCCTTTATTAGGCAATGACTGTAAAACCAGAAAAACAAAAATGTGTGAAGATTCAACTTGGCAGAATGAGGTCCACAAATCACTTTCCAATAAGAAATTGGGAACTACAGAAAACTGCCAAAGCAACAAACGTAGTATTCTGGAAAATGACCAAAAATTGAGCCATACTTAATTATGAAAACTATCAAATTTTGTGGGAGAACAATGGGAGTCTCTGTGTTGTTCCCATATGTACTTCAACAATGAAGTGATTCACCAAAGTAGAAGTTTGTTGAAAACCAGTATCCTCATTTCCAATATTCAGGGGAGGGAGGGAGAGCATGCCCTTGATTTGGAGAACTGACGATAAATGTTTTGGTCTTCATAGAAACCTAAAAAGGAAAGTCTGAGAGTATATAAACTGTCCACATAGCCTGGAGTGACACAAGACTATGAGAAGATGTCGTGTAATTTACTGTGGGCCCAAACTACCTTCAAGTCCCAGCTGGTGAAGGCTGTGTTCATGGTCAGAGGATACAAGAGTGAGCCTAGCACACAATTAAAATGGAGGCAGAGTTGAAAAGTTTTTTACCAGTCAATATTCACTCAAGCACAGGACAGATAAATCAACAAAGCACAGAAGACTTATTGATTTAAGATACTTGAATACAACCTCTGTGCAATCTCTGCCTGGAAATTAACCTAGGAAGACTCAGGCAAACTGAATAAACAGAAACAAAAAACACAGAACAAATAAAACAACAGAGGCAACTGTGGCTGCATTTTGTGTAGAAGATAAATTTCAGGTTTAGTAGAGGGAAGTTATATGTTTATTAATATAGATGCAAACAAAAACAAAAGCAACTCTTGGAGGGTAAAGCAAATTCAGAGAGAAAACCCATTGTTGCTAAAATATAGCACTTAAAATGTTCAGTAATAAAGAAAATATGATATGCAGAAAATAGTATGGCTCATACTCATTAGAATATACTAAATTATGAACAGAAAACTTCGAGGAGTGTCCCAGAAGTTGGATTTATCAGTCAAAGATGTTAAAGTCATTATAAGCATTTTCAAAAATGTCATAGAAAACGATATTTAAGGAATTAAAGTAGACTATGTCAAGAAATTAACAGGTAATCTCAACAAAATATTATAGCAAAAAGAAATTGAAATACTGGAGTTAAAAAAAATCAATAGTAAAAAGTTTAAATTCAACAAAGAATTGTATATGATGTGGCATAAGAGAATAAGTAAACCTGAATACACACAAGAGAAATAATCTAATCTGCATGACAGAGAAAAATAATGAAGCAAAATTACCAGAGACAAATCCCTATTGTATACCTTACAGTATACCAAATAAAATGTGTAATGAGGTCCTATAAATAGTAGTGTGTGTTAGAGAGGGGGGTAGATACAAATTATTGATTAAATACATCCTAACCTTAATGAAAAAGGGAGCGCTAGTGGCATAGGGATTGCACATTGGTCTTTGTTCAATAACGTCAACGGTTCAAAACTATTAGCTGCTCTGCAGGAGAAGTATGAGGCTTTCCACTCCCATAAACAGCTACAGACTGGGAAAACCAAAAGACCATTTTACCCTGTAGTATAAGATAGCCATGAGTTGGAATCCACTTGATGACAATGAGTTTAGTGTTGTTTGCTTTTTAAAACTAATGAAAAACCTTAATCTAAATGTCCAAGAAACCCAACAAAATTCAAGCAGAGTAAAGACAATGATAACTCAGTTGTCAAACAATTCGTTCCAAACAAATAGGCTGTATTCATATCTGGCCAAAATACCTTAAGATGAGAAATACAACTTGAAACAAAAAGGGGCCTTTAATGATATATATTTGCCCTCTGTATAACCCATCATACAGCAGAGGCAAATGCACACATACGAATATCTTCTGTTAAATAAATAAATAAATTGTGTGTGTAGGTGTGTATCCAATTTATTCCCCATACCCCATAGCTGTTCAAGCTGTCTATCCAAGAATCTACTCATTGTTTAATTTCTTGTATGCTACTTCCATGGGAGTTGGCTATAGAACCCATGTACCTGAACTCGATACCTCAGTGTTTTCTCTGTCGTGATGTTTTCTTTTGCTCCAGGTGTGAGATTTCCTTCCTTTACATTTAGTTATAAACTATAGTGAATGTTTATAGTCTTTGATCTTCATCAGTAAATGTTTCAAGCCTGAGGTAGTTAGTTTATACTTCCAACCTGGCCTATAAACACCTGTGTGGTTAATTGAAGGGCAGAGTGATAACTGGCTTGGTGAGCCTCGACTTTCTGGTTCTCAGATCTCTTGTTTTGTGATGGCCAGACCAGGATGCAGCTGCCTTAGCCAGTTCCCTGCTTCAACTGACAAGGTTCACTTTCTGCAACACATCCCTGAGGAGAAGCCACATGGACCTACCCTAATGCAGCCCTGGGTGCTGGAGCACCCGTGTGGAGACCCCTGCCAGCACTGAGATGTTTACACATTCACTGACTCAGCTTTTCTCCTGAAGTTGGCATCATTGTGTCTGTTTTTGAGCTGGAGGAGGACTTTGTGGACTGGTGTTGGACATATGGGTTAATTTTGGAGTCGTGGGCTTAGGTAGCACTGAGTTGGGATGTTTTCTTGATGCGCACTTAACCTTTATATATAACTCTCTCTTAGACATGAATTTCTGTGGATTCATTTCTCTAAAGTACCCAGACTAATACAAAGCCCTTTTAGCTTTCAACTAGTTTGTTAGACGGGGTTGAGTAGAGAAACAAATCCAATGACATTCATATATGTATAAGAAAGAGCTTTCTATCAGAACAAGCCCATAAGTCTGGTATTAGCCTATAAATCTGATTCTAGTCCATAAATCTCTCGTTGGACTTACACAGCCACATGCAATGATGCAGAATGCAGGAAGATCACAGGCTGTTGGGTGCAAAGTCTTGTGGATCCAATGGTGGTGGAAGCATCTCAATGCCTATTCAGGTTTCCATGTGTCCATGCCAGCTATCTGAATGTGGCTCTTCAACAGGAATGTGAAGCAGAGAGAGAATGCTCTCACAGATCTTAGCAAATCTCTGCATGGCTTGTAAACAGGAAGAGGAAGGCAGAGAGAGAGAGAGAGAGAGAGAGAGAGGAAATTCCCAGAATCTTCATGAACAGGCCATGCCCACAAGGCTTTGTCAGGCTGTGACTTGATTGACAAGCTAGACTCCATCCCTTCACTCTTAATACCCTTAAATTGACACCAGATTATGTAACTCCCACAGCTAGAAAGTTTGTGTCATCTGCAATCCTGATCTTCTCCATATAATCTGAAAAAATAAGCGTCAGATGATCAATTTGAAATATTGTCTAATGCCTGTGTATGTATATATATATGTATAAATATATATACACACACACACAATTTTCAAATGTCTTCATTAAATACATGAAATAACTAAATAACTATAAGCATGTGGAAAGATACTATACGCTTTGTGTCTTTAAGGGGAAAGGCCAGTGAAAACCTTTTGAATCCCGCCTTTCCTCTGCCAGGTGTCTGGAAGCTCGGCCACCAGTATTTCACACAACAGCAGGGTCACCCAAGGGGACCGATTCAGCAGAGCTTGCAGACTAAGAGAGACTAGAAAGAAAGACCTCATGGTCCACTTCCAGGAAACAGCAACAAAACTGGTTATTCACTTCTGATAACCTTGCAGATAGAAGTGGAACATTGTCTGCAGCAGTGCTGGAAGATGAATGTCTCAGGTTGGAATACATTCAGAATATGTCAGAAGAGCTAGCTGGTCGAGGTATAGTTCACTCTAATGGTGTGTATAAAGTAAAGCTTTCAAAATCGTCATTCACTGATATGACATGACTCAAAATGAGAAAAAAAACAACACTGCTAACTCCCTTAGTAAAAGGGATGTGTAGGGCACACTGTATGCATTTACAAAAATTGGAAGCCATCAAAAATAAAATGTAGTGCATGAAGATCATATGTCCTACCCATTAATGAGCTGAAGCAAATAGGTATGCACCATGTTGAATCAGGCATGGTCTACCAGGGGGAAAATGACAAATTTAAAAGAATGGCATCATATTCATCATCAAAAAGAATATTTCAAGACATATACTGAAGTACAACTATGTATGTGGCAGACTAATATTCATAAGCTTTAAAAAGAAAAATCTTTTTACCAAACTGTGCAGTCTGAGATTAATTAAGCATGCAAGATGATACATCAGTAATTACTGAGGATCGAAATGTGAAAGTTGGAAACAAAAAGATCTCCAGTTGGAAAATAGAACTTTGATGCTAAAAAGTATTTGAGAAGTCACATAATATAATTTTTCAAGACTGAAGTTATTTAATATTATGAATGGAGACTAAAAATGTAGACCTCATCAAATGTAGTACACAGGAATCACAATGACTACATCTGTGGAGGGAAGAGATGGAGAAGCTCAATTTCGCCAGACAAGACTAGAGGCTAACTGCAGAATAGATCACGGAGAAGCTCATTTCACCAGACAAGACCAGAGGCTAACTGCTGTACAGATCTTCGATTGTTCATATGGAAGTTCAAACTAAAGCTGAAGAAAATAAAAATAAGTCAACAGACCGATGTACTATCTTGAGTGAAGCCCACCTGCATTCAGAGACCATCTCAAAATTAGATTTGACATGATGAGCACTAATGGTAGAATACCAGCTCTTTGAAGAAAGGAAAAATTCATTAAAAATACAGAGGAAAAGAAAATATAAAAAGGGATGTGAGAAGAGAGGAAACTTGTTGAATTTATCCAAACCCACTGCTATTGGGTTGATTCCTACACATGGCGACTTTCTATTGTAGTGGTTCTCAACCTTCTAATGCCAGAACCCTTTAATACAGTTCCTCATGTTGTGGTGACACAACCCACCCCCAGCCATAAAATTGTTTTTGTTGCTACTTCCTAACTATAATTTTGCTACGGTTAGGAATCAGGCCACCCCTGTGAAAGGGTCACGGCACCCAGGTTGAGAACCACTGTTCTATCGGGTTTACAGGGCTATAAATCTTAAACGTAGAAAATAGTATCAATTTTCTCCCTCAGAGCTGCTGATTGGTTTGATCCACACAGCTCATAGATGTCCAACACTTACTCAAAGGTACTTACAGGACTCCACAGAGTAGCTAAGTAACATGAAATAAATGAAGTGGAAAATTGAGCTGAAGATTTC
Source organism: Tenrec ecaudatus (assembly GCF_050624435.1). Taxonomy (NCBI): domain Eukaryota; kingdom Metazoa; phylum Chordata; class Mammalia; order Afrosoricida; family Tenrecidae; genus Tenrec; species Tenrec ecaudatus. The sequence goes on from NC_134537.1 coordinate 149,256,102, forward strand.
CAAGGGTGGCTGGGGAAGACAGCAAAGTACCACAATGCACGTGGACAGAACTAGAACTAGAACTAGAAAAAAACCCAAAGGGAAGAACACGCACCATTTCTCGAACTGCAATAATTAATTATCGAGTATCAATATAACGAATATTTCTATGGCAAATAAAAGTAAATGAAAGGATATATTTCAAAGGGGTACTGGGCTGTAAAAGAACTCTTCAAATTGTTAAAAAGCAAAGATTTCACCTTGAGACAAAAGATGTGCCTGTCTGAAGTCATGCAGTAGTCACTAGCCTGATTTGTATTAAAAAGCTGCAGGATTAATAAGAGAATTGGTGTCTTTGAATCATTGTGTTGGCAAAGAAGCTGGAGTAATGGGTTATATATCAGATTACTAACCACAAGATCAACAGTTCAAATCTACTAGCTGCTCTGTGGGGAAAAGACAAAGCTTTCTGCGTCAGTAAAGATTCACAACCTCAAAAACTCCTGCTTGGTAAAAGGTCTCAATGAACCAGAACAGCCACAGGAACACATCGATCTGCATTAGAAGGACCAGCTCTTGAAATGGATAGACTTGGAGGACATTATGTTGAATGAAGTTAGTCGATCATAAAAACACAAATACTGCATGAGACCAGTGCTATACAAAAGAAATATCAAGAAAAGGATTTCATACCCCCATAATCTCCACCCCCCCCAAAAAAACTTTGATGGTTATCAGGGGTGAGAGGGAAAGAGAGGGAAGGGGAAACAGTAGACTAGATGGTAGACAGCTCTTAACTTGAGTTAAGGGGAATGTAATATATACAAGTGGGAAATGGGGAAAAAACATGAGGAAGGGAAAAGCAAGGCTAAACATTGGAGGCCAGATGAGTTGTTTAAGTTGTTGAATGCAAAAATGATGAGCTGATATGTAAATACCTAATTCATAACAGGAAGCTAAAAATACATTTTCTCTTAAAACATGCACAAAGAGTGGCCAAAAGAAAAAAGAAGTACAGATAGAATATTTTTTTGAAGTGAGATTTTTGTCTCACTTACTTTAAATATATTATCAACAGGGACCAGTCCCTTGAGAAAGACACTGTGCTTGGTACAGTAGAGAACAAATGACGGCTGTTAAAAGATGGATTAGCAAGGTGATTAAGAAAACGGGTTCTAATGTAGGAATGCTTGTGAGGATAACACAGGGAAAGATGGTCTTTCATCTTTTTGTTAGAGGCTTATTGGGCCAACTTGGCCAATAGGAACATGTGGGATTAATCTGGTCACAGTTTAATTGGAGGGAAAAGAGATAAACGGCTCTGCAAGGAATCCCACCCACACCCCTCTGGTGATCAGACCGGCATTCTGTTGCATTAGCTAGTTCTCTGCCTTAACCTGTGTACTTTACCACCTGTGGGACAGCCAAACCACGGATGGTGTCACGACAGATTGAAGCTTTCTGGAGACCTGCTTTGCCATGCTGCTGGTGCATATATCTCTTAAGCTTGAAGCTGGTGGATCCTGTCACCTTGCATTGCTTGAGTTAAATATCCCATCCTGGCCTGTTTTGAGCTACTGACTTTTGCTGACCCACCCTGCTGTTTGCTGCCTGACAGCAGAATCTGTCAACCTTGCCTGAGGGAGGACTCTACTGTCTGCTTCTTTGACCTTGAACCCAGCAGCCCAAGGGAGTCAAAGAACTCCCAGTAAATTAACTGTTCCATGAAAGTGAGTTGAACTGAGTCTTCTGTACTGTTGTGTGGACTGCTTCAGCTGTTGTATTTCTTAATGCTGTGTAAACCTCTCTATCTATCTATGATCTATCTATCTATTCATAAGGGCCCTGTTTCTCTAGAGCAGTGGGTCTCAACCTTCCTAATATTGCAGCCCTGTAATACAGTTCCTCATGTTGTGGTGACCCTCAACCATAAAATTATTTTCATTGCTACTTCATCACTGTCATTTTGCTACTGTTATGAATCATAATGCAAATATCTGATATACAGGATGTATTTCATTGTTATGAATTGAACATAATTAAAGCATAGTGATTAACCACAAAAACAGTATTATGAAACTATATATTGTGAAATATTTACTTCTAATTACAAATAAATAAAATTTAGTCTTGAAGCATGGTGTGGCATGGTTAACAGTCTTCATATAACAGCACTAAAGTACCTTGCTACATTTTTGACAGTATGCATAAAAAGCCAACGTCGGTGCAAAGGTTGGGATAGCAGCTTTCTCACCAATTCTGCGTACCTGCATGTGGATGGACACACCTGGAGAGAGATAGAGGATCAGTGTCTCAGTTCCTAAGACACTCAGAATTATGTGTTTTCTGATGGTCTTAGGAGACCCCTTATGGAAGGATCATTCGACCCCCAAAGGGGTCGCAACTCACAGGTTGAGAACCACTGCTCTAGAGAATCCTGCCCAGCACAAGGGGGCTTCAGAAAATGTGTGGAAAACTGAAAGTAAAGGTAGCAGCATCTTTTTCTATCCATATTTCAAAGATCCCTCATAGACAGAGTCACAATGACTAGAAACTAACTCAAGTGAACTCACCACCAATAATAGCACAGAAATCTACGGAGCATTGAAAGAAGGATCAAAATGAAGTTGAAGGAATACACAAGATTGCAGTACACACCTTAAACCATTGACTAACGCCGATCTCAGTGGTAGCACATGAGCAAGACTCTATAATACTGAAGACAGAAGTCCAAGCTGAATTGAAGGCACTGATTAAAACAAGGCACCAAAAATTCACAGTATGCTAATTGAAATCTTTCAACCAAAGGATGCAATACTGATAGTATTCTGTTCCCTACTGTCTGCCAAGACAATTGGGAGATAGCTATTTGGCCAACTCCAATCTGTGATCATTCTAGAGATAGGTAATCCAGTAGAATGTATAAATTATTGAACAAAATCACATGCAAGTAAAATTTTGCTGTAGGTAATTAACAGATGAGCTGCAGTAGAACATTCAGAAATTCATGCTAAATTCAAAAGAGGGCATAAAAAGAAGAATATCATTGCTGATGTCAGATGAGTCTTCACTAAAAGCAGAGAATACCTGAAAGATATTTACCTGCATTTTATGTACTAGGCAAAGGACATTGTACTTGTGGCTCCAAATAGATTATGGAGATCATTGCAAAGAATAGGCACTCCAGAACACTTATTTGGGTTCCTGTAGAACCTATATACAGACCATAAAGGAGCTGTTCAAATAGAGCAAGAGATATTGCATGATTTAAAACCAGAAAAGGTATTTGTCAGAGCTGTATCACGTTATCATGCTTATTCAATCTTTAAAGTGAGCAAATAAATCAAGAAGCTAGATGATATGAAGAAGAGCATGTAATCCAGAAGGAGGAAGAGACCTGCAATATTAATATAACCCAACCCTGCTTGCTGAAAGTGTAAAGGACGTAAGCACTTCCTGATGAAGTTCAAAGACTAGAGCCTTCAGGATGGGTTTCTTCTCAGAATCAAGGAAACAAAACTCTTCCCAGTTTCACCAATAGGGAACATCATGCTAAATGGAGAAAAGGTCAAAGTTGTCAAGGATTTCATTTTATTTAGATCCGCAGTCAATCTCATGGAAGCAGCAGTCAAAAAATCAAATGATGCATTAAAGTAGGCAAAAGACTCCTATAAAATGTCCAAAAGCAATGAGATCACCTTAAGAACGCAGGTGTACCTTACTCGAACCTCACATGCATGGGAAAAATGAACAAGGAAGATCAAAGAAGGGATGAGCTTGAATCATGGTGTTAGCAAAGAACAGTATCCCAGGACCACCCAGAAGAATGAGCATGTCTGGCTGGGCAGACGTAAAGCTAGATTGCTCCTTGGGAGAGAGGATGAAGGAAATTAGGAAAACATCTTAGTCATAACCAAATATATTGAGGGAATGAATCACTGAGCCTAAGGATTCTGGATTATAGATAGGGTCAGGAGACATCGGGTCAAGTGGCATAACATGGGCCACAAAGACAAAGTTGTATATATTTTGGTGAGTTGCAACTTGGGCCATTAAAGCTTGTCAGCAATCATCTCTGTCTGGGGTGGTGATTGGTCTCTCCCTGTCCAGAGCAAAGAAGAGTAAATATGATCAAAGACACGTTAAAATAATTAGGACAAATGAACCTCTTAAACCTAGCATTCTGGACTACCATGGAGCTCTGACCACCATTGTCATCTAAAGAGATCCCAATAGGAGGTGCTGCTTAGACTGGGAGATAAATGTGAGAAAAACTCAAAATAATTTTTGAATGACCATTGTGCCCCATCCAGTTTCCATTGTGATTTCCAAACATCGATCTCTATGTCTTTCTTCTTAGACTGTCTTAGTCTTGAATCTCTGCTGAAACTTGTTCAGAATCATGGCGCTCTGAGAGGTGATAGCAGGGCATTGGCCATAAATCAAACCCATGCTTCCTGCATTACAACATGTATGAACCTCAGAATCATTATGCTAAGTGAAAGAAGGCAAATACTAAAATTTACATATGCTATAGAAAGTCCGGGGTGGTGGAAATTATGGGACAGAAATAGATTAGTGGCTGCTGCTGGGGTATGGGTGAGAGATGGAGACAAGATTAACTAAAAACGAGCTGAAGCGGACTGTTGGCCTCAATGAAATGTAGTATAGCTTTTTTATGATACAAGTTGCAGAACGTTATCAATTTAACCTCCAAATTCATGATTAGCCCATTAATGGATCCAGATTGAGGAATCCAGACATAGTCTTGTACAAAGGCCAAAAGATAGACTTTTAAAATAATATTCATCTAGAACTAAGGATTAGGGCTCTGTATTTTTCTAAAAATGCATCATGTTCAAATTCAATCAACATTATTTTTAACTATTCAAATAAAAATTGTATAAATGGTCATTCTACTTCTTTCCAAAATAATATGGGATATAATAGAAGTCAGCTATGTTTCCCATATAGTTAAGCTCAAATTTCACACCATTCATTGAGAACATGGTGAGTGGGTGAGTGCCAACAGATTGTGGCTGTCACTGAGATTCAAAAGTGACAAAGATCAGCTCTCCTAGAAAATACATGACGTTAGATAAATGCTACACCTCTTTGAGCACTACTTCTTGTCTCTCTAAAGGAGATTAAATGAGAAAGCATGTAAACTACATAGAAGTCACTTTGCAAAAGTACTTTTCCACTACACTTCCAAAATAGGTGAGATATGGGGGAGGTATGGTCTTGTGGTTTTAGTAATTGTGTGTGCGTGCATGTGTGTGTGTATTAATAGCATTTAACTGAAAGCTGGCTTCATTATAGGGATTTGGAAAAAGTAACAGATGTTCTTTGAATAGAAACCTGCTGGCATAAGCCATCCAAAATGCTCAACCAGGTAAATGGAATGAATCATGATTGACATTATTTTTCCTGTGGAGCTCCATTATTGCTTTCCAAATTTGGAAATTTGTTTCTGAAGGGAGCACAATAGAACTCAAAGAAGCTATTCCTCCTGAGTCCATAACACACTTTGAGGTTCCTGGAATTTTCTGAGAGTCATAACTCCCAGGATGGGAATCATTACAATTGGCAGTGGATAGAGGAGCAGTGAAAGACCCTAGGAAGGAGAGAAAGAACATTTTCTAGCAATTCAAGTCAAGGCACAGGAAAAACCATGAGGAAAGCTGGCGATATTCCATTAAGAGGAATCAAACAGATATTTTCGGAAACTTAGGGTGTATCAAGAACTACTTCACAATCTAAAGATACAAAATCAAAAGAAAGACTCGGTTTTTGTCCTAAGAGCTTCACAGATGTGTGCCGAAAATGCTGTTGTTAAAAAATAAATATTACATGTGTGAAAAGAAAATAATGGGAATAAGTACAGGGAGAGATTGTCACTGCTTTATAGTTTCTGTTGTCAGGTGTCATCATGTTCATTTTGTCTCCAAATGTCCCTGTGGGACAGAGCAGGGCAGTCCACAGTGTTTTGGGGACTGCAATCTTCACAGGAGCAACTCAACAGCCGTTTTCCCAAGAAGCTGCTCTTTGCCTTCGAACCTCCAACCTTTCAGTGAGCATCGCAGCCTCAAACTGCTTCATCACTCACTTCTCCACAGGCCAAATTGCTTTTAAACATTTCAGCAATCAAAAAGCTTTTTATTCAATCAAGAACACTCTCAAAACCTTAGAAGATGGTAAAAGCTTAGAACGGATTTATCAAGTCATTTTCTGGGGGAAAATTACTTTTTTTCTGATTAGTAAGGACATTTGGGCTGTAGAAGCAGATGACATCATGCCATCCAGATTCCGTGCAATCGTGGAACAGTTTAAAGCAAGATATCATAAGGGACTGAATTGTCTGAAGAAATAAGAGGCCAAAAAGCCGGTATTGGAAGAGTTAGTCAAACATTAAGGAAATGGAGCAAAATGATACATTCTGTAATAAGAGAGGCATTTGAAGTAATCTAAAGAATACAAAACTCTCGAAAGATATTTTCAATAATCAACTTTCTTTACCAAGGAAAGGTTCTGAGTGCTTCTGATAACATATTACATTTAATCAGTTTTCCCCTTTTACACATAATGGTACATTAGACATAAATAAAGAATAGTAGTGATTATCTCCTCAATGAGTATGGAGAATAAACAATTTTTGTAATCTACTGTTTTGTTTCTCAGTAATAAGGCAGGCGCATGTGGAAGCATGTGTATTGAGGAGGGGTAATAGGCAATGTCAATCAATTTTATTCATAAACACAGATTCGAGACAGCCCTTGCATAATGTAGACTATCCCCTGGCTTAGTGCTTCTGCAAGCAGGCATGCTTTCTACGGCATTACCATTTTGATTGAATGAACAGGGTCAGTAACGTCACTTTTTCTCACCCAAAGAAAGAAAATTATTCTGAATCCAATCATCAATCAATGTATGTAATCAGCCTATTTAAAATACCCTAGGCATTTTCACTGGCTTTTCCACAGTTTGGTCTCACTTGTTAATCCTACTGCATCCCCACTAAAGCATTAATAGGTTAGTTAGGACTCAACATGCACTACGCTATTAACACGATTATGGCATGGGATTCATTTAAGAAGTTATAGAGGCTGCACTCTGAGACCTCTAGTATCTGCATTCATTTACATATAATTGTTTAGCTATTACCTTGCCGTGCCATTCAGCTCCGCCATTTTTCTATCATTTCTAGAGGTTAATGGCTACCCCCCCTCTGAAAATTCAAAGTCAACATAAACTGACACTCAAGTCCAGAAAATGTGCCTTTCAGAGTGCTGTAACAACAGTTGGCAGTCTGTACATTGTGAAAAATGTATTTGATCAGGGAGCTTTTGCTACCAGCATGCCAATGGATCCACACTGATTTCCTTGAGAAATAAAGGAATTAATCCTCATCTTCCATGTAGCGGGTGGGGGAGGGGGGCCGGAGAACAGTGTAAGACATCTCACACCACACAAATCTCTCTGACTTAGCCTTCGCTCATTCTTTTGTCCAAGCAAATATAATTACTGGAGGGAAGAAGAAAGGAGCAGATTTTGAATCTCTCCCTCAGTGGTAAGAACAAACAGCAGGCAGCTGGAGATGAGTCAGTTTCAATGGCAGCCACTCGCTACATTCATAAATTCACCCACTAGGCAGATGGGAGGGTATATTTGGGATGTGGGACAAGACAAGACGGAGATGTGGGTTGTCAAATGACTCGACGTGCTATTTAGATTTGTGTTCTTGGAATAAACAATCAACATTTCTTTCCCTTGTTTTCACCTATTATAAACACGTATACTGTCCATTTATTATGTTTCTCTGGGAAAATATTGTATCTTGGTTTTTTGAGTTTTTTTTGCAAATAAACACCAATCAGATACTGGATAAAACACATCATAATAAAAAATTCTTTTGAATGCAGAGCTGCAGCAACTCTGATGCCATGATAAATACTACGCAGATATATAGTATTTACATCAATATCATGAAATACACTGAAAATACTAAAATTCTCAAGGATTTATTTTTATTTGAATCCAAAATCAATATCTATGGCAGCAGCAGTAAAGAAATCAAATGAGTAATTGCAGTGGAAAATTCTGCAGCAAAATGTCTCTTTAAAGTGTTTAAAAGCAAAGATGTAGCTTTGAGGATTCGAATGCTCATGACTCGGTGGCCTCAGATGCATGTAAAGAGCACAGGTGACATGTCAGTTAGGTGCAAGGTAGGAGATCGATGAGGCTTTCTGCTCCCATAAAGATTTGTTCTACCAGTAACCCGAAGGGGCCGTTTTACTCTGTCCTGTAGGATTAAGATGAGTCAGAACGGACTCCATGAACTAAAGAAGAATTGAGGCTTTTGAATTCTGGTATGGTGAAGAACATTGACTCTCTCATGAACTGGAAAAACGCCCAAAACATCATCTGTTTTTAGAAGAGTGAAACCAGAAGTTTCCTTAGAAGCCAGGATGGAGACTTGTCTCATGTAACTCAGAACCTTATTAGGTGAAAACAGTCTCTAGAGAAAGACACCGTGCCTGCTATGTCACATTTAGTGAAAAAGAACGAGACCTTCAATGAGACAGTGTGACACACTGGCTTTAACAGCAGGCTCAACTATAGCAACCATTGGATGGTACAGAGGCTGCATTGTTGAGATCATTGGATATGCTAATCATTGGATATGCTAGTATGTCAATTTGAGAGGATTACGAGTGAACGGGTGGCGTTTAGTTTGTCAATAATTGTATAGCCAATGAGGCTCTGTGTGGGTGTAGCCCTTCCCTGAGGATTCTGGGAATTCCTGTATTTCCTCCTTGGAGGTGGGAGACACTTCCTCCTCTGGACTCACTCCCTGTGGAGAAGATACAGGGAGCAAGGCTGATGGAGTCAGACTTGATCTGGACTGGGCTGGGATGTTTTCTCAATGTTCAACTGCTCTTCTGTATAAAGCTCTTTCTTATACACATATGAGTCTCCCTGGATTTGTTTCTCTAGTCTACCCGGACTAACACATAGGCATCTCCATGTGATTTCTCAGACTCCAGAGGTTTGGCTCCATTGACCTCTCTCCATGTGTCTTCTCCAGAGATCCAGTCTTCCTCCAAACGGGGCTTCCATTCATATCCTTTTCCCAGGTTTTGATACAGACCATTAAAACTCCAAATTGAGGCTGCTACATTTAGCAGATGCCCTCAGAGCATTCTCTAGCTACCGGGTCAGCTCCCCACTCCTGGCATGTGAGGATGAGTTGTATTGCTTTTTGTCCCTCCTAATTGGATTCTTTATTAGTGAAAGTTGGACATCGAATAAGGAAGACTGGAGAATTGATGCGTGTGAATTATGGTGTTGGCAAAGGATCTTGAAAGCATCCTGGCCTGTCAAAAAAACAAAAAGTTCTCACTTGAAAGAAGTGTAGCCAGAATGCTCATTAGAGGGAAGAATAGCACGACTTCATTTCACGTCGTTTGGACATGTTGTCAGGAGAGTCGGGTCCCTGGAAAGGGGCATCATGCTTGGTAAAGTGGAGAGGGAGTGAAAAGAGGAAGGTCCTCCACACGAAGGATCGGCACAGTGGCTGAAGCCATGGGCTCAAAGGAAGGACTGCTGTGAGGACGGTGCAGGACCAGGCAGTGCTGACTTCCCTCGTGCACAGGTGCGCTATGACGCTTGGTTGGTGATCTTCTATTCTAACAAGTGTGACATCTTTCTTTAGGAACCGGTCTTCCTGGTCACATGCTCAAAGTACATGAGAAAAATCCCACCATTCTCACTTCCAAGGATCATTCTGGTTGTTTTCTTCCAAGACAAATCACACACCCACATATGCAAACAGTATATGGGAAACCCCTGGCATTGGCATTCAATCAGGATAGTATGCATTCTAGATTCAGATTTGCTGGGAAATTGAATATCTGTCTAAAACAAAAAAGCAAGAAAATGAATCCTTGGCTTTTGTCGCACACCACACACACAATATCCTTGCGATTAAAAACTCACATGGAAAATACAAAATTTTAAACTTCAGAAATCATCATAAAATCTTTCTTATTCTAGGGTAGCAAGACTATCTTAGACAAAATATAAAAATAGTCCAAAAGCAAATGACAGCTAAAACTGATTATATAGCAACGGAGTAATCAATGAGTTGGCACCAAATCTGCACAATATTTGATTCCCCATCTTTCCCACCAACTTCTGATTTAACATGGTCCGCTTATTCCTTCTCATTGTTTATTAACCAAGAGAAGAATTTCTGAGTCCAAGAATTTTGCATGCTCCTCTCATCCCTCCCTCCATGTCTGGCCCCAAGATTAGGGGTTGTGACAAGAAGAATCAGTCAACATTACCAAGCAATGTCACATTGTCCTCTAACACAAATTACCACTGACCCTCTCAAGAGTGGCCACACTGCTCATCCTCACTGAGACATCGTCTGTTCTGACTATATAAACATATTGGAAGTGAGACACCATCAGTACCTCTCCTTAAGAAGAAGATGATATGAATCAAACTTGTCTTCCGTTCCCAGTTTCCTCTCACACTCGTCTCTACCAAACCCATCTCTTATACGTAATCAGTGCATACTCCCTTCTCTTATGTCTTGAAACACTCCCCCCTACCAGGAATGAGTCCATTTGGCTATCTTTGTACCACAGGGCAATTTAAAGCCTACACATGATACGCTCTGCATGGATGTAGAAAGGGAACCAATGAAGGAGGCACTGGCCCCATTTCCAAATCAACTTCCACATAGCAGAAGCAAAAGCATCTAATTCTATGCTTGGGTTATAAGCTAATTCTCAATGCAAGTCTCAAAGGGGGAGAAATGGTCAATCTTTTTTTAATTAGTTATTGTTTATTTCCATTTCACAGTCTACTCTTATATACCAAGTAGAAGGGAAATCCTCCCAAATTCCCATCAGAGTTCAATGTCAGTACTAGTTTTGGGTGTTTCAGCAACCGATCAGTTTTAGTGTCATTCTAGGTATTTTAGTTAAAAAAAAATTGGTGTTTGCATCAGGAACTACAGTGATACTCTGATAGAAACCAAAAACCCTATAAGACGTTCCGATTTGACCAATTAGAGGGGTTATCTTACCTCTTGAGAGTGAGTTGTCACCTCAAAGGCGCTGTGGGACCGTATGGATGAGTTCTGATCTTACAGCCTCTGCCAGCCTGCCTCCTCTCTCACTGCTCTTGGTAACCACGTAACGTTAGTCATTTGGCCTGTCACAAGGCTGAACACTCTAAAGAACTTTAAATGTTTGGTAGACATTGATAAACAGATCACCCTGTTCTGTTTGCCTCATCACAAGGCTACCCAAACCCCTGTCAAGGTGACAGAGCTATTAAGTGTCTATTCACACAGCAATCAGAAATTTGAGCATCAATCAGTAATCATAAAGTCAGGGGCATTTTCTCACAAAGTCAGAAATTCGGAGGGCTTTCATAAGCTAATCAGCAGGCATCAAATAGACAATCAATCTAATTAGCTGCTCACATTCGGATGGCAATCAAAGCCACACTGTGAGCTTCATTAGGGATGATATTGAAAATGTGATCTGAGAGGTATTCAGCTAGAAAATGAATATCCTTTTTTTTTCCTAAGTAGGTAAGGAAGATGTGGCTGTACTGTGTGTACTCTGTGCCAGATACCAGAAGCCTAATTGGTGCCTATCTTTGCTTTACACTTGACCTAAAAGTAAGGGGGAAGGATTGGGTCATTCATTGTCGCACTGCCAAAAGTGCATCATTAAATTGGAGCCATGTGTCCTCCTTAGAGGGGAAGCAGGTGGAGAAAGAAGTAGAGGGAGTAGAAAACAATTCTGGAAATGAATCACACTTTGCGGAACCCCAGGACTTATTGCTTTCCAAATACACTTTTTCTTCTATGAATGTATTTACCTAGGAAAATGGCCACCACAGTAATCCATGGTAGATACCTAAAGAATTCGACACCTGTTCAATATACAACCATGACTTGTTTTCATCCCCAAAGTGACCATCTTTCAGGAAAAAGATCAGTGATTTGGGTAAAAGGCAAGCTCGTCATAAGTGAGAAAGAAAACTATTCGTCAATTATTTGCCAAGCCTTTTGATGTTATTTCAGGGGTGGGTACAGGACCTCATATTATCTTTGGGTAATTTAAAACAAACAAACCAGAATTTTTAAAAAGTACTAGACAAGGGATCATTACTGTCTTATAAAATTGTATATTTTGGGATCAGAGAGTTGAGCAAAGGGGAGATCATTGAAATATGGAGTGTCAGAAGTAAACTTCAGATAAAACTTAGAGGCCAGAAACAGGCTGCTTTCAAAGCAGTGCATTTCTGACCTACACTATGTTTCAAGCAAATTGATATTCATTTTTAATGACAGTAAAATTATAATTCAGAATCTGGGTATAAATTGCTACATAATATAACTTAAAGGAAAAATCATGTAAACATGAAGGCTTACAAGTTTTGTTCAGCATTGCATGACTTTTAGAGCCCTGTTTCATCCTCTGACAAAACTGCTATGTCAACAACCCGTGTTGAGTCGATTCCAATTCATAGCAACCACACAGCATAGAAAACTGCTTCTTAGAATTCCTGAGACTATAAATCTTTACAGGAGAAGACAGCTTCATTGAAAGTGGTTGATGGGTTTGAACTGTCCACCTTTTGGTATGTTTAAAACAAGAAATATTAAAACATGTTAAGAGATACAATGTCATATATACATTTGTCCAGCTCAACTAATGAAACTTCTTGGGGTAAAGCATCCTGCCCTACACATCTTTTGACATCTACAGCAGAAGAGGACATAACATGTATTTGAGTGATGAGAGTCTGTGGATACAGGGCTTTGGGGGTGTGGTCTTCTTTCTAGCACCCTGGTCCTTCAGGTTTGGGCTCCATGGCCATCTCAAAAATACCATTAATGGTCATCTTCTCGAAAATACCATTGCTTACCTCTCTCTTTTGAGCCCTATATATGAAAACATCATTGAGACTTCTAATTCTTCCCATACCCATAAGGCTTCTGTACACAGATTTATTTACATATTAATCCCTCCAATAGATTGAATCACCACTCAACTTTCAATATGTCATATTGTGATGGCTTAATAGTTACTGTGCTGCTAGAGGCTCTGCCACCAGTACTCCAACTGTCAGCAGGGTGATCATGGTGGACAGGTAGCGAGTGCCTGCACTATCTAACCTAGCAAGAAGGACTGGCAAGAAATTCCTGAGATAAAAGTCAAAGACAATATTACATATCAGAGAAGGACATTGTCCAACTTGTTTACTTTGGCAGCATCACCAGGCAAGTTGATTTACTGTAAGCTGGCATTATGTCCAGTGAGAAGATGGTCGGCAAGGGTGAGGGAGACACTTGCTGAGGCGGATGGGCACAACCATCACAATGCCAAACTCAGATATCCAAGGGATCATGAGAATGATGCAAGACCATGCAACAGTCTGTTCTACACAAGGTCGCCCAAAGTCAGAATCCATTAGAGAGCAGCTATTGATCTACCTGTAAGATTGAAATCCCCCTTCAGGCAAACAATGCATTTGACTCAACTCACCCATGAGCTAATGATTCCAATGAATAAATGAATGAATAGGTATTTTTTTCTATTTGTTTGGTATATATGAAAACGTGTTGAGTTCTATGGAAGCAAAATGCTTTACACACTGAAGGAGCCATTAAGCAGATGTATTAAAACCCTTAGTCCCCAGAGGCTATGCTTGAGACATAAAACCATGTCTCTGCTTCAAGAAGTTTCTGTGCTTATGTATGACACTGCAGGAAGTATAATGCAAAGGTTGGTGAGAACAAGCATGCAAAGAATAAAAACCTGGATTGGTGCTTTAAAAAATAATCCTAAGAGGTATTCAAGGGTATTGTTATGTAGAAAGAAAAGTTTGAAGGGCAGGGAAATAAATGGAGACATGTTATGTGGAAGAAGAGTAAGAACAGACCTTATTTATACAAAGAAAAACACTCTAGTCTTAGAAAACCAACAGGAATGCTATTGAAAATATTTAAGTTTCTATATTTCAAGATAAAATTGTCAGATGGAAAGTTCCCTAAATGAACTAGAAAATAAAATCCCTGTGAGAAAATGTAATGTGTGAGCTTCGCTTGTGTTCTTCTGTTTGATGTTTCACTGCACAGAGCACCTGATGATATAAAGCAAGAGCTGTGCACTGAGCTGCAGGAGCTGGGCGCCTGGAATCATGGGCACAAGTTATCAGCTATCACAAGCAGTTGTCTCCACCAGGACAGGCACTGAAGACGGTGCTGCAGGTCTTGCTGAATGGTTTGGGTTGGGACCCTGATTGGCTTGTCATTACACTATGTCCAAAGACCAGTGATGTCTCACTCATCAACCCTGTGCAGGGAAGACTGTTCTGTAGGAAGAGGCATGGTGCCACTTTGGCAAATGCAGAGTGCTAATGGACAAGCCTCGAGGGAGATGGCTGCCTTTCAATCTTGTGTCAGAAAGTCTTCTCCCTCAGAAATCCTCCCTCCTTCTTCACAGAAATATGTTTTTTCAGTGATCCAATAATAAGGACGAGCATATACAAAACCCACTGAGATTCAGTGCAATTCCAACTCAGGATTCAGTGGAAACCAGCAGAATGGTCCCAGGGGGGTTTCAAGGCTACGCATCTTATGGAAATGAACAACCATGTTAACTGTCAAGCCCTTAACAACCATGTCACAGAGCTCCTTCAAAGAAGAGGAAAAAACACGCACGCGCGCGCGCGCGCGCACACACACACACACACACACACACGATTTATGTGTAAAGCGAGTTTTCTATGACCAGGCATAGTTCTAATCACTCCACATGGTTATTGTACAACCATTATAACCTAGAATAATGACTGTGGGTACTATTTTATTTTGTAGGTTACAAAATAGTTTTTCAAAATAATTGTCCACTTTTCTAAATGCTTCATTAAGGTTCAATTCTCATTAAATTAACTTTTTCATATTTTGATTTTAATATTTGAGGAGATTTGGGATATGTATTTATCTGAAAATCTATTACTCAACGAAAAAAATGTCTTCGTGTCCCTCTTTAATCCTGCCCTCGAAACCCTTCCCACATTCACCTATCTTACTCCTAGAGAAGTATAGACTGTTTTTTGTCATTTTGCATTTTCTAGAGTTTTATATAAACGGAATCACACAATATGCCCCCTTTTGCTTTCTGTATTCTTTTTCTCAGTGTAAGTGCTTTTAGTTCCCCATGCCCGTGAGTCTGTCAACTCTAAAGTTATTTGATTGCTGTATAGTATTGAATTGTGTGGTATGATACAGTTGTTTCTTAATTCATCTATTAATAGACAAATTATTTTCCCATCAGTTTATGGCTACTGCAAATAAAGCCACTATGAAAATTAATGTGCAAGTTTTTATGTCAACATATGCCTGCATTTATCTTAGGCAAATACTCAGAAATTCCTTATTTCTGTTTTCTTTCCTCCCTCCCACCCTCTCTGTCTTTTTCTTCCTTGCCACAAAATTTAGAAGACATCTAGTTGACCAAATGATTAGAAGAGATTCATATTTGTGCCAATTCCAAAGAAAGAGGAAACAGAATACACAAATTATGGAAACAAAATCATTAGTGTCACATGCAAGTAGAATTTTGCTGAAGATCATTAAAAACAGTTGCAACAGCACACGGACAGGGAGCTTCAAGAAATTCAGGCAGGATTCAGAAGAGGACTTGGAACGAGGGATATAAATGCTGAGGTCAGATGGAGCTTGGCTGAAATCAGAGATAACCAGAAATATGCTTGTTTGTGCTTTCTTAACTATTCAAAGGCATTGGGCTCTGTAGATCATAACAAATTACAGATAGGAGAAGAATGAGAATTCCAGAACACTTCATCGTGCTTATGTGGAAGGAAGAAATGGCTATATCCTCCTACCATACTTATTCAATCTGATGTTGAGCACAGAAAGACAGAAGCTGAATTATATGAAGAAGATACTGTATCAGTACTAGAGAAGCACTTATTAGAAACCTCGATATGTAGATGACATAAAATTAATTGTTAACAACTGGAAGCACCTGCTGATAAAGCCGAAGGGCAGAAGCCTTGAAAATAGATTACAACTCAATATAAGGAAAAACAACTCCTCACAACAGGGTCAACTGGTGACATCATGATAAATGGAGAAAGGATCAAGGTAGTCTAGAATTTTGTTTTGCTGCAGGCTCCAATCGATGTTCATGGAAGCAGCAGTCAGGAGATCCAGGAACACATTGCACTGGCAAAAGCTGCTGCAAAAGCCTTCTCTGACATGGTGGATAAACAACGATGTCATTTGAGCACTAAAGGACACCTACCCAAGCCCAATGCAAGTGAAAGGTGGAGGTTGAATAAGGAAGCCCAAAAAAGAATTGGTGCATCTGAATGGAGATGCTAGTGAAAAACATAGAAAGTACTATAGATTTGCAAATGAACAAACCGCTCTGTCTTGCACAAAGTAAAGCCAGAATGCTCCTTAGAAGCAAAGGTCTCCAAATTTTCTCTTGCATCATTTGGACACGTTATCAAGAGAGACCAGTTTCCGGAGGAGGGCATCAGACTTGGTAAAATAGAAGGGCAGCCAAAAAGACCAAATGGATTGACATATGGGTTCAAGTGTAAGAACTGCTATGAGGATGATGCAGGACACGGCAGTGTTTCATCTTCTTATCCATGGGTTTGTTAGGGATTGGACTCGACTAGACAACACCCGACAATAACAACATATGTGTGCGAGTCTGGTTCTGAACTTGCTATTCTTTTCATTGCTCTAACGTCTTTTATGCAACCTTTGATCTGTTTTCAGTATCATTTTGGCTACCCTAGATCCTTTTGTGTTTCAATTATTGGGAGGCGGAACATGAACTTTAGAACAGGTAAACTTTCTCTAGTGCCCAAGATATTGAGTCTTCTGATCCAATAAATCATATCTCTTCTTCACAATTGGGAGAGACTTCAAAATAACTAGTACCACAATTGTCTTATTTGGACTGAATGGACTTATGCTCCTTTTTGATCTTAAGACTCTACCTTTATCTGGTTTTTGATACATTCTATGCTATCTTTAATTTTTATCCTCTTTCTCTTTGAAAATTCTTAATGGTCTCTTTGCTAAATTATCCTTTCTACCTCACATCAAAAATGGTTGCACCCACTCATTTTAGTTAATGTAACAGCTAAGAACCAAGCAAAAACCAGCATTGTTATTCGGTAAACAAACTGTTTTCATTTTCCAAAAACCATGAACCTAAAAAGATTTATTTCAGGGTTTCCACATCTATACATTTGTATTTATGATATCAAAAACCAACTGTTATTTTTTCTGTTTTCTTCAAGTTTGTTTGAGAATTGTGCTTCTCTCTTTTTGGCCACAGTACAATTTTGCCTAAAACTTGAGTGTACGGCATAATTCTTTCGAGAGGAGTGTTTACCTCACATGAAACTCAGTAAAGCATGATGAAGTATTTTTAAAATAATTTTGCAAATGAATGGCTGCAATAATACCAGGCTGCTCTCCGCTCTCTTGCAAACTAAAAGCAACTGTGGCTATTTGTTAATATATGGATCTCAAATGATTTCCCATGCCATTTAAAAGCTGGAAGACATAAGCAAAGACTAATGAAAAATACAAAACAAAACAAAAACAAGGAAAGTAATTGAATGGAAAATGTGTTCTGGGACTGGGAGAAAAATCCAGATGGGGAATGACAGGCACAAAGTGTACTCCAAAGCCAGGATGGAAACAAGCTAATAGTAACATCAGGTTGGAAGAAATTGTCCATGAACCCCATAAAGAAGCAGGGTTAAAAAGAGTTAAATCAAGAATAATGCTCAAATATTCTCACCTCAAAATGAATGCTTCTTTAGAGGGTGGGAGAAGTCAACCATGACTGGGCAGCTGGTCTCTTGAGTTAATTACAATTAGGGAACAGCCAGTCCTCTGTCTTTTTAATATAAGAAACTATTGATTCTGTTGCACTTGCTTCTTCACTGGTTAAGTATTATGCTACATTTTCTCTTACTAGATACTTTGATTGGTCAACAAGATATTGTTTTTTTTTCATATAATTAATTTAACAATAAATACTAGGTTATTCATGTGTCATATGGTAAAATATCTCACCCACTCTTTTGTTTAAATGTTTCTTTCTTTTTTTTATCCTCTTAAAAGCAGGAAAGGACCAAAGAAATAGTAAAGGAAAGTAAAAATAGCAATCATGTGATAATCAAGAACTGTGGCAGATCTTGGGCTCTGGCCTCAACCCATTAACCACATTAACACTCTATCCAGCTCATTAGCAACATCAGGGTGAAGATAATTTTATAACCATATATAGTTGAGAAGAAAGCATTTGAACAAGCTCAGCATCCATTCACAATAAAAATAAACACTCAACAAAATAAGGGCAAACATTTTTTTATAAATTTGATTAAAATAAAAAGTACAGGGATCCGATGGAAGATGGTGTCCATGTAGATTTACCTGTCCAGAGATCCTGCTGCCAAACCAGAAAATTAAGAGATAAAGTGAATGAGACTGGGAGGCCAAATCCTAAAGTTAGAATCAGGGTCCTAGGGTCTGGCCCAGACCCCTGTTTTTAAAATTGTCACTCACAAAAGCGAATGAAGAAGCACTAAAATACTCTAGGTTCATTGTGCGGGACTCACAGGCTCCAGATTGAGCCTCTTCCAGTGCCCTAGTCCTGCAGCAAACAGCGGTTACCCCAGGCTGCTATCCAAATGTGGTCATAACCCCAGATTGGAAGAGAACCCCTGAAAGCTAGCCACAAAGCCCCACACCAGAGCTCCCCACGCTGGTAGCTACCTTGCCTAGGGTCCGAGTCAGCACGGGTCTCCACAGATTTGCAGCAATTGAACATGTGTCAAGAAATGTACCTGAGTCAGATCGAAATATGGCAGAGCATAAGCAGGTAGTAATAACCCGGGGGGTGGGGGGGAATTCAGTTCCAGTTGGCCAAGAAAAAATAACCTCTCTGATACGCTAGCTCTCCCCTGCTGGGGGTCAGCGTTACAGCGCAAATCAGGGCATCACACAAGCCCAATATAAAAAAGACAAAAAATACTTTCTCAGTAAAACTGCAAATCCCAGACTCTAAGACAAACCTGCAGAAGAGGTCCTTTAACATACATAATAAAGGAGCCAGAGTTAAGCCAGAGCTAACTACAGAGCTCAGAGGCTTCCAACATAAAGAGCCTCTGAAGCAAGAAGCAGTCTCAGAATAATGTCACTGAGCGCAAACACGGAGCCCATAGTGAAGGGGTCAATTTAATTTAACTCAAGTCCAGTTGGCCAGGGGAAAAAAAAATTCCCTGAGCTATTGTGGCATCAGTGATCTTGGCACAAGTTAGGGCAACTCTGCAAGCCCAACAGGGGGAGCTACCGTCTGCCCTCAGTAGTCCAACACACTGCTGGGGAGGTCCTGCCTGCCCTTACGTGGCTTGGGGATCCCTGACTTGAGACACGGTTGGAACTCCTCCAGCCCCCGGTCAGGCAATCAGGGCTCAGCTATCTCCTTACTTTCTATCTTTTTCTTCTCTCTTTATTCTTTCTCCCTTCTTTCTTTCCCATGACAGTCAGTGTCAGCAAGTCCAGTTTTTTTTTTCTTTTTCTTTCTTCTTTTTTTGTTTTCTTCTTTCCTTTCACACACCACTACTGGCTTCAGGACCACTACCTCCACCTAGGGCAACGCTGCCCAAACAGCAGAGGTCTCTCCAGCCTGCCCTCGATGGGAGTGCTGCCCATTTCTACAACAGCACTCCACGCTGCTGAGGAAGCCTCTGCCTGGCCTCCACAGTGACCTTTCCGACTAGGGAAATTCCACCCAACACCCGTGCGACCCTGCACCATAAGGGCACACCCACTCGCCACCTTGGAAAAGGTTTTAAACCCCTCCAGCCCCACGTTCAGGTGATCAGGGATCAGCTATCTCTTTGTTCTTTATGTTTTTCTTTTCTCTTTCATCTCTCCCACCATAGTCAGTCTCAGCAAGCAAAGTGGAATGGTTTTTTCTTTATTTCTTCTCTCTCATTTTTCTTTTACTTTTCTCTCCTCTCCCACTCTTTCCTCCCACATCCCACTGCTGGCTCTCAGCCCCCTGCCCTCTGTCTAAGGCAACTCTGCACACCAAACTGGGAGACCTCCAGACCTCCCTGTGATAGTGCTGCACACGCCATGAGCTAGTGCCACCCAAGTAATGGCACGGGGTTCAGCTATCTCTGTCTACTTTTTTCTTTTTTCTCTCTTCTTTCTTTTCTTCTTTTTTCCTTCTCTCTTTCCCACTGCAGTCTCAGCAGGCTCAGTTTTTCTTTTGGGTTGTTTTCTCCTTTTTTAATCTTTGGTTTTTCTCATGTTTCTGTTTTTTCTTTGCTTTGTATGTGTTTGTGTGTTAGTTTGTTTTCAATTTCTGCTCTTGTCTTTGTTTTCTATTTTCTATATTTTTCTTTTCTTCCCCCTCTTTTTCTTTTTCTCAAGTAACTACAGGCCTCCAGGTCACTCCCATCCACCTAGGGCAACTCTGACAGCCCAGTTTGAGGGGCTCCTGCCCACATTTGTTGGCTTCACACACAGCTGGGTAAGTCACACCCACCCTCTGCTGTACCCTAAATAGCAGGGTGATCTCCCCTTCAAATGGTTGTGGGAACCCCCTCCTGCATCCCAAGACCTACAAGTGACTGGGGGAATTCCTACCCTCCATTTTTGGTACTCCATACTGCTGTAGGAAAATCTGCCCAACCTCCAGGGCAACTTCTCCAACTAGGGAAATTCTACCTGCCATTCACAGTGCTCTACACCAAGAAGGGTATACCCACCCACACTATACATTATCCAAGTCACTCCACACCATAGGACACACACAAACCACAGCTTCCTGGGATATCGGCCGATGAAGTGCCATCCGGGTGGGCCCACAACCACCCAACCAGCATCCCATGAGAGGACTTTCCAACTCACATTCCAAATAACAGAATACTGGTTAGCTAGGGTAAGAGTGAAAGCACAGGAAGATACAGTGATAGCCTGAGCCCTCAGTACAGTTACCTGCACGTAGTTTGAAGAAGAGCTCATACAAGTCTCCCAAAGAGAGCCAAGGGTTTTTCCAATCTGGAAGATGGTGGGGGGTTCCTATAAAACCACATGTAAACAACAACCAAAACCAATAGCCTCAACAAAAAAGCAGGAGAAACAGAAGACAATACAGGAAGAAGTCATGAACTTAGCGCTATACATAGAGGAAGCAGACATTGACCTGCACAGAAAGAAATCTTCAGAATGCTGCTTTGGGGCATATAGGATATGAGGGAAGAAATACAGAAAAAAGATGAAATGATAACAGAAATAAAAACTACACACCAAAGGGAAATACAAGACCTAAGGGATGAAATGAAACCTAGCAGAAAAATTAACAGACTTTCCCACCACACTTGAGGAGGCAGAGAATTGCACCATTCACCTAGAAGATAACCAGGCAGACTTCAACAAATGGGAAAGGCAGTCAAATAAGACAATCAGAGAAGCTGAATAAAATCTGAGATCCATGCCTGGTGCTATGAATAGGAACAATATTAGAATAACTGGACTATAGGAACAAGACACAACAAAGAAGTCAACACTGAAAATAGCAAGGGACTTCTTAGAGGAAATCTTCCCCAGCTTAATAAATGAAAGTCAGGCAATCATTAAGGAGGCTGAAATAACACCAGCCAGATTGAATTCCAAGAAGTCACCAGGACACATAATAGTTAGGTTATCCAGCTATGATGAAAAGGAGAAAATCATAAGAGCAACTAGGGAAAAAATAGTCACTTATAAAGGTACCCAAATAAAAATAAGTTCAGACCTATCGTCTACATGATGAAGAATAGGTGGGAGTGGAGAAACATATTTCAAAAATTGAAGGAAAATAATAGAAACCCAAGAATTCTATATATAACCAAATTATCTATTAAGATAGATGGAGAAGTAAGAGTTTTCAAAGTCAAGGAAAAACTCGAAGAATATGTAAAAGAAACCCAGCCTCCGAAAGATCCTTGCCAACCCTGGATGGGCACTTACCAAGCATAAATAAAAGACCATCACATAGAACAACTCCACTCAGAGGGTAACAATGAGAAAACAGCCCCCAAGATAGCATTAACTCGATGGTGGAAAGAAGACAAGGATGAAACACACACACACACACACACACACACACACACACACACACCACAAACCAATGATAGGTAGGAAAACACCCAACACAAAGGGTACAAGATAACATCACATCATCCACAGATGGATGTAATAACACTCAATTTCAATGGACCGAACTCGGGCATTAAAAGGCAGAATCTAAGTGACTGGCTTAGAAAACATAACCCATCAATCTGCTGTCTATAGGAGTCACATCTCAAATTTACAGACAAACTCTGGCTGAGAATTGAAGGCTAGAGAAAAATATGCCAAGCAAATATCAATTCAATAAAAAAGCAGGGGCAGCAATCTTAATCTTTGGCAAAATTGATCGCAAGGTATAAGCCATAAAAAGAAACCAGGAGGGGCACTATATAATGCTTAAAGGAGCAGTAGATCAAGAATTAGTTAGCATAATTAATATATATGTGCCGAACAGGAGACCTCAAACACTCCAAAAGAAGAAAGAAGAAATCACAGACTCAACAATTATAATAGGTGACTTTAATACACCACTCCCTGAAAAAGACAGATCACAGGGAAAGAAATTTAACAAGGAGGCTACAGATCTAAACAGCACAATTGGACAGCTGGAGCAGATAGATGGTTTCAGAGCGTTCGACTCAAGTGATAAAAAATTAACATTCTTTTCAAGCTCATGGGGCACATTCTCGAGGAGAGATCACATGCTGGGACACAAAATGAACCTGAGTAGATTCAAGCACAAAGAGATTATACAGACTTCTCTCTCTGACCACAATGCTATGAGGCTGGAAATCAACAAAAGAATGATGAAGAAAACAAGGGCATACAATTGGAGGATGAATAACTCCCTATTGCAAAAGGAGTGGGGACTGGCCCAGATCAGAGATGAAATCAGGATGCTTCTAGAAACAAATGAGAATGACAATATGATGTACCAAAAACTTTGGGATGCAGCAAAGGCATTCATCAGAGGACATTTGATAACAATACATGCACACATGAAAAGGGAAGAGAGACTTATGGTTGATATGCTGGCACAAAACTTACACCGTTTAGAACAGAGTCAACAGGAAAATCCTAATAGCAGAAAGAAAGAAATAATAAAAATCAGGGCTGAGATATGGAAGAGAGAAAACAAGAAAACTATGGGAAAAAATTCATGCAGCTAAAAGTTGATTCTTTGAAA
Organism: Tenrec ecaudatus; assembly: GCF_050624435.1. Classification (NCBI taxonomy): domain Eukaryota; kingdom Metazoa; phylum Chordata; class Mammalia; order Afrosoricida; family Tenrecidae; genus Tenrec; species Tenrec ecaudatus. Next base: position 149,279,492 of record NC_134537.1, read on the forward strand.
GAATTTATAGACCACTGGCAAATTTCACCAATGAAAGGAAGGACCAAATTTCAATAGCAAGGATTAATGACCTCATAGGTGTGTGGGGCAAGAGAGGTATGTGTGTTTTACCCAAACTGGCACACTGAGATGGCTGTGTGAGCAGGTGCATTGTCGTGGTGGCGAAATACAGTCCCCTCTCTGCCACAAATCAGGCCTTTTTTGGCTACCTTTTCAGAACCTCTAAATAGAAAGCTTGATTGACCATCTGGCCTGGTGGAATGAACTTCAAATGCACTGCAAGTTGACATTTTCGTCAGTTGAGGAAGTTGACGGACATCTAGAAGGAGGTTTGTCATCAATCGACATTTCATCTTTTGAAAACGAGAGAACCACGCATACATTTGAGTTTTTCCCATAGTCCTGTCCTTGTAAGCTGTGTTCAACATCACAAGAGTTTCTGCGATATTTTTCCCAAGCAGGAAACAAAATTTCACAGCGAAACACTGCTCTCTTAAATCAGTCATCACACAAAACAAACAACAACAATAACAAAAACCCCCAGGTTTAAGTGAAACTTTTTATGAAAAATTTCACTGTAACCAGAGAGAATCTTCCCAGGTGATGATAGGATGACAGATGATCGGACTTGGGGTAGGCCGTATGGACACAGTTCCTGCTTCCTGCCATGTGGTACAATTTTAAAAGGGGAAAGGAGAGGGAGAGAGAGAAAGCTTGAGGCAAATAATAGCAAGGAAAAGAAAGAATAAAAATAAGTAAATAGCAAACAGGGGAATCAGACAAACAGAAGTAATAAAAACAAGTTGAAATAACAGAAAAGAAACATAAGAACAAGGGAAGAAAAATTATAAGCAAAACTGGACAAGAGTGAAAAGAAAAATGTAAAAGACTAAGATGAGACAAAAGGAAAAGATGAACAATATAGGAAAATAAAAGGAAAAATAAAAATAAATAAACGTAATAATTATGATTTAGAGTGTTCACGGAGAGACTAGGGACTGAATGGAGGCATAGGTATGCTGGTGCTACTTTATTACACAACCCAAGGGGCAGTTAAAAGGTAGTTCACTTTATGATGGTTTTGTATGTTATCACACAATGGAAAACATTTTAAAAATCATCTCCCTTAATAATCACTTATTGAAACTTTGTATATTAAAGGTTAATGAATAAAGTAATGTGCTTTTGCCTTTCTACTTTGAAACATCTGATTAATCTAATAGCCTGAATAATGTGTCTTGCATTTCATCTTGGTATCTGATATTTATTTCTGTGAGCTCATGGATAAAACTGTCAATTAAGATTCATGTTTCATTTATTTATGTAATTCAATTTCTCCCCAATGGGATGCAACCTTTCATTCCTATTACATGGGACATAATATTGATATGCATTCTCAGATTGTTTATTTTTCTTACAGTTTGAAAAGTAATTTCTTTATCAAAAATTGTCTTTTGCACTGTTTCAACAGTTTGACTTCTTTCTGAGATATTTATTTTAGATCTTAAATCAATCCTTTCTCCCGCCTCTTTTCTCACATAATACTGTCTTTTATTCAACAAATTCTATCTAATCTGAGAAAGGCTCCTTGGTGGCATAGTGCTTATATATTGGGGTGCTAACTACCATGTTAACAGTTCAACACCACCAGCCACTCCACGGGATAAAGACTCAGCTTTCCAAACCAGTACAGAGTTATTATCTCAGAAACTCACAGGAGCAGTTCTGTCCTCTACTATATAGGATTGCTATAAGTTGGTGTTGATTCAATGGCAGTGAGTTTGTTTTTTATGTGTTTTGTTTGTTTCTTTGTTTATATCATCTCAGATGATTTCTCAAAAATACCTTTAATTTTATTATTTCATATCATATAATATTTGCTTAACTATTTATGTCTCCATGTTTTCTTTATGGCCTGTAGTGTGAATTATGTTTCTTTCAATTTTTCTTAATCATTAATTTTCAGAATCAGCTATTTAAAAAAATATTAGGCCACATCTTCCATTGTTCATCTTACCTCTTAATTGTCTTTTAATGTAGCAGGAGGAATGACAGACTTGGTGCATTCTATTCAAACATTAAAAATTTTTCCTCTGTTTTATCTAATAAACATGGTTAGGAGTATATTTGTCTTCCAAATTTTCTAGATATTATTTTTCTTCTTGGGTTGCAAAATCTTATGTCTGAAGCTCCAGGAGGGTTTTCTTCTATATCCCTCTCCCTGCCTAAGAAACAAGCTTCCTACTAACATCTGCTGAAACTCCTAGGTGAAATTTCCTTTACTAGATTATTGGATACATAAAATTCCCATATGTCCACATGAATGCAAACTTCAAACACACATTACAGGATTTTTCCTGCCATGTATATTATATGATATGCCAATGAAATATGTAACAAACTGGATTTTCCAAAATTAGCTACTATTCATTTTTACTGATTTAATCCTTACTCTAGTACTTTTGAAGGCCTGTGACTCTAACGTCAGTGTGCCACCAAAAGCCTCACTCTCTGCATACGTCATGCAGTTTCATTTTTGAAGATCAGACTCTTTCTTTAGCTGCTGAAATAAAAGTAAAAATGGTGTGGAGGAAGACGGAACGATCACGTAGAGAAATGGCAGGAAACAGAGAATTTCTCTCGAGCTGGCTTATGAAAAGCTACCCTGCAGTGGAGAGGAGAGTTCCAATTTGCCACCTTCTTCCCACTGTTGCTGTGTCGGTTCTGACACACAGGGACCTTGTCGAACAGAAAAGAACTGGCTGTTTGGGTTTCCGAGGCTGTTGATATTTGTAGGAGCACAGTCTCATCTTTCTATTATGTGGAAGCAGATGGGTTCAAACTACTGACCTTGTGGTTAGCAGCCCCTCACATGGCCCACTATGCCACCATGGCTCCTTTCAGAGGACTTCTGCTTTGATCAAGAGGGCAAAAAATGCATGAGAAAGGCAGGCACTTGTTAGTCAGAAAAATGACAGGGAAGAAGAGGTGATGAGTGGAGAGAAACTGACAGGAATCTTTAACCACAAAGAGGTGGAGCCAGGCTGTCTCACATACCTCTAGGGCACAAAAGAAAATGAAATGCAGATAGGACACATTTCCTTCTGATCAATGGAAGAGACCAGAGATAATGAAAAGGTTGGGTGGGTAAAACTCCCCCTGCAATGACTGGGTAGCTCTGGATCTGAGACAAGGGCAGAGCTTTAAGTCTTGAGTGCTGGAAGGCACACACCTGAACAGAGGAGGAACAAGACAGAGGACCAGCCAATAGCGAACGACCCAGCAGAAAGCCAGCCTTGGGTGGGAAGCCCACCAATATAAGGTCAACCATTCCCTGCCCCACCCCACCCCCAGGCCTTTTAGACTCCCTAAGGGCCATTGGACCTCTTTTCCAAAGTATCCCAGGTCAATAAACGCACTCTTTCTGTTCAGACTTTTTCTCTGACTCTTGTCTGAATTTTGTCCCTCTCCTGAAATCTTTCCTGCATGTTGGACAAGAACCCAGAGTGGAGACACCTGAAACTCTGAGCTTCCTCCTGGTACCAGGTTTTCTCATTAGTTTGGTTTAACTCATTATTATCTAGTGAGTGTGGACTCACAGTGACTCCATAAATGAGAACAATGCTGATTGGTTAGGATTTCCCAGACTTTAAGAAAGCAGACTGCCAGATATTCAGCCTGTGGAGCATCTGGTAGGTTAGAACCACTAACCTTTCGTAAGTAGCATGTTGCTTAATTATGAGACACTACCCAAGAGATACTAACATTTGACTGTATAGATTCCTCATGAGCTGGAAAAGGGAGCCATCTACTATTAGTTCAATCAGCATAATAGTAGAAATCCCTTTCAGATGACAATCTTTTTTTTTTTTTGCACACATCTCCAACAGATTTATTTTTTTTTTTGAAAAGCATGAATTGTGAGGAAAGAAAAAAAACATGAGGCAGGGCAAAGTATGGAATAGAAAATAAATACAAATGTAAGCCGTTTTGCTAATTGCTTTATAACCACAAAGGAGTACAGAGGAGGTCCTGTACCAAACAACACAAAAAGGTTCAAAGGTGGAGGTGTTCCCTTAGCAAGGCTGAAGAGTCCAGTCTCTGGTATTTGGAATTTAGGCGGCAGTCCTTGGTTTTGGATGGATCACTGGGTGTGTGGGCACAATCCATGCTTTAACCAGATTTGAACAGAAGGATGGCCACTTGGCCCAGGTAGAAGTAAATGAAGTGCTTAGTTTCATGTGTCACATAACTACCAAAGTTTCTGCCCACAATGCAGTGCCAAGTGGGATTGTACTTCTTGTCAAACTCCTTCTTGATGTGGGCCGCAATGTCCTTCTCTATGTTGTATTTCTCCAGCGCCTGAGTCGCGCACTCCACCGAGTCCTGTTGCATCTCCTCCGACATGTCGGCATTTTTGATCACGGCCTTTCGGTCGCACATGGTTACCGTGAAGCGCGGACTAGCCGACTGCGACGGTCCTGGGGGAGGGGGTTAGAGCGGCTCAAACACAGCGAGAGCCGTCGCTACCGAAGCCGTGGCGCATCTTCAGATGACAATCTTGCAGTGAGTTACTTTAGTCATATTTCAGAAGTCTTTCATTCTCATTATGCTTTTAATAAATTTTATTTTTAAATGTAATTTAATATTATACTATTTGAGATTCTGGGAATATGTTGAACTTGACCTACATAGAAACCTTTCTGCTTACTGAACAGTAAAATGCAGGTTCAAGTTCATATATTTAACAATATTATCTGTACTTATATCCAAAGAAAAGAAACTGCCCAACTACCATTCAAAAAAAAAAGTAAACAAAGAAAAAGCATCCAATTACAAAGGTAAAAACATAATGGACCAAAGAGTATTGCAGCATTGTAAATTGAGCATAGAATACTGGGTTGTATAGCTAAAGAAAGAAAGAATATGCAATATTTTACACACATGAGACAGGATGTTAGAACTCAGAATTCTCAGTGAACTAGAGATTAGAAGTAATCTATCAATTAACATTGCTGTGTGGTTACGTGTCATCCAACCACCTCTGATTCGTAGCAGCCCATTGTAAAACAGAAGAAAGCACTTCTGGACTCCGTCTTAGCCTCATAGCCATGTTTATGATTGAGCCCATCGCAGTCCCTGTGTCAATATCTCCTTTCCATTCTCTTTTGCTCATCTTGCACTTTACAAAGCACTATGTCCTTTTGCAAGAGGGTCTCTCCTGCAATATATATCATTCAACAGCATCACAGAGATTATCTTCTTTGGTCTTCCTTATTCATTGGGCAACTTTTACATGCATAGGAGGTCACGGGAAATTCTGTGGCTCCTGGCAGGCCCAGGTTAGTCCTCAGAGTGACATCCTTGTGCTTCAACACTTTAACGAGATCTTGTGCAGCAGATTTGCAAACCATTCTATTTACTGACTGCTTATTTCATGAGCATTGATTTTAGATTCCCGTAACATGAATCCTTCACAACTTCAGTCTTTTCTCCATTTATCATGATGTTGTCTATTGGTCCAGTTGTGAGGATGTTGATTTTCTTTACATTGAGTTGCTGCAGTCCTTGACTTTCATCAGCAAAGGCTTCAAGCTCTCCTCACTTACCTCCCACAAGGTTGTATCATTTACATATCATAACTTCTTTAAAAGTCTTTCGATCTTGATACTACTTTTTTCATCATATAATCCAGCTTCTCAGAGTAAGTGCCTAAGTATGGTGACAGGATGCGATGCTGGCATGCACCTGTTCTTGATTGCAAACCACTTAGTGTCCTCTTGTCTGTTCGAACTACTGCCTCTTGGTCCAGTATAAGCTCCACACGAGCAAAATGAAGTCATCTGGAATAGCCATACTTCCCAGTGCTATCCGCAGCTTCACATGCTTTGCACGATTGCCTTTACACAGTCAATAAAACACCAGTAAACATGTTTCTGCTATTCTCTGCTACCAGTCAAGATCCACTTGATGTCGGCCATTATATCCCTTTGGCCAAGTCCTCTATAGAATCTATGAGCATATACACCAACAAACTAATTTGTCTCAGAAGCAGTGCATGAAGTTTATAAATGAGGAAACAAACAATGACAAAGACACACAAATAATTATATTTAAACTATCAAACGTGAAAGTTCAAAGTGCTAAGTCTGTGTTAGTACAGTTGCAAATACTAAATTTGTTCCATTTTTGTTAGGAGCTTCTAAGTCAGTTTGTCATTATAGCAACCCTATGCTCTACCAAGATGAAATTATAATTTCCAAGGTGAGAAATCAATACAAATATTGGTTGTGGGCTTATTAAGTCCATGGACTTTCCTCTACCTATGACAATGCTGTCTATTGGCTCAGTTGTAAGGATTTTATTTTGTTTTTGCTTTGCTTTCACATTGAGTTTTAATCCACAGTGAAGGCTGCAATCCTAGCACTTCATCACAAGTGCTTCAAGTCCTCACCACTTTCAGCAAGCAAGGTTGTGTCTGTCAGCCACATGTTGCTGGCTGTTAACAAACCTTCCTCCATCCCTGGTAGTCCATTTTACTTGAATATATATACAATGCTTATGAAAGCAGTAGTCAAGAAATCAAATGACATTGCATTGGGCAAATCAGCTGCACAAGAACTATTTAAAGTTTGAACAAGAATGTCACTTTGAAGAATAAGGTGTGCCTGACCAAGGTATTTGCAATTACCTAATTTGCATGAAAAAAGACTGTAGAAGGCCTGGTGCATTTTAATTATGGGTTAGAAAAGAATGGGGAAAATACTGTGGACTGCCAGAGCAACAAGCAAATCTGTCGTGGAAGAAGTACGGACGGTGAGACTCTGCCTTGCATACACTGGACAAGTTATCTGGAGAGATCAGTCCCAAGAAAAGACTATTTATGCTTCTTAAAGTTGAGGGTCAGCAAAACGGGGGGAGCTTATCAAGGAGACAGACTGACAGAAACATACCAATGACGGTGAGGATGGCACAGAACCTGGGAATTTTGTTCTGTTGTACACTCTGTCACTATGAGTCAGAGCCAGCTGGACGACACCTAGCCACAACATGATGTTTTTAAACATATACATGTCTGTTTTGTTGATGTAAATAAATATATATGTCAACTGTTTCTCACAGTACTCCTGCTTATCAGCTGAGTGCTATAAAATTTATTACAATGACCGCACAGAACTCACAGACAATGAACTCGCTGACAATTATGAGCTTTATTGGAGAAGTTAGCAGATTGCAATTTAGTGAGCCATGCTGAGCGTAAACACTTGTTCAGCTAGAACATTCTGTTATGTTTGGGGCCAGCCTCTTCCTAGCTCTAGGCTTTGTCCTTGCTTCTGCCCTGTTTCAATCTGTGGTTAGTCTATAAATGAAAGATGCATTTCTCAAAGATCTCTTACAATTCTACTATACCATACCAAAGTCCTGAGAAGTGACCGGCCGCAATTTGAGTGCTGAACCAACGGAGTTTCTCCTGAATCTTGTGTTACCACATGTAATTACTTGGAAACACCTTTCCAATACATCCACCATACGTTTGTGTTAGAATATTTGTTAGCATTTTTACTATGAATATCTAAAAGTAACCCCCCAAATTCCAAAGTACAATGTGTACACATGGGCAAAGATTCTCAACAGGAGATGGCCCTTGTAAATTTTCTGTTAAATGTTCAGGGTGGGGATGTCTGGCCTGTGGGGTGGCTGTGTAAGACCCATGAACTCATTGATTTCAGCTAACACCACAGGCCTCACCAAAGAGAAGTCCTTGCAGCCATCACATTAGGATAATTTAATTAAATGTTTAACTAGAATGGCCTGTGAAAATATAAATATTCAAATGTCCCTTATTAGAAAAATAAAGGTTCCCCACCCTTAGAACAATAACAGGACCCAGGTGAGATAAAGCATGACACTAAAGATATTTGGGTTAATGATAGGGAGTCCAGAATTTCACATTAACCGTGCAATGTGAAAACTTGGTGCAGTCCCACTATGTCTGATTTTTGTGTACACGCTTCTGTTGGGCACTAAGAGCTCCAGGTTGCCTGAGGTGGAGACCACTGCCAGAGAGCCCCTACTGATGGGACAATGATGGCACTTTCCACTCCTGAAAGACTTGTTGTTTGGTGTCATTGAGTCAGTTCTCACGCATAACCACTTTATGCACCACAGAACGGAATACGACCTGGTGCTTCGCCATCCTCAAAATTGTTCTCAGGCCTGAGCAAATTGTTGCAGCGACCATGTCCATCCATCCCCTTGAAGTCCTTCCTCTCTACCTCTGCCCCTCTACCACACAAGACATCCTTCTCCAGGTACTGATGTTCCCTGAGAACACGTCCAAAGTATGTAAGACTAAGTCTGGCCATTCTTGCCTCCAGGGAATACTGACCGTACTCCTTCCAAGACAGATTGGTTTATTCTTTAGCAGTTCAGGGCACTGTCAATATTGTTCTCCAGCACAATTCAAATGCGACCATTCTTTCTTGGTCTTCCCTATTCAATGTCCAACTTCCACAAACACATGAGGAAATTGAAAATATCATGGTAGGGCACACCCTATTCCTTAAACTAACATGCTTGCTTTTCAATACTTTAAGAGTTTCTGTGCAGCAGATTAACCTAATGCAACATATCTTTCCATTTCTTGACTGATGCTTCTGTGAGCACTGATTGTGGAGACATGCAAGATGAAATCTTTGACAACTTCTTCCCTTCTCCATTTATCACAGTGTTACCTATTGGTCCAGTTCTGAGGATTTTGGTCTGCTTTACATTGACTTGAAATCACTATGAAGCATGAAATCCTTTATCTTCATCAGCAAGTGCTTCAAGTGTCCCTCACTTTCAGCAAGCCAGGTTTTGACATCTGTGTATCACAGATGGTCAATAAGCCTTGCTCCAACCCTTATATCACATTCTTCTTCATATCAGCCAGCTTCTCTGATTATTTTCTCAGTATACAGATTGCATAAATAAGGTCAGAGGATAGAACACACACACACACACACACACACACACACACACACATCCTGACTTTAAACCATGCGGTATTCCCTGGTTCTGTTCACACAACTGCCTCCGTCCAACTTCCATGATTCTGACTTCTTCCCATTCCTCTCTGCCTTCTAATCTGTATCTGTCCATACACAGAGTCTTGGTACCAAAAGGAATTAGTCAACATGCCACCATTTAAGGAGGGAGTATATGTGTCAGAGTCAATGATGCTGAAGGAAGATCAATCTGCATGGAAATCATCGGCCATAAACAAGGCTCTAGGCCTTGATTGAATATCAATGGATATGTTTCAACTAGCTAATGAAGCACTGGAAGGACTCACTTGTCCACGCCAGGAACTTTGGTAGACAGCTACTAGCCCATTGACTGGAAGAGATCCATATTTGCACTCATTCCAAAGAAAGGTGACCCAATAGAATGCCCAATTTATAGAATATCATTGATATCACATATAAGTAAAATTGTGCTGAAGATCATTCATCAATAACTGCTGAAGTACATTGATAAGAAATTACCAGAGACTCAGACTAGATTCAGTAAAGTACAAGCAAGATCATTGCTGATGTGACATGGATCTTGGCTCAAAGCATAGACTACCAGAAGCATGTTTACTTGTGCTTTACTGACTTTATGCAAAGGCATTTGATTGTGTGTATCATAGTAAACTATGGGTAACCTTGAGAACAATGGGAATTCTGGAACATTTCATTGTGCGCATGCGGAACTTTTACATTAAAAGGCACCTGTGCTGAGAACCAGGGAATACACATGGTTCAAATTCAGGAAATATGTGTGTGTCAGGGTTGTATCCTCTCACCATATTTAAAACTCAATGTCACCCAGTTGATGAGTCACCTTCCCCCAGGTGTTTTCCAGATGGACCTCTTACTTGAGAAATAAATTTGGGTAGGATTTTGATTCTGATAATATAGTTCCTTCTGGTAACTCCTGAGTCTGAGGTAAATTGAACTATAGTGATAAATTCATTGTACATGTTCTCAGTCTCAGTTCAAACTGGGAGTACCCTGGAACTACGACGCTCTACTGACAAGACAGATGGCACTACGCTGATAGACCCCATGCCCTGGGAACTGGAGGAGCCACATGGAGACCCCTGCCAGCATTGAGATGCTTCCACTGCATCTATAAGACTTTGCACCCACTGGCCTGCGATCTTCCTGCATTAATCATCATTGCATGTGTTTTGTGAGTCTGAAAGGATTTATAGATTGGTATTGGACATACGGGCTAATATTGGACTCATGGACTTGATCTGGACTAGGCTAGGGTGTTTTCTCAGTTTTCAATTGTTCTTGTATATAAACCTCTTTCTTATACACATATGAGTGTCTATAAATTTGTTTCTCTAGTCTACTCAGATGGGTACATATGATTTTAAGAAAAATGAAGAAAAAACCCCCAAAGGAACAATAAACAAACATTTCAAGAAAAAAAAACATTCTTGGCATGAAATTCTGCGTAAGATACAAGATTTAGATAAGAGTAAGGTGAGCCACAGAGTACTGAGGCAGGTGGGAGAGGAGTGCATCAACAATAGGGGGCAGAATTGTAGAGAAGATGATAGAAGGATCATAACTAATTGCATTCCACCACAATCTCATACCAAGGATGAATCTGTAGGGCATTATGCTGACTGAAATTAGTCACAAAAGTACAAATATTCCCTGAGACCACTATGGTAAAAAGTCAAGAAAAGGTTTTCTTTACAATTATAGAAATAGTCTTTGATGGTTACCAGGGATGTGAAGGGGAGGCAGGGAGGAGGAATAATTTATAAAACATGATGAAGTTTGCAAAAGACATCGGGAGGTAAAAAAAAAAAGATATCGGGAGGTTTGGAAGACTGAAAGGCAACAGAGGTAAATACCGTTAAACACACAATCCTGCAATCTAAGAGTACATGCTTGGATAAAAACAGAGACTGAACCGGTATGAGACAGGTATGAGGTCCATGTGAGTATATCCGAAATGGATCTCTGGTCACACTGTTGGGTAAACATTGAACCGCTAACCATAAGGTTAGCAGTTCTAATCCACCAGTTAGTCTTAAGTAGAAAGATGAGGCTATTTGCTCTCATAAAGAGTTAGCGCTTCTGAAATCCTGTAAGGGTAAAAACATTGACGTTGGCTGATGGCAGTGGTTAATTGCCTCTGCCAGAAGCTGTAGTGGCACTATCGGCAAGCATTTCACTGCCAACTGCAAGCTGTACTTAGAGAGTTGAGGCTGTCTGCTCCCAGAAAGATTTACTATGTAGGGTCCTAACGTGGGATTTACTTTTATTAAAAATATATCCATGAAAGGGAAGATCACACAGGAAGCTAAAAAATGAAACCTTCTTAGAGATGACTAAATATCTTGATGAAATGAGCTGCTAGCTCTTTGGGATCCAGAGCATAGTCTCCGAGGTTAAAATGGCAAAACAACGGCACAGGCAGATTTCTACACGCTACTTCAGTGAGGAGCCCGTGCGAGCTTAAGCACTCTGGGTGATTCTCTAAAGAGCAATGCTTTTTCCTTTCCTCCCCCATGCAGAGGAAGGAGAGTGATGAAAACTAAAATGCATACGGAAACAAGTCCAGTGGACTAACAGATCATGGACCATGAGTGTCCATACGCCCGGCACCGGGAGAACTAGATGGTGACTGGCTACCCCTACCAACTGCTCTGTCTATGACCACAGTGTAAGATCCTGTAGAGAGCGGGAGAAAACGGTGAAGCAAAATTCAAAATCTGCTTTTCAACCTTTTCTCTGTATGTGTGTGTGGTTCCATAGTGAGGTTTATCCCTGATGGGTTGTGTTATTGCGGGTAGCTCTCTTGCATTTTTGCTACATGTATACTTTTCGGTAGATGCCACCCAGGATTGATGAGCCTGTGGAGACAGCATGCAGAATAAGGGTTCCTGGAGGGTTCTGCGGGGAAGGGCTGGATAAAGGAGAGCTGATATCGAGGACTTCAAGGAGAAAGAGACTGTTTGGCAACTAATTGTGGTAGCAATTGCACAATACTTCTTGATGCAATTGAACTATGGAATGATATGATATCTGTATTAGGTCCCAATAAAATGGTTTTCAAAAGAAACATCAAAATCATAAGAGACCACTCGTACTGGCTGAATAGAAATTGGTAGGAACCCTAAGACTAGCCACCCTTCAGTTCTGTAATTGAACTCATACCTGTGTTAGCGTTACCAACCTTAAAAAAAGAAGGGTAGCATTTACATTCTAAGTCAGAAAGTGAGGTCAAAAAGGAAGCAGAAAGCACAGACAGAAAGTTGGGTAAGTGATGTACATTGAGGGGCTTAGGATGGATGATTTGAAACAAAATGTGCAGGCATTGTTGAGTATAAAACTGACCATCTGCTTTGTAAATATCCAATTTACAATAAAAGCTAAAAAAATGAACATAAAATAATTGAACATAAATGTTCATTTAAACTTTACTTTTATTGCTCAAAAGTGGGCAAAACCAATTTTTCATCCATTGACGAATGGCTATAGGATGGGCTAGCAATAAAATTAAGTGTTAGTCATTGAAAATAAATGAAATTACTGATAATTACAACAGCATAGGTTAACTTTGAAAACACTCTATGGAATGAGAAAAGCCAAATATCAAAGGTTAAAATATTGTATAAATTCACTAAAGAGACATCTGGAATAAACAAATCTATAAAAAAAAACAAGTGTTTTCAGGGAATCCAGGACAGATGATCCTTTCAAGACCAGTGTTGAGAGTGGCGATACCACGAGGGTGTAGGGAGGGTAGGGTGGAAAGGGGGAACCGATTATAAGGATCTACATATAACGTCGTCCCTGGGGGATGGACAACAGAAAAGTGGGTGAAGGGAGGTATTGAAAAGTGAAATATAGGACAAAATAATAATAATTTATAAATTATCAAGGATCCATGAGGGAGTGGGGAGCGGGGAAGGAAAGGAGAAAAAATGAGGCGCTGATACCAAGGGCTCAAGCAGAAAGCAAATGTTTTGAGAATAATGATGGCAACAAATGTGCTTGACACGATGGATGGATGGATGGATGGATGGATGGATGGATGGATGGATGGATGGATGGATGGATAGATGGATGGATGGATTGTGATGAGTTGTACAAGCCCCCAATAAAATGATTTTTAAAAATAGGTGTTTTGGTGGTGTAGTGGGCTATGAATTTAGTTGCTAATCACAAAGTCATTGGTTCAAATCTACCAGCTATTCCAGAGAAAAGAGATGAAGCTGTCTACTACCTCCAAGATTTAAAGTCTGAGAAACCCAAAGAGAAAGCTCTATTTTGTCCTATAGGGTGACTATGAGTTAGAATCAACTCAATGGCAGGTTCTTTGTTTGTTTTTCATTTTTTAAATAGATATATGCTTATATGTGCATAAGAACTTTATATAAAAGAGCAATCGTAGATTGAGAAAAATCCTAGCCCAGTTCAGATCAAGTCCATAAGTCCAGTATTAGCCATATGTCCAATACTAGTTCATAATTTTTCTTGAAATACACAGCACATGCAATGATGCTGAATGCCGGAAGATCCCAGGCCGGTGGGTGGAAAGTCTTGTGGCTCCAGTACTAGTGGAAGCATCTCAAAGCTGGTACAAGTCTCCAACTGTCTCCTCCAGCTCAGAGAATCTCACCAGCAGGAAATGGAAGGCAGGGAGACAGTAGTCCCAGGAATCCTCAGGAGAAGGCCATGCCCACACAGAGGCCTCATTGGTTATGACCTGATTGACAGGTTAGACTCCACCCCTTTGCTCAAGTTGACAGGAGATTTTGTTACGACCACACAAAGAGATGTGGGAGCGGGGAGAATAGAGTCATATGCAATGAGTTCCGAGTCTGTTTGGGAAGTGATGAGAATGTTTAAAAACAAGCCTGCTCTTGTTGTTATGAGGTGCCTTGGACTTACTTTCATTATTCTTCCCCAGCACCATAATTAAATGCATCAATCTTCTCCAGGCTTGCTTATTAAATGTCCAAATTTCATATGTATATAAGGCAAAGGAAAATACCATGCCTTTGGTCTGGCACACCTTAGTCAAAGTAGCATCCTTGCTTTTCAATACTCTGGTGCAGCAGATTTATCTAATGCGGTTCGTCTTTTGATTTCTTGACTCCTCACGTATAGACTATCTCTTTGTCCGAGATGTCTGTATTTCCCATTAATATTGGTTTCCTCCCTGAACTCAGCAACTGGTTGCCTAGTCACTCATATCTGCCAGGCTTGTAGCTAAAGGAAGCAGCCCTGTCCCCAAGGAAGGCCTTTTCCTGAGCCCATTCCTAAAGCTGGAACCGAGGTTGGAACTTCTGCCTGTGAAAGAGGAAACGGGAATTGAGGTTCCTTTGAGGGAGACTTTCCATGAAAGGACCGTGAGTGACCAGAGGGGCTCAGGAGGAGTCAAAGAAGGCTGAATGACTGCTACCTTCTACCCAAATGCCCGAGAGGGACCGATTCCTGTCATGGGAAGGGAGCTGGGATTTATTGGGGGGGTCTGTATGCTGCAGAAGCTAGCCACCCATATTTGTCCATCGTCCATGTTGTGGAATTCCTCTTGCGAACAGCTTTTAGTCTCCAGGCTCTCAGCTAGGATTTTAACAGTCCAAGATCAACAAGATTGCACTCCTTTCTGTGGGCCGCCCTGTGGAGGGCACAGCAGGCAGCCCACAACTACAAGAGAATTTCACGAGCAGCAAGCCTGCTTACCATCCTGACCTACTGCCCCATCAGTTTTCTCTGCCCAAGAATTACCCTCTGTGCTTCTACAGTGCCGGCATGGCCATGCAGCCCAGAGCACAATGGTACCACTGAGCGACGCCGCGGTTCTCAGAGGCCAGGCTTGAGGGTTGCTTGCGTCTCTCTCCTCCTTTCTGAAAAGTGATTTTGCACAAAAACTGGGTCTTTGTCATGCCAATAAGTGTGGAACGGGTGCCTTGCTGAGAGCACAACTCTGTGAATACACTGACACTACACAAACGTACACTTGAAGTACATCTCAACAACAGTAACAAGTAATTATCAGTGACAATTGATAGTAATTTCAAAGAACTTTTTACCCACTAAAAACATATTGTTTCATCCATTTTGCTGACCCCCCCAAAAAAAAACTTGAATTTTCTTTTAAATAAAAAGGTATGTATTTAATTTTTTTTTGTTTTACAAAACAACCTGATCACCTTCAAAGTACTGCCCAATAACTACATGTGTGAAATCTGTGGTTCCATTCTTGGAAACTTTTTCAAACTCACCTGTTTCGATGGCTGAGAGCACCTCCCTTGTTTTGTTTGTTTTTCTTCATCTCTTCTATGTCATCAAATCACTGTTTCTTCATGTACCTCTTCATTCTCATAAACAAACATCACACGGAGCAAGGTCAGGTGAGGAAGGTGCAAGTGGAAGAGAGACATGCTGGGG
This sequence comes from Tenrec ecaudatus, assembly GCF_050624435.1. NCBI lineage: Eukaryota > Metazoa > Chordata > Mammalia > Afrosoricida > Tenrecidae > Tenrec > Tenrec ecaudatus. The sequence goes on from NC_134537.1 coordinate 149,294,947, forward strand.
TTGTTTTTGCCAAAAGCCCGGGCACTGATATGGCTGTGTGAGGAAGTTCATTGTCACGGTGGCAAAACCAGTCCTGTCTGTCAAAAATCAAGCCTATTTTGTCACACACTGTTACACAATCTTTCCAGAACCTCTAAATAGAAAGCTTGATTAAGTCTGACCCGGCAGAACAAACTCCAAATGCACTTTGAGTCCACATTTTCATTCATTCAGCAAATTGACAGATGTTCAGAATAAGATTCGTCGTCAATCAACATTTCACCTTTCTTGAAATGAGAAAACTACTCCTACACTTGACGTTTCCCCATAGCGCTGTCTGCTCTCCTTGTAAGCTGTGTTCAACATCAGAACAGTTTCTGTGGCATTTTTCCCAAGCAGGAAACAAAATTTTTCAGCCATATGCTGTTCTCTTAAATTGATCATCACAAAAAAAATGAGATACAAATGAAACTGCTTTTATAAAAAAAATTTACTGTGACCAGAGAGAACCTTCCCAGGCAATGCCACTGGGTACATTAACTCAGAGCGAGTTTCTCAATGCTGACCTTGTGGGAAAAATGCATACTAAGAAAACTCCACCCAATGGAGCTTTTTTCTGTTTTTGTGGGTTTCTTTTTTTGGGGGGGCTGTCAGGGAAGTACCTTCTAGTATGTCTGGCTTATCTCTTCTGCAGTATATATTACACTATGCAAATAAAATATATTTTATTCATTCATTCTCCCATCAATAAGCATTGATGTTTTTTTTCTAGCTGTGTATACTATTATAAACAACATTTCTATGGATATTCTTAATTTTTGTTGTTCCTTTTAGAGAGGATACACATAGGCTGTAATGTCAAGATCATGACTATGCATATCTTTGACTTAAAATATGTCATCAAATTGCTCTCTAGCATGGCTGTATTAGCTTATACCATCATCAACAGTGTATGAATATTTTCATTCCTCCACACCAAACACCAGTCTTAATTTTTGCCAATTTATTGGATTTAAAATTATGGTTTTTGCTCTTAAATTGTGTTTCCCTGATCACTAATGAAGTTGAGTATCATTTTACATGTTTATTTGCTTTACTGTTTTATGCTCTTTGAATTGCCTATTTTTTCTTTTTGGCTTTATATGCCTTCCTTATTGACTTTTATGAGAGCCTTAGAGATTTTGAATTATAATGCTTTTTTAGTTATAAGTGTTCCAAATAAATCCGCCTCAAATGTGGTTTGTATATTTACTTTTTTATGATCCCACTTAATGAGTGGCAGCCTTTAAATTTATTACAGTCAAATTTAAAAATAGTTTCATCTATGGTTAATGTATTCATGTGTTATTTAAGAAATCCTTTCTGGCACAAAAGTCATTAGATCTTTAATCTATATTTTCTATATTTACTTATGAATATTTAAAGGCGTATGAGTATATTTCCTATATAACATCTCATTTGGAGTTAAGTTTTGAGCAAACTATGAAACAAAAAAGCACACAAAACAAACCAGGTGTGAGTGTGTTGATTCTGACACACAGTAAGCCCAGGTCTTCAGGGAATCTCCGGGTGGATTCAAATCTTCAACCTTTCAATTAGTTGTCAGGTGCTTAACTCTTTGTACCATCTTGGGACTTTCACTTGTAATTCTCATTGTTTCCAAGTGTATTCTGATTCATGGAAACACCATGAAGAGAACTCCTCTACAAAAATATCCTGACTGTAATTCTTACGGCAGTAGTTCGGCAGACTGTAACTTTATGTAGTCGCTGGTTAGATTTAAGCTCCTATATCCTTCTGATAGCCACCAATCTCACACTGTTGGGTCACCCTGGCTACTGTAATAATGGATAATAATTGTGTCCACCAAACGGACTTGATGTTTTCTTTTGAAAGGGTTAGCGTTTTCTTTCTAGAATGTGTGAGACTGGTTTCTCAAGAGCATCGAAATGAGTCCTATGTCCATGTCTTTATCTATACCTGTGGCTACATCTGCATCTAAAATGACTGGATTTGCTTCTTTGGAGAACACAAGTACTTCTCTAGAGAAATATTATAGAAAATGTAATATCTATATTTGTATATGTGATATATACGAGGGTACCAAAATATTGGAATTGTGCCAGGCAGAGCAGAGCTCTTGAAGTTTGCATTGTTCCCACTAGGTGGGCAGCAAGCAATTCACTCTGAGTCAGTGCACCCAGTTATATCACCTGGCAAGGGTCTCTCTGGTCACAGTGAATTTTTTTTTAATAAAAGCAGTTTCATTTGTATCTCTTTTTAATTTTTTTTTTGGTGGTGATCAATTTAAGAGAACAGCATGTGGCTAAGAAATTTTGTTTCCTGCTTGGGAAAAATGCCACAGAAACTGTTCTGATGTTGAACACAGCTTACATAGGAGGCAAACCACACGTCCAAGGAAACCACGCATCCAAGGAAACTACCTTTCAATGGCCTCCGGCCTGTGACCTGAGTAAGAGGTTGAACTCCACCAGCATCGCCTCACGTGGCTGGTGACAGCATTATAGAGTTGATTACCTTAGGTTAGTTTACATCATTGGGTATTTGCAAACCTCCGCTGTCAAACCTCTGACAATCCTGGCCCAGTCAAGTTGATACAAAACCCAACCCTCACATAGCATGTTTGTCACTTTTAGAGTGTCTAAACTTTAAATTTATTATCACAGGGTGCCAAATACAGCTTCAAGTCTTTTTGAAGAGAATTATCAGAAGAACTCTGTATTTCAAAGGTCAACAATGAGGGTTATGATTTGTATTTGTATTGAAATAGAATTCCCTAGCAAAAGGAAGGCAGTTTTCCACATTTGTCATTGCAGCCTTTTGCAGGATGTGCCAATGATGGCAATGAGTAAGCAACCTAGCTATAAACATAAATAGGAAAGCAAACGCTCTTTAATCTAAGAGCAGTCGAACAGATCCCAAGAAGGCAGTATCACCTCTGGGGAAAGACTTTGACCATCCAACTATTCAAAGAGAAAAATCTCTTCTTTAAACGTATAGCTTATAAATTTCCCCAAGCGACCATACACAGGCAGGTCCAATTTGATTCTACCTTTTCATTTCTAATCCTTGATTTCAAATTCACCCCATTTCTAATTCTTGACTTCTTCCTCACTTCCTGCCTGCTTCATGGTCTATAGTTTTGGAGGCAGGACAGTGGGGTAAGTGTTCAAAAGTAGCTTAGGTTTTCTTATCTTGGATTTCTTAGAATTCCCAGGGTATCAAAAAGTCACTCAGAAGATTCTTCTTCTCACCCCTCCTTCCCCAACCCAGTTTGTGACTCTAGGCCCTTAATGTCCTCAGCGAAGAGCCTTCGGTCCAAAACTTTGGATCACCACTGACTTCTACTCCTCGGCTTGCCAGCTTTCATGCCAACGCCTTTTCAGAAAACATCATGCTTATGCCAGGTCCAAGCCTAGGTTCTACAAACTGGAATACACAGTCAATGAATTTCTCGAATCCACTTCCTGCAGGATGAGCACTGAAACACAGTGGCAGGTTTCCATACCATTTCCATTTCATAGCAGGCGGTCCTGAGAGCTTCCTGACTTTCTAATTCACATGTTAATGGTCTCAACCATGACATCTACAGAGAGAAGAAGCTAGAGCAAGCAGGTGACGGCAGTGAGATTCTTCAGCTTTCCAGCTAGAGACTTTCAAACTGCTAACAAAGGGCATTTTCTCCAAGAAGGAGCTCTATACCAGTCAGGGGGGTAGAAATCAACCACCTTTGCCTTATGGTTGAGAGACAGCAGCTCCAGTCACGAAGGTGCTGTGTTGTGGCGCCCATGAGCCCCTCATCCTCTCCAGGTAGAGTGTGGACAGACCATCATGTTTTCTTCGCGTGTCTGCATTGCCAAGTCGGTTCCTTGATGTGAAAACTTTCATTCTCAGGGAAGTTCTTTCATTATTGTATTATTTCTGCAGTCGAAGCAGGCGGGCAGAAGAACAAGGCATATATATTTTTTTTTAAAGATGGAACTGAAATGCTCAGTTTTGTCCAGCCCAGCTGATAAAACTCACCTTGGATCAGAGTAATAGGGGATAGTTCTAGTTTGATTGATCAAGCAAAGAGCGAGCTGAAACTAGTAACCAAGGCAAGCTTGCGAAAATAAAAGAATTCAGTTCTCTCTGTGTGTGCCAGGAAAGGATCGGAGGGAATTATGACTATGTAACAGAATTGTCAGGAATGGCCATGAGTACATAATAAGACGGGGTCATGATTCTTGACAGGATATGGCTTATTGTACTCCTGGATTTTATAGGCCTTTCTAGTTGATCTGGTGACATCTTTCCAGTGACCTTTGGTTCCTTGACAAAAATGCTTTTCTTCCCGGGTGACTGGAAGGTTATTACTGTCCCTTCTGCCCATGTGTGGTGGAATATATCTGGCCATAACCTATATTCATGTGCTGTAATATAATATTTTCCTGGGAGGAAAATGGCTAAAAGAGCTAGGTTATTAGGAAGGAAAGTGAAGACTAATGATGGGCAATATATGAGGCATATATTCTGTGATCCCGTGACAATGTCTCTTCTCTTACGAGGAAGTTTCTTGATCAAGCTATGTGTATTGGACAGGGTTCTCTAGAGAGACAAACCAGATTGCTAGTAATTATATATAAATATATTTATAAAGATAGATAGATCATTCAAGAAATAAACCATTAAATAATATACAGATAGATAATACAAGAAATTAACAGTTAAATTATAAAGCAGTGAGACACTAGCAGTCCTTCAAGTTTTGAGAGCTGCCAGGTGCCAGTCCCCTTCTGTAGAGAGAGCTGGGCTATATATACCCAGGCAGCAAACAACAAGGCAGGTCCCCAACTGTCATCAACTGTCAGTCCCCAGCTCCAGAGATGAACATTCCAATCGTGTGGGCTTAAAGGGACCTCAACTTACAGCGACACAGTCCACAGGCTAGGCATCCCACAGGTAGTGTACCCCTTTAAACTGAGGCACAGAACAACCAAAGCGAGGCTCACCGAGCCATTTATCCCTCTGCCCTTCAGTTAATCCTACTTGTGTTTATCGACCAGGCTGGCAAAATAAACTATAGCACTACGGAATTTACAATATCCTGTGAAGCCAAACATGGGAGTGGTCTCAGTTTAGTGGCTCATCCAAAGTGTCTATAGTGGACACTCTACAGCAGAGCCTCAAGAGATAGTCAGAGATCTCGGGGTCACACGATGGGACCCTTATTGGCTTAGCTTGTTGTTTGGGCTTGTGTACTGCCCAGCCTACCTAAAAGTTTCAAGTGTACCTGTATCTCCCATAGATACATCATATAAATACGAATAAAAATGCTGTGGTCCTGTGTAGAAAATTCTTTTCATTTACTGATTTATTTTGAAAGTCTTTTCTTAGAACAACCATGAGTTAAAGGCCTCAAAACATCAATCCAATTATTTCTATTCTCCAAAAGGATGTCTTTAAGTAAACCAGGGCTTTGAACTGGTTCATTCTGTTTCTAGCCCCTGTTGAGAATTTATTTTTCTACCCTAAGTATACTGAAACAGAATCTAGATGTTAACAAGATCCCTATAGGATTCTTTGGGTTTTCCCAAGTGATTCTCATATAACATATGAGAATATATTATATATATAATCATATATATAGCATGAGATATATCTCATATATTATATATCTCATATATATGAGAATATATTATGTAATATATTATATATTATAATATATTATATGTATATGTATATATCTCATATATATATGGCATCAAAGACCAAGAACAAAAAATTATATCATTGTGAATGAGGGATAGTGTGGAGTGGAAACCCAAAGTCCATCTGTAGACAATTGGACATCCTCTTACAGAAGTGTCTCAGAGAGGAGATGAGCCAGTCAGGGTGTAATAAAGCACTGATTAAATATGCAAGTTTCCTCTAGTTCTTTAATGTTTCCCCCACCCCCAACTATCATGACTCCAATTCTACCTTACATATCTGGCTAGACCAGATAAGAGCTGGAAACACAGGGAATCCTGGACAGATAAAGCCCTCACAACCAATATTGAGATTAGCCATACCAGGAGGGGAAGGTGGAAGGTGGGGGAAGAAAGGGGGAACTTATCACAATGATCTATCTATAACCCCCTCTCAGGGGGATGAACAACAGAAAAGTGGACAACGGGAGACATTGTAAGACATAAAAAATAATAATTTATAAATTATCAAGGGTTTGTGAGGGAGAGTGGGGTCAAAATGAGAAGCTGATACCATGGGGTCAAATAGAAAGAAACTGTTTTGAAAATGATGATGGCAACCGATGTACAAATGTGCTTGACACAATGGATGAATGGATAGATTGTTAGAGTTGTATGAGTCCCCAATACAATGATTTAAAAAAAAGAAAAATCTCAGAAACCCACACAGTGGTTTTACTGTGTCCTACAGGATCATGGTGATCTGCAATGGACTCAATGGCAATGAGTTTAAAGTTGTTGTGGTGTCTTTTTATTTGTTTGCATGTTTGTTGTTGTTGTGTTTGAGATACTTCTCGTTTACAACCTCTGAGAGGACAGAGTAGAGATGGCTGTACCAACAGGATTACCAACTGAGGCCAAAGGCTGGGGACCATTAAGATCAAATGTTGACCTTAGGACCTTTGACTGGGTCATTTCTGAACCCTCAGTCCCTGGTTCATGGCTTAAATTCCATTTGCTTTCTTGAAGAGCTGCCTTCTCATCAACGTTAAGTTTTCTGTTTCACCCATGCCACTCAACAATGCTGCTGCTTCCAGAACACACATTCTGGTTCAGTGGCTCCTTTGGGTGACCTTGTGTGACCCATCACTCAACTTTCCGGCAGCTCACTGTTTCATTCAGTGCTCCCCAGAGGCCGTCTCCATTGGATTCACCAAGGGTCTGTACAAAATACAGATTCCTAGGTTAATGCCACAGACCTAAGTAAATGGAATCTTGACAGTGGAGCTCAGAGACTCTGCATTTGGTGTACACACAGCCAAGCCATTTTTATAGACAATAAAGTTGGCAAGCCACTCCCTTAACGTAGAAGGGCACTGCCACTGATGGTATCTAAATGAGCTCAACGCACTGGTTTCCACTGACACACAGGTAGAAAAATGGCGTCGCCTTTTTGCTAAAAGCCCTTCTTCCCAGGTGAGCTCTCTCAGAACAACTTGGAGATGCCAACATGAAAATGAAAAGGGCTATTAGGCTCCATTTAGTAACTGCAGAATTACTGGGTTGTTCTATTTTATTATTTTTTTCAAGTCATTGGGTACAAATGTGTCAGCGTTTTTCTAATTTGAGTTTCCACTAGCAATCTGTTTTCCGGTGAACACCGAGTAAACTTCATACCCAGAAGCTAAAAAATTTGGATGCAACAACTCATTTACAGAATTCTCCTGTATTCATCAAAGAATAAAGGCATGATTTTATAAAATTGAATTTTAGAGCTCTTGTGCAATTGAAAGTCGTATGGAAAAATTTCCTCATTTTACAGCAGAAGCATTATTGTGACTTTTACCAACCCTATCGCTATCTCAGTTCATCACTGCCTGTCTGATAGTACGCATCCTTCAGCTCATTTGTCACATCGTCAGCCCGACCAGCTCTGTCCTACTCCTCTTCTGTCCAATTCCAGCAATTAATCTCAGCCTCCTTAAAGCATGTAGGTCATGCATTAATTAACTGGTTTCATTTGATATCCTTCTGGAATCCTGGGAAACAGAAACTACTCAGTAAATTCTTGATAACTTTTCATTGAAAGCACTCAGCTTAGGATACAAGAAACTAAAAAGAATGAGTCACGAAGACATAAAATTGTAAAATGAAACAATTTTAAGTCCTTATCAGTAAAAACATGCAAGTGGTTACCCTTTTCAAACAACAAGCGGAGATTTGCAAAACATATAAAACATAGGGTTCATGTATTCTACAAGAGATACAATTTGGACACAAAGATATTAGCAGGTTAAAAGTGTAAAGATAAATATATATAAAATCAGGCAGATGGTATTGAAGAGAGAACTAGAGAGTTAATATTAAAATAATATAAAATTGACTTCAAGACAAAATCTGTTATGAGACAAAGAAGGCCATCATAGGAACTTCAGAAGTTCATGGAAAAAGGAAATAAAAAACAATGGGCTTTCCCCAGGCCTTGTTGTCGTTCATTTCTGCAGAGTCCGTTTTAACCATGGCAACACCTGATGTTCAAAGTGGAACTACTTTGCAATGTTTTCAAGCATATCTTCGACGGGCGTTCCATGGGTCAGTTTGAGCTGCTGACCTTTCAGCTAGGAGTTTCATGCTTAGCCATTGCCACCACCCAGGGAGTCCTATCTAACAGTAAAAGGGTAAAATCACTAGTAAGGCATAATAATCACAAATATAGTTGTATCTAATATATTTAGCCCAAAATACATAAAGCATATACTGACCTAATAGAAAGAAAAATTAGACACTTCCACAATAATAGTTGGGGATTTCAGTACACTGCTCTCCATAATGAGTAGGACATCTAGACAAAGAGAGGGTGTGAGTGTAACCATGGTTATGAGTTGGATTGCTGACCACCAGGTCTGCCCTTTGAAAACAACAGCTGCTCTGTGAGAGAAAGCGGAGGCTTTCGACTCCAATAGGAAGTTCTAGTCTTGAAGTCCCACACCAGTTCAGTCCTATAGGGCTGAATTTTTGGCAGTTTCCTATCAAGATGTTCTTTGCACCTGTTTTTGAATTAACTTCAGAAAATTTTACTTGTGTGAATCTAATGCTTAATAATTCCTTCTTTATATTAGATGACCTTTCTTTGGAATGAACACAAATATGGATTTAAGTGGTACTGTGTCAGAAACTCACAGGGACAGTTCTGCCTTGCCCTCCAGGGTCCCTATTAGTCAGAATTGACTCAATGGCAGTGAATTATGAGATAGTCAGAACTGCCTCTTCTTGATGAAATGTGATATTAGCTAAGATGGATGATTTTATGAGCCAGATGGTTCCTACAACCTCACTACTAAATGAAAGATCCCTACTTTGAACAGAGAAGTCTAACTTCAGAGAGCATTCTCATATGAGCACACTAATATGAGGATGCTCATTCCAGACTCATGCTCTTCCAGCTATGGACACCAAGCCACGGTGAAAGATGATGGGTAATTAAACATTATGAAAGCTAAATTTCAAAATCATACCCTGTTACTGGTTAGAATGGCTGAATTTCACAATATGGCCACAGGATTGTAAAATGTCAAACCCAGAATCACAATGAACACAGTCTGGACATCTCAATAGAGTTCTCATGAAGTGAGCATTTGTTATCCGAGATGCATGAAATTAGTAAATCAATAATTTTAAAGCTTTAAAAAGTACATACGTGTTTCCTTCGTCACCGCACCAGCTACTGATTTGGAAATAATCAATTATAAAAATCCCATAAGAGAATGTCAAAATCGTCCTTGCATTTATTGTTATTCTTAAATAATCCAAATAAAGTTTATTATGCTGTGTTCTAAAACCTTGAAAGAACCCTCAGTGACCTTCCTTAGTTATCTGCTAATTGTCTCTATTCATGCATTCAACATTCATTAATTCATTCATTTATGAGTTCAGTAATCACAGGCTCCCTCTGCCCTAAAATAATATTCAACCCAGAAATCAGTCCTTGGCATGGAAGAGAGCAGATCAGACAACAGAAAGCAGTTAGTTAGCCAGTGAAGAGACGGCCAAGTATAAACAGCCATCTGAAACTGACACTGGAAGCAGTCCAGAGAAGAGGCTGGGCATCAGATATGGTCATATTCAGTAAATGGCTTGAATTTCAGGGAAACTTTTAACCTGGGAAGTTCAGATGCATGAAGAGTAAGAGGAAGCACTTCCCTGAGTGGGATGAAGGCACGAGGGATATCCTATGTCAGAGAAAGCTAGTTGATTTTAATGCAGTCAACTTGCTAAATCCTCCGATCAACTTGAGTCCACTCGAGGATGCCTTTCACATGTTCTCAGTGCACTCTGTATAGACTTCCATAAAGAAAGCCATCTCATTAGACCATAACAACAGCATATTAGGTTGGGTTCTCCGGAAGGAAAATAAGTATATATCTATATCTGATCTGTATCATTGATATCTCTATCTATTGCTCTATCACCTATCTCTCTATCATCGAGAGAGAGAGAGAGAGAGAGAGAGAGAGAGAGAGAGAGAGAGAGAGAGAGAGAGAATTTAAATTGTAGACATGGGCAAATCCCACCTGTCTCCCTATAGGTTGATGGCTCCTGAGGTAGATGAATCCACAGTCAACAGGTGAGATTTGTGACTGGAGAATCCAAGGTGGACAGGTCACCTGATGATGTGATGATGGAAGATTGAAGGTTTAGAAGCCAGAAGCAGAATCCCGACCCAGCAAGCATCCCTAGAGGGGATATTGGCAAATCCCTGAAGAAACTTCTTTCAATTGCTTTAGGCCTGTGATCTGAGGAAGGAATTGCATTCTACCCTAATCTTTTTACAGCCGATTGTCTGATTGTAGTGGCTCTCATTCTGGAATCCATCACCTGGCGTTAGGTCACATTACAGGAGATTCCTAGGCATCAACTCCCAAACCACTGGGTGTTCTGTCCTACGCAAAATTGACACAGAAACCTAGGTATCCCAAACAGTATTTTTTAACTGCCTAATTGACTATCGCCACCTTGAGGACAAGAAATGGCATCTCATTTCCTCTCCTATACCTAATATCACAGACAGAGTTAGTGATAACTAAGTATTGAATGACTAAGCTAAATGTTCCCAACAGTCGGTGAATTAGATCTTACTTTTCCCCTTGTGCAGACTAAAAGGTGAAATAAACAAACAAACAAACAAACAAATCATATTTGCTGTAATAAAAAAAAATCATATTTGCTCAGGGTCATTTTCTGCTGAATGCAGAAAAGTACTGGAATATTGGATTTGATGAAAGAATTGACTGGAAAATTAGAGAGAGAAGAATTGGAGTGTAACTTATTTTTTACAAAAGGTGGGTTAGTGTTGAGACCTGAAAGCCTGACAGCCCCTGGAGAGAGAGGAGACAAGGGAGCTGCCTCCACTGAGATCTACAGCATGAGAAAGGCCAGGAGGCGGGGATTCCCAATGTGTGTTGGTAGTAGGCTACAGATACAGACCATTATGCCTATAATCAAATCTCCCTGTTAATGTCTTTCAGACATATGAAGAGATTTTGATAGAAATGTGTTCTAAATCATAGCTTTTGAATATGCATATGGTTCCAAGGAAGAGAATTTTCATACCATAAAAAAAAGTATGCCCAGAAGTGTGAGCATTTCTGAGGACATTTGATTGTCATCGTGAAGTGAGAATGGGTTTTCTTCAGCATTCGGTTTCCAGGTTACTCGCTATTCTCAGACGGAGGCAAGGGAGGTAATATGTGTCCAAAGTTCCATGCAGACACAAGTTACAAACACAGTGCTTTACAGGATTTGACAGATCAGTGCCATGTTCTGGGAAGAATATCCAGAGCAGAGAGACCAGTTTCAGGTGAGATTACTGGCACTTTCAAAATACTCACTCCATAGCTCAGGGCCATATGTCAAGTAAGGAAAGGCGACTCCCACAGGCATCCGTGTCACTCTGGGTTGACTAGAGAAACAAATCCAGAGACACTCATATGGGTCTAGCAGATAACTTTATATCGAAGAGAAATTGCACATTTTAGAACATCCCAGCCCAATCTAGATCAAGTCCATAAGTCTGATATTACCCCAAATATCAATCCTAGTCCATAACTGTCTCTTTAGACTCACGCAGTCATGCAATGATGCTGAATGCAGAAAGATCACTGGTCAGTGGGTGGAAAGTCTTATGGATCCAGTGGTGGTGGAAACATCTCAACACTGGCATGGGACTCCATGTGGCTCTTCTAGTTCCAGGGCTCTGGCTGCATCAGTATAGATCCATGTGGCTTGTCAGCAGGAAGACAAAGCAGTGAGTGATTCCACCCTACAGTGAGCTATTTATCTTCTTTGTGCCTCCAAATGAGGTCATCAAGCTGCAACTTGATTGACATGCTAGACTCCACCCTTTCACACGTTGACAGGAGTTTATGTAACTGCCACAGCATCCGTTAAGTACCTCAGTAACGATGGAAAGGGTATTTAATATACCAAGACGATTCATAAATTCTCCTTTCAGTATGAGTGGAATATGACAAACTAGAAAATGTCTGTGGAGAAAACAGGGATCCAATGCCAAAGAGACATATTTATCATCCATATAAACTATTACATCTCCAGGCCTTAACCCCATAAAACCCGTCCCTACTTCTGGCAAGAGTCTTAGTGTTGAGCAGCTAACATCCCTGTATCACTCTACACCTCCACTGGAGCTGTTGTCCAGTTTTATTGCGGCTTATCAACTAATGTCCATGAAAGCCACTTCACGGTCAAGTAGGTGGTGGTTGGTAACATAAGTCAACTAATCAGCAACCTGCCCTTGATTTCTCTGTGACCCTCTAGAACAGTGGTTCTCAACCTGTGGGGCATGATTCCTTTGGGTGTCGCCCGATTCATAATAGTAGCAAAATTACAGTCTGAAGCAGCAACAAAAATAATGTCATGGTTGGGGGTCACCACCACATGAGGAACTGTAGGAAAGGGTTGCGGCATGAGGAAGGTTGAGACCACCGCTCTAGAAGGGTACACAACGCTTCTACCTACCTTTCCTGCTTCCTGAGATCTCATCCTCTCTGTTGAGTCGCCTTCACTGTAGGCTCCTTGGACTTCACGCTGCTCTTGGTCGGTCTGCAGAGCAAGCACTAGGGAACCCCGTGCATATGTTAATCCAACCTGCAGCGAATCCCTTCCTTTTTCATGTTCCCCAATGTCAACGATCACGTTAACCATGGTTGTACCAAACTGTGCAGTCAATATATGTCCATGTGTTTGTCTTTTATTTCACTATTATCTCCTAGATGTCAAGAACAACATATTTTTATTTTTAACACAAGCTACCTACACAGAGTACAAGATAGGGTACCTTTCTTAGAGAAATTCTTTAATAAATGTAGGCCTAGTGCAATGAAAAAAGGATTCTTGGCTTGCTCTGTGTCTCATCCTGCCAGCATCGTGACCACCTCTGGGTTTTGCTTTTCTTTTAAAGTTTGTGTTGTAGATTTCAAAAATGACCACCACACTTTCTTTCTCCCTATCCTAATGCCCTTAATGATGTGCCCATGAGCCTCTCACGTCAAGAGGTCTATTTTCTCTCTCTCTCTCTCGAATCTGGTCCAGCTTTGCGACATGCTTTGACCAGTAGAATCCCCTGGGAGTGATGGCGTGCCCGCAGCGAACTGGCCCTCTCCAGGCTGCGCGTGCTGTGCCTGATCTTTTGTAGCTCCCATCTTACTCTCCTGTGACCACTGGCAGCCCGAGTCTGACGTCAGCCACTGAAGTCCTGGAGATAGTTGTCCCTGTCAGCTGTCCCACACAACAGCCAACCAACAACCAGAAACAGAGCTGCCTGGTTGACCTACAGCCAAATGTGAACACAAGAGCAGGCCAGGATGAGACAAGAATTGCCTAGCTAAATAAACATTGTTCATTAACGCCACCAAATTTCACAGTGATTTATTTCACCTTTGTTAGCAAAGTGGTGCGAGCTTGAGCGCTGGCATCCAATTATGTTAATACCCAGATTTAGTCAACAAGAACCCACAGCAGAGGCCTTGGAGGCCTAACTGCTGGATAGACCCCAGCATGGGCTGGAGAGCTGCCCCCTGGCACCGTTGCTGGAGAGATCACTTGCCCTTCTTATGCTTTCAATATTGCTATTGCGCTCCTGGTTGCTCAGACGGGAGAGTTGTAATCTCATGTTCATAAATATGTGGCTGTTCAGGCAATTTGTTTGGATATAATTATGCTAGTCCCCTAAGAAATTCCTGTCACCTAAGTGATTGAAAATTCACCTTGGAGATACTGCATCTGGCTGGTTCTTGTTCATTCAAGTGCGCCCTTGCCAGGGAACAATGCACTGTGCTCTGCCGCACTCTCTGCTTAAATGCCGCTGTCTTCTTGGTGTGACTCTTGCCAGCAAACACGAGCATAAAACACAGCTCTTGAGAATCTACAGGAGACAATAAGTCTGGAGGCTCTGCGCAGCAAAGAGGTAAGAGGTTCACAAACTGAGAACAATGCTAGCTTGAATGCCATAATTTGTTTGGTTTTCCCCCTTTTATTTGGATTGTTTTGAAAAAATTAGACTGTTCCTGCTTCTATTGAATGGTCTGCCTCAAAGAGGAATTGATAAAATGTCCCATTTCCAGGAATTATACAGCTTTGATCTTTAGGGACTTTGTAAAAACTCTTTCCATGGAGAGTCTATTTCTCTTTAGCACTGCAAGGAATACTGATCAGGGGGTCTCACAAAGAGGCTAATTTACCTGGATAACCTGTACGCCTCCAAGTATTGCATACTACAAGTGGAGCTTAGGAGAGGTCTGCTTTGGGTACAAGTAATAAAGGGAAACACGATCTTTAGGGAATGGAAAAACCATAGTAAAATAGACACAAAAAATATTGGCTCTTTATTATAACCATGAACTAGAGATTCTAACTAATATCAGTGGTAAGATTCTTTTTATCAACTGAGATCCAAGAACCCTGACCTTGCCACATCACTGACACCAAGGTGTTCCTTTTTCCACAAGGGTGTCCCTGAAGGAGGAGACATGTTTATCCAATGATTCTGTGCAAACTGAGATCATTTCAGGAGTCTTCTGACAGGAGGTGACTTTAGGGTTTCTTTTCAATAAGAGACATAAGTGCCCTTAGAAGTTGGAAACATCTGAAAGCCATACTATTTTCTGTTACCCCGACCTGTAAGCAGCAGGGAGTGAGAAGGTTGTTCATCCCATGAATGGAAGAGCAAGGACAAGCCACTGGTACCTCCTCAAATTCCACGTGCCTAATTATGCTTTCCTCCCCTGCCCTCAAGGAATCCCCAACTGTTGGGAGCATACCGTATAAAACATAACACGCGGATGTGTGTCCTTCCACGTTGTTAGACCTATTTGCCTGATAGGATAAAAAAAATCAATAAACTAATTCACAGAGCTTCATGGTCCTATGATTTAGTTAGAAGTAAGGCAGGGAAGGGGGCAGTCCCATTGTCAATAATGCAAGGCGTGTGCGGTACAGTGGTCTGCTCTGATCAGGGTCACAGATACAGTTTCCCCTTGAGTAACTCTTGACTCTGCATGGACAAGTCTGACATCTTTAAAGTGCTAAGAAGCACGGGTGTCACTTCGAGTACTAAATTGTGCCTGGCTCACGCCATGCTCTTTTCTATGCCTTCAACCCTACACAACGAATAGAGCAGAAATAAGAAGAATTGACGCAGGTGAGTCATGGTATTGAAGAACATTGACAGTAGTGCGTCCTGCCAGAAGAATAAGCAAATCTGTTTGGGAAGCGGTTTAACCAGAATGCTCCGTTGAAATGAGGGTGATGAGATTTTTTCCCTGTACTTGGGACCTGCTACCAAGAGGGACCAGTCCCTGGTCAAGGACCTTAAGTTTGTTCAAGTCAAAGGTGAACCCCAAAGAAGAAAATCCTCCACAGAACTGCTCGACCCAGTGACTGCACCATGGGCTCAGACATAACAAAAAGTAGGAAGAGGATGCAGGACCAGCCTCTGCTTTATTTCCTTATAAATAGGTCACTATGAACCAGAATGGACGTGGTGGCACCTCACAACAAGACTTCCAAGTGAAAAAGAGCCAAGGGAGTGCACTTGTCGGGGAAGAGAACCCAGAGGTTTCCTTTCTTGTACGTTACACCCCACAAAAATGAGTAATGAAAAAAGATATACACTCATGAGTGTGTGTATGTGTGTGTATGTACACACACACACACCAATCTATGAGTGTAAGTCAAAAAGTATTTCTACTAGAGTTCCGGTTGATACATGCATGCATTTATTCCAAGCAACAAGGATTTAAGCATTCCTCTGTGATAAGTGGAGAGTTGCAAACCTGTCCTCTCACTGAAATGCATCTTGGGTTCACTGGGGTGCCTTTCAGAATAGTAATTCAATCAAAACAGTGGCTTCCAAGGAGGTGTGCTGGGTCCATGAACCTCAAGGCCGAAAAATCAGCTAAGAAGATTATGGCGACGATTTGGAATATGGGGGAGGGGGAAGATTCCGAAAGGGTGACCTTTATAGATTGTCCTGAAGAATACAGGAAGATCACGGGGGCTTACTATCAAAAAGTTCTATGAAAATTCAAAACTACACCGGTAAGAAAAAAGCCCTGAACATTTTGCTGGGAAATTGTTTTCCATCAGCCCTGTCCACCTTGTTCTTCTGCGAGAGGCGCCGGGGCTGCCCTGTGAGAATGTTGCTGGGACACTTTGCGGCACCCTCTCCACAGCCTGCTCCGGCTCCTCAGACTCTTTCTGTGCTCTAAGCTCTCCAGCCACGGAAAAGAACTGTAACTGCAGCTCCTTCAGGGGGTCTCCAGTACCTTGTTGACCCGCTGGAGATAGAAGGAAACAAAATTTGGGGGCAGGGAATACTTAGCAACCCACCTTCAGGGGTGTACCGGCTTAGATGGAGAATATGACATGAAATCATAGCTTCTGGGTGTACTATTCTTGTTTATTCGGGGTTATTATGATTTTGGAGAACTAGTTTGACTTAACCTTGTAGCCATGCACCAACAAAACACCAACACACTGCCATAGAGCCTAACTCAAAATGTTGAACTGCTGTGGTGGGTTCCAAAGTGGTCACTCTACCAGAGTGGAAAGCCTCGTCTTTCTCCCATAGACCAGCTGGTACAGGGATTGGCAAACAGTGGCTTGAGAGCCATGGGCAGTTTTGGTCAGTGTAGGCATGTGGCTCTGAAATAAAAGTGAAAATGGAAATAAACCATTTAAAGGATAGTATTCAGATAACAGTGGTTTCATTTGTTTGTAAAAATATATGTATGGCTCTTGACTAATTTCTAAATTGTTGTGAGGGATACGATTGGCTCTTCTGTCTCCAAAGTTTGCCGACACCTGGGCTGGTGATCTCAAACTGCTGAACTTGTGGTTAGCAGCCCAATGCATAACCACAATGCAGTCAGAGCTCCTCTGTGTGTATGCATACACCCACAAGCACAAAGACATACCTTCCTACCTCAGTCCACAGGGAGGGCATGGAGACAGTGCCATTGAAGTAAGCATGAGCACACCTAACTGCTAGAGATCGTGGATTTTAAATATTCTCTGTGAAAAGGGCCAGAATCCTTGTCCATAACATGTTCTGTGAAGTAGGACATTCCGTGATTTAGATATTGTTGGACACGCTGTTTCCTGGTCCTGCTTTTCATTTAAGCACCTCAAACAAGCTTCCTCCCCTAGCAGTGATGATCAGTGTATGGAGAGGGATTTGTTTTGGGTTTGGTCCTCAATCTTCATCTCCTCAATATGGATCAGCAGCTTCTCCGTATCTTACACAGGTTCCTTCCCATTGTCATCAGCCTGTAGCTTTCCGTTGAGCGATGCTTTCATAGCTTGGAGGATTTTCTCTTTCTTTTTGAGGATCATCTTGCATGAGATAGGCCTACCTTGCCAGCAATGACATTTACTGAGTTTGTGTCATTTAAAAACCTGTCACTCTGCTTCCAAATCCATACTTCTGCTTTGCCTCTCGCTGTGGTTACCATCAGCATTGTGTTCGCGGCATTTTAGCGCCACAACCCACTTCACGGTAATATTTTTAACAGATAAATCAACGGGGAGATGGTAGCGCTGCAAGTCTCGAGTCATAAGATACATGAAACTGGAGCCTGCGGCCTGTACGCAAAGCATGTGCTACTGACGGTGCCCATATAAGCCAGCAACACAGGTGTGTATTGTGATTCCAAAGCCATAGAACGGTGTGAGGTGCTGCTGAGTCAGCGCCAACTCATCACTATCCCATGGACAACAGAGGGAAACACTACATGGTCCTGCTCCATTCTTAAAATCATTGCTAATGTCCGAGCCTGTTGTAGCCACCGTGCCATTCCATCTCCTGGAGAGCTTCCTCTTTGTTTGCTGGCCCTCTACATTACTGCTCTTTTTCTAGGGACGTGTGTTTCTGGGTCTTAGATTCTTCGTCTATTCCATTTTCTGCTTATTAATGAATGTTTTGCCCATTTCTTCTCTTTTTAAGCTGCGCCCTATCAGCCGATGAAGGCTCTGAGAGTTTTACTCTGCCCACACCCGCAATGTCGACTCTACTTGTAGGAAGAAGACTTCCCCAGTGGTATTCAGAGGGCCTTCCAACCTTTGATGTTTATCTCTGGGCACTCTACCACACAATGTGCCATTGCCATTTATATGACTCGCAATGTCTAGTCTGCTCTTAGTCTGGAAGCCCCACTGAAATCTGCTCATAATGGATTACCCTGATGGTACTTTAAGTACCAGTTGCATAGCTACAAATATTACAGAAAATATAAGCTACCAGTGCACAACCAACTGATAGAAGAGTGGGGCCAAACAGGTGTATTATAACTTATACAGGTACTATGCCATTATATGAAGAAGAAAGTGGCATCAGGAATGGAGGGTGACTTATTAACAACCTGTGATATGCAGATGAAACAACCTTGCTTGCTGAAAGTGAGGAGGACTTGAAACATTTGCCAATGAACATCAAAGATTTCAGCCTTCAGGATGGATTGCAATTCATTGTAGTCCTCACCACTCCACCATCAGAGAAAAGGTTGATGGAATCAAATATTTTTGTCTTGCTCGAATCCACAATCAATGCTCACTGAAGCAGCAGTGACAAGGTCAAAAGATGTGGTGCACATAGGAAAGTCAGCTTCACAAGTTCTGTAGAGTACTGAAAAGTAAGGAGGTCACTTTGAGGACTTAGGTGTGCCTGACCCAAGCCACAGTGTTTTCAGTTCCCTCATATGCATGTGAAAGTTGGATGCTGAATAATGAAGAATGGAGAAGAATTGAAACATTTAAAATGCGGTGCTGGAGAAAAATCCAGAAAGTGTCCCGGCCTGCTCAAAAGACAGACTAATCTGTCGTGGAGGAAGTACAGCCAGTGTTCCTTAGAGACAAGGATGGCGAGACTTCATCTTACAAACTGAACGTGTTCTCAGGAGATCAGTCTCTGGAGAGGGATACAATGCATGGGAAAATGGAGGGGCCGGCAAGGAGAGGAATGCCAACCATGAGATGGATTGGCAGAGTGGCTTTGTCAATGGACTCAAGCACAGGGATAGCTGTGAGCATGGCACAGGACCCAAAAGTGTTCTGTTGTGTTGTGCCCAAGGTCACTATGGGTTGGAACTGATTGAATGGCACCTAAAATTGCATTGTATCCAGGAGACTGGAGATAACTACATTGTGTGGGATTTTGGAACTCTTATTATAATCTTATCGGATTATGGACATAGATGGACGTAGATGAGGACAGATATTGCCTGAGTATATTATGCAGCATATGAACATATATACATATATATCAATATTTAAAAGAGAATCCATAAATCACCCCTGCAATTGATTTATGACAAAGGCACCAAGACAATTCAAGAGAAATGCAGTCATTGTTTTACTATATGATGTCAGAACAATTGTGTGAAAAAATAATAAAGCAAAACAAAAATTGTGAACCTTAATCCTTACCACACACCTATGAAAGAGTCAAATTGCAGCAGAGGATAAATTTAAATGTAATAGTAAAAACTCTAAAGCCCATAGAAGAAAATACAAGAGATAAATAATTTTGCAACCTCAGGTGAGGAGAATATTTTTTGCGTAGAATGCTGAAAGCATACATCCTAAAAGATAAAACATTATTCAAGTGAACTGTGGCAAAATAAAACTTTTTAAAAAATATGAATAAGAATGAAAAGCAAATTCCAAGCTGAATTAAATATCATATATGAAAATATTATATAAAACATATGTATTATACATATCAATATATTTGGGATATGTTTTATAGATAAAGGCAGTCTTAGTCACAAGACAAAACTAAAAGTAAGCAAATGTTCCTTACCAGGTAATTGATGCATCAATCCTGATACATGCACACAATGACACTCTCTTCACCAAGAGATAGACTTGAACATGAATATCAAAAGCATAATATCGAAAGATTTAAAACAAAAATGTACATAATATACACTAGAAATTAATAAAAACATAGTCAACATTTAATATCTGGATTGTAAATGGACACAAGAAAACTTCCTGAAGTGAAGAAATGGCCTAGATCTGATTTTGTATTGTTGTTCTTATGGTGTGTGTGAGTGCCAAGATTTGACCCTCCAAACAATTTAGAGGAGTGTATTTTATTGTACCTAAATTTCAAAAATTCATAGGAGCAGAATTGGCACTTGGAAAGGGCAAGTATTGGTCTGCACTTGCCAAGGTAACTCACCACGGTCTTTCCAAGAAAATCAGCAAGCTGACAGCAGCTCTCGATTCTATCACTAATGGATAGGGCAGACTACATGGGAACTGATTAAAAAAAGAAAGTTCAGGTTTAAGAAATCAGATTCCTGGTTGAGTTTCATGTCACAATGAGCGACTATTTTAAGGTGTCAGCTTGCGCACAGCAGGCCCTGTGCCTTCTTTCTCCGGGATCCACTGGACACGAGAGCTGTTTCGCTCACCACAGCAGGATATAAAAACTTTCCTCAAGAACGTGAACTTGAAAGTTCTACGAGCAAGCTTCTGAGAACATCGTCGCCTAAAATTAACATTTCAGTCTGAATAGGTTTTTCTCGTCCCGTCTCATCTTCAAGGAAAACTGAGCAATAATGACCTTCTGACCTAAAACAGTTTTCATTTTTGAAAGGGAAAATCATGTGCAGCCATCTGGAGATCACATATTACAGTGTCACAAGCCATCTTTAGCAGACAGTACCAAGAAATTAGGCAAAGATGTGTCGGAAAAGGGCAGACAGGTTACTAAGTGAAAGCAATAGGGATGGGTCATTCCTCGTTCAGTCATGTGGGCCACCACCTCCTTGTTTTAAGTTTTGTTTTCCCTTTGAATGTAACATTCTAAAAAGTGATCACTGGTCAATTTTTCATAAAAGACTTAGCAAACTCTAGAACTCTAATTTCATGTACTCCTCTCTCAATGTTTTTTTTTAAATTTTACAGAGAGCATGATTGTTGTTGTTGTTGATTTGCTTTTGTCGAGCTCCAAGGCTTAGTTGGCGCCTTTTCAGAGAGACCGAGTCAATTAAGGCTGGTTTCCAAACTTCCATGTTTTCTGTTCGAGGCAGCCGTGAAGCTCCACAAACACTTTTGCCATGTCTCAAAATTCTTAGGGAGCAAAACTATCCTCTGAGACTATTTCATTACCTCGATTTATATCCCTTATGACATTGCTGTCTCACCTAGTTGTCGCCCATACGGAATTCCTGAAATTGACATGCCATTCCACCGCTTCCACTGAGGCAGCCTGCCCCCTCCTGGCCCTGCGCTCACTTTCTACATTCCCAGGCATGAGTCTTATCCCTTTTCACAGCAGTTCATTCCTGTGTGTTCACCAGAGCTCACTCTCAGCTACTTCTGATGCTGTGCACAGCTGAAATTATTTGGCTATTATTCTTTTTAAATCTTTTCTTGGGCGGAGGTGGTTGTAGTCTACATAGCTGTGTAAGGCTTTCTGTCCCGAAGACGGGTGGAAAGAGGTGGTCTGAAAACAGACTAGAGGCTTCAACTGTGATCTTGAGATACGTGACTGGGAGAGACCTGCGTCTGGAGAAAGACCTCGTGCTTGGTGAGATGTAGGGGCGGCAAAAGGAGGCAGATTCTCCACACACGAGACACCTGCCACAATAAGCTCAAGCCGAAGAACAATTGTGGTGATGGCCCAGGACTGGGCAGTGCTTCATTTTGCTGTCTATAGGCTCGAAATGAATGGAAATGAACTTGGTGGCACCCGGCAACCTCACCTTGAGATATAGTCTCTGTGACTGCAAGACTATTGATTAAAACCGGAAGCGCCAAATGTGGCACTAGTCAACATCCTTTAAGTAACAAATATCTGTTGGATGTGTTCTGGGTGCTGCTCACTTTCTAAAAGCCGGGCCACACGGAACAACCATACAATACGCATAAGTTCTCATGGCACCACTAATTAGAAAAGGAGTCAGTGGGCAGATCAGTCCAGATTTTAAATAGATTTGAGAGGGAACCAGCATGCCGCAGGACCACATAATATGAACCTAAGTCTTGGGAGAAAGAGAAATATCCAACAGTATTTACTCCTGTTTTGTATTAAACAATTAATCATTAAATATTTTTATTCCATTGGAACAGCAGCCTATTTCCAATCTGCCCAGAATTGCCTTCGGCAGTAACAATTCTTAGATTTAAAACTTAGAAGACCTACCTTAGAAAAAAGACATGGTTATCCTAATTACAAAGTAAGTATCTATAAGATTCGAACACATCTATTTGCTGAAGGCCATTCCCGCTGCTCAAAAATAAATATAAATGTGATTTTGTCACTGCTCCATTGCCCTCTGTCCCTCCTTTCCACTGAGATTTCTCAGTGGCATTTGCCCATGGCACTCATTCAATAAAGAGAGAGCAGACAGCAGCAGGGGCTGGGGACTTTCCTAAACTGTTTATCTAGGCAGCCACCATAGCCCTCTTGGCTCAACCTTAGCCAAGACCAAGACGATAGTGAACAGCAGATCAAAGGCAGCAATCCCCGGTGTCAAGCAAACCACCCTGCTTTGAGATAGTAGGCTGCTTCCCAGTGGAACATCGAGGCGATTTTCCCACAATAAGACCCCTCCAACTGCACCGCTGCCGATGACATCCTGTGATGTCTGCCCCAGAGGTCAGATCGCAGTTTTCGATTCACACCATTTGATTAAAGAAACCAGAGATGTGTTGCCCTTGGAAATAGGCTTCCGTAACACTAGATCAAAACATCCTGTGTCTCCAGGAAAGCTCAGGTTATTGTCTCTTTATCCAATTTCTTTAGATTTATAAAGGCAGGAAGAGCTCTAGGTCTCTGAAGAAATTGTACAGCTAAGAGTAGATTTAATAATATAAATTTTCCTCCTGCACGGCAATAGTGACTCACAAAATAACAGAAGCACTCAGGGTTGTGACATCCCAGGGAAAAGCAAAAAGTTGGAACCCATATATTTATCTTTCCATAATTAGACTCTGCTCTAGCTGTCACAAAGAACATCGCGGCATTCCGAGACACCAACAGCATTTAAATTGGGGGTGATACTAAAAAGGAAGGCAGACTCCACTTTAAAGCCAGCGGATCAGTTTGGAGACATATCCCAAAGGAAGCCATGCCATTCAGAGTTTTGTGGAAACCCAGTGGCTTCTCCGGTGTTACTTCCACCTCTCAGGCACACCTGTCTTCTTAAAAGAGACACAGTCTGCACATTAAACACCTCTGAAGGCCTTTTTGGAAAGAGAGATTCATGTCAGTGGTCATTAAAAGCTGTGTGAGGGCCTCATAAACACAGGTTCTGTGTGGAATTTCCAGAACAATCCATCAATCCGCAATAGTCCTGGAGGGGCTGTTACAAAGGCACTGGGAGCCATTGGAGGTCCTTGACCAGATGACTGGCATATAGAAAAGGTTTCTTATGGAGCTAGGGTATTGGCAATATGAATAACAGGAGGGGAAAGGTAGTTATCAGACAGTGTGATGGGTAAGAGTCTTTTGAGATCCTCGCCCAGACAGGGTGGCAGTGGATATGGAATGAATGATCATGAGCACTCTTGGGCCAGGGGGGTAGGAGAGAGTGAAGACAGGACTAGTGTTGAATGGATCAGGGAGACCTGAAGAGGTGGAAGAATACCTAGAGTCCAGACAGAAGCATCCTGACATGGGGAAGCCATTACTTTGTCAAAAATACAGGCCAGAACATAGAGCCACCTTGGAGGGAGAATGAGGTCATGTCAGAGCAAGATGAAGAACAGGGGGAGACTTCAGGCTTCTCTAAAGAACTAGTTTCAGGTACCCATCCCCTGCACCCACCCCATCAGATTTCCCTTCCTCGGTAACCACGGGAGCAGCTTCTGCAATCCTAATTCTAACGTTTGGCTACAGGCTCCCGTGCTGAATCTGAATCAGGGTAGAGGCAGCTGGCTGCACACAGAGCCATCCCTATCTGCACATGCCAGACTCTCCCGAGGGGGGTGGGGGGAACACAAAGCATATCTCAATGCAAACTGGTTAAGGGAGCACTTTTCTCTCAAGGTCCTGAGAAGCACTATGTGTTCACAAAGGGATAATTGGCAGGTGCAGAGATCTCTGCCCCTGAACTGTCACAGAGAGATTCTTACAAAGACCTCTTAGAAACACAAGAAACAAGTATATATATATATATATATATATATATATATATATATATATATATATATATATATATATATATATATATCCCTTTAATGTTGGGCTGTCCATTGGAAAGAGATACTTCCATGAATGTTGCCTTGCTGCAAGGACTGGATGGTGAGCTGGTTCGTGTAAAGTCACACTCTGCTGCAGAGGAGACAGAACTGAAGTCAGGACAGGAAGTGAATAAGGGGGAGTGGGTGAGCGGCCTGTGGGATGAGGCATAGTGCTAAATGGTCAGTTCACATTTCTAGCTTGAATCCTTAGCTTGGACAGAGCCATTTCATAAAACCCATCGCAACAACCAAAGAAACAAGCGATGGTCTGAGGGGAGGAGAACCATCCAGACAGTCAAGTCCACTGGAAAATACTGTATAGATATATAAATAGTTAGGCTTTGAAGATCCTGAGAGGTTTTAAAAGTGGTTGGAGGTCATGTAATGCAGACCACAGGTACGAGGGACTCTCTTCAAAAAGGTAAGGGATTAGGAATACCATGGTAGCCCTGGCTCTTTCCATCTACTCACCTAGGACCTTCCCTAACTCTTCTGGACCTCAGACTTCCCAGCTGTGTTAGTAGACATGCATAGACTCATGGTCACAGTGGGTGCTAACTGAAAAGTTGGAGATTTGCCTCCATCCAAAGCATCTCGGGAGAATGTCTTGGTACTCTATTTCTTAAAAATGAACCATTTAAAACACTATGGAGTGAAGTTCTACGTTTGAGCGCAATGAACTAGACCGTAACTGTCTGTCACCTCCGGTGAGTTTTGCCTTTTAATTGCTCTGTTGTTCTAATGCAATCGGAGACTGCTCTTCTGACAACATTCTCTGTGACGCTCACCTTTCTTAAGAACTGAATTGTATCCACCGAACATGTATGCTGATTTCCTGGCTTCTGTCCCTATGGGTATGATTTTGTTTGAAATTGTTTTTCCCCTATCTTTTTAGGTTAATGAGATCATAACTCTGTAGAATGGATCCTAAACATAACGACCTCTGAGTTATAAAAGACCGGTATTATATGGGTAAAAAACTCCAGATCGAAATATATCTTATTAAGACTTCTTTATAAAAATTATCCCAATGAGGGAGACCATCCGCAGGAAGCTATAATGGTGTACCGAGGGTTTGTGGCCATTGGACTATTTATATAGAGCATAGAAAATCATGGAAATTGCCCCAAATCTAAATTGGTGGCAGATCAATTCATCACAGTCTTTGGCAACACTGTGGAGTTTGGAAAGAAACAATGACTGGGATATGTATTGTATTAATGTGGATTAGGAAAGTGTACTGGGTCGGTTCTGGGGCCTTACTCCCTTGGTCACGGTATGTGTGACCGTTACGCGGCCCTCATATTCCAATTTCCATTAAAGGCAAGCCCGGGCGAGGGCTGGAGGAGGAGAATGCCCCTCCCCGGACTAGTTAGGGACACGTCAGTCATCCTGTTTCAAACACCCTCTAAGACACAGCTTTTCGCATGTCAGGTTAATGGTCAAAAATAACTCAACAGCGACTAAATATATGATGGAACTCAAAATGAGGTGGGCTCCAACTGGCAAATGCAGCCTTGAGCAAACCAAGTGCTTAGATTTTAAGCTTTAATACATCAGAATATGCACAGAGACATAGGGGAGAGACACAACACTACATGACCACAGAGGCAGGTAAATCAACAGGTCAGAAACTACAAAGATTTCTGGCTACCAGCAGCTAGAAGAAGGACCTCCATCTAGACCCACACCGTGAATTGGATTTATGGTCTCCTGAACTATGAGAAAATAAGTATCCACTTGTGATATTTCTCCTAAGGCAGCACTGGGTAACTAAAACAATCCCTTGTTCCCCCAAAGATATTTTTCATTCCATCTTTGCCATATAGTTTTGTCCTAATAAGTTAAAAATCTCACATGGTTCTCCATATATTCCACATCCTGTCTTAGCTCAGGCACAAGCAAATTATACATGCAAACCACCTGAATTATTCCCTCTCCCGTCCTTTAAAAGGCAACGATTGCTAGATTGGGCGATCTATATGCGTCTACCTACTCACAAGCACAAACTCCCTGGAAGAACCTAGGGAGGGAATAAGCCTAGGAAAAATGCAAGGGCTGATGATTAGGTAGAAGCTAGAGGCGTGTTAAATCAGATATGACCTACCTTTCTTTGCAATATGTCATTTCTGAATTTGTTTGCACATATTAGGAGGGAACAGATTTTCCTGGTGTTATTTCATCATGAACCTGAACATAAAAAGCTTGGAAATAAAACAAATATTAATTCAGTGATCCAAAAGGGCTCTCTGACTCTTTAGAACTCATTTGGTAAGATTCAATCTTTTCTTGGACTATCTAGTATGTGCTTTTCTGTTAACCTATCAGTCAAATACAATTACAAATTCTTTGTGAGAGAATTTCAAGGCCAGAGACCATGTCTAAATTCCCTGCCTAGCACAGTGTCTGGCACCGAGTACTCACTTAACTAACTGCCATCGATTTGATTCCCACTCTTAGCAACCCTGTAGGACAGTGCAGAACTGCTTCTGTGGGTTTCTGAGACTGTAATTCTTTGCTTGGAGCAGATCGTGGTTTCGAACTGCTGTCCTTGTGATTAGCAGCCCAATGCATAACTTACTATGCCACCAGGCACTCAATAAATGCTTGTGTATGCACTCAAGGAACAAGCAAATGAACAAGTGGCACAAGTGGGTGAGGTCTTAGTTGTCTAAATCACTCATTACTACATTAGAGATTCAAACCACTTGCACTATCTTGTTTCTATCTGCCAAGGAACTCATCTGGGCTTACAATGATTTCTAAATGCTGTATGTAATAGTAAGTACACCATTGGAGCCAGACCGGATGCCCAACTGTGCACCCTTAGCTCATTTAACGCACACGCCCAGGGCATTATTATTACCCCCATTTTACAAGGCGGGGAATAGACATTAAGGAAAAGATTGTAACTTGCTCAAGGTCATTCCATGAATTTAATTTTGCAAATGGAGAGCCACCTAACTCCTAATTCTGTGCTGTAAAGCGCTGTGAGTTCTGCTTTGCTCAAATTGACTGGGATTCACGTTCCTAACTTCCGCACAGAGAGATTTTTGTATAGGATATATCAGAATAAGTAGCAGAGGGGCCACCAACTCAGATTATCTGAGACTTGTTAGGTGAAAGAGATAAATCACCTGCTGTCTGGATGTCAGGTAGTTTGCAAATAGTGGTCTTGAACTCTGAGATCTCTTCCTCAAACATGATCCCATCATTCTCATAGTCTGCGTGTTTTAATACAATTTCTCTTCGATCAGCTTTTTCTCCTCATTTGCATCTCCTGTCCCCATTCCTATCTAATATAAATGTGCTCTTCAGTTTAAAAAAAAAGACAACAGCAAAAACTTTCAGCTAAGTGGAGTATGAAAATGAACAGGGAAGGATTATGAACTGAGTTTGACGTTGGAGGTGACATTGCTAATTTCTCCTGCCTCTTCTGTCGTTATGAAATGCAAGGAATGACAGAATATCTGTCAAGGAGTGGCAGAATTCCCTGTCTTATCACAGATCTGTGTAAATGTAAAAGCTATGCAGAAGGTCAGTGAAAAAAATAGGAAAAAGGAAGGGTAATGTATGCTAGGTAATAATTGGAGCCAGGAAAAAGAGAAAGAGAGAGAGAGAGCAAGCACCACAGAGTAGTTTTAGTGAGTTTCTATGACACAAAAAAGAGAGAAGAATAAATTGGAAAAAGATCCATTTCAAAAATAAGGTGCAACTCTGTCCCTTTGTCTTATAGGAATTTTGTAATTAAGAGTCTTAATAAACCAGTAAAGAGCATTCAAATTCACTTATACATTTCAGTTGATTTCCCATTCTTATGTATTTAATTGTGTCTACTGAAAATATCTGTTGGAATCTTAGCTCTTATATCAAAATTTAATATAATGCAGTCACTCCCATAATGCAATCAAATGTAATATAATCAGTCAGAAAAACAAAAACAGTTTTTATTCTTTAGACCCACTCACTTGTGCTATTCTTGTTACGGCAACACTAAGAAGTGAAAACACCTTACTATCACCCACCGTTGCCTAGGTGCCAGGGGAAAGTACAGTGCCAGGAGGAACACACTGGAGTATGGGTTACATCCTTTCTTCTGAGAAATCGCAGTCTCATGAAACAAAGCCGGACATGAACGAAACTAGAGCGAATGCCATGAAACAAGGCAGTACTCCCAGGCCCCAGCACTGCATGCTACAAGAGGGAAATGGTCAAATAATATGTGCTAAATGGAATTCAACTGAAACAGATGATTGGGCAGTACCAGTCTCAAGTGCTAAAGATCAGAGGGTGAACTGATCCAGAAAAGTTTCACAGAGGGTAGACAAGATCAGTTTATCTTGAACATATATAATAAATAATCTTAGGGTCTCTAATCATAAATAATAAAGCAGTAAAATTCATTTGGAGCAATTTAGGTACAAAGTTCTATACATCTGATTGGTCTGTTCAAATTGGTGCTAAAAATGAGAACAAAAAAATCTATGGAGGGGTGGAAGATTTAATAGGATATTGTTGTTGACTTCATTTCTTGAAATAGGCTGTGTAAATTGTTTCTTTAAATCTCCTCTTCTCCTCTCAAATCCCTCTAGATTCCTTATCCCTCAAACCTAATAGTAGTTTGAATAACATTAAAAAGAGGAGGAAAAGTAAAATTGAAATGGAGTTGGAGTCATTAGTGACAAATATGTTCATCTCAAATAAAAACACACAAAAAAGTGTTGAGTGTTAAGATTCATAAGCTGTTTTATAAGCTATCTTTCGGTTAGATGGAGATAGATATCTGCTATCATATCAGCTCTGACTCAGATATCTGGAATCAAGCGTTGCTGAATTGTATGAGTCTTTGGTCGTAGATATCATGGCACTTACATTTCACTGTTGCTGTTACTCTGACTTGCCCTCTATTTCACCAAGCATGATGTCTTCTTCCGGTGATGGATCCTTCCCCAGAAGCTATGCCCAAAGTTAGTGAGACAAAGTGCTGCCATGATCCATCAGGTTTAACTTGGTAGTTTTTAGAACTATAGGCCCGGCATCCTACTTGGTGTTAATCTTGAAGCTCCACTGAACCGTGTCCCTCCTGAAAGACCCTGCAGGTATTAAGACACTGGCGCACTAACTTCCAGCATAATGTCAGCATGTAGACCACCACAAATGGGTGGTGGAGCTTGCAATGATGATTGACGTTGCTAGGTGCCACCAAGTCAATTCTCACTCACTGCGACCCTCGATATAACAGAATGAAACACTGCCCCATCCTGGGCCACCCTCACTTTTTGTCCTTACATTTGAGCCCATTGTGGCCATCATTGTGTCAATCCATCTTGTTGAGAGTCTGCCTCCTTTCCGTTCCCCTCTACCAAGCATGACTTCTATCTCCAGGGACTGGTCTCTCTTGACAAAATGTCCAAAGTATGTGAGATGAAGTCTCACCATCCTTACCTCGAAGGAACATTCTGGCTGTACTTCTCCCAAGTACAGATTTGTTTGTTCTCTTGGCAGTTCATAGTACTTTAAAGATTCTTCAACAGCACCGTATTGGATTCTTCAATCATCCTTATTCAATGACCACATTTCATAAGCAATTGAGACAATTGAATAAAACATGGTATAGTCAGGCACATCTTAATCCTCATTGTAATATCCTCGATTTTTTTAAACTTAAAAGAAGTCTGTGCAGCAAATACATGCAATATAATATATCCTCTGATCTCTTGACTGCTGCTTCAATGAGCATGACTATATCCAACAAGGCAAAATCCTTTAAAATTTCAAATTTTTCTCCATTTTTCATGATGTTACTTACTGGTTCATTTATAAGTATTTTGGTCTTTGAGTTGTAATTCATACTGAAAGATGAAATTTTTGATATCCTTCAGCAATTACTTCAAATTCTCATCATTTTAGCAAACAAGGTTGTGACATCTGCATATCAAATGTTTTTAATAGGCCTTCCTCCAAGCCTCGTACCATATTCTTCTTCATAAAATCTAGTTTCCCTTACTATTTTCTCAGCATACAGAGTGAAGAAGTATGCTGAGAGGATGGAATCCTGATGTATATCCTTCTTGCTTTTAAAACATGTATTATTCCTTTGTTCTAGTCACACACCTGCCTCATAATATTTGTGCAGGTTCTGCATAAGCAGGAGCTACATTGGGCATAAGCACAATGAAGTGTTCTGGGATTCCATCCTTCTCAACGCGATCCCTAGTTTGTTAGGATCCACACAGTGAAATGTCTTTGTATTGTCAATGCAGCTCAAGTAAATATCTTTCTGGTATTCTCTGCTTTCAGTCAAGATCCATCTGACCTCAGCAATGATATTCCATGTTCTTCATCCACTTCTGTATCTGATCTGAATTTCTAGGAGCTTCTTGTCTATATACTATTGAAATCATTGTTGGATGACCTTAAGCGAAATATTACTTGCATGGAATATCAATGAATTGTTCTATAATTTGAGCAATCTGCTGGGTCATTTTTCTTTGCAATGGGTATGTGATATTCAGGGTTCTTTAGAGAAACAAAACCAGGACACTTATAATTAGATGATAGATATATGATAGATAGATAGATAGATAGATAGATAGATAGATAGATAGATATAGATACAGCATGAAAGAATGTTACAGCTAATTAGTCCACACAGCAGCGTCACAGAGGCCTAAGTTCAATTCACTTCTGTGGAACAGTTAATATACTGGAAGTCCTTCAACTCACCAGTGTTTCAGGGTCCAAGGTCAAGGGAGCAGACAGCTGAGTCTTCCCTCTGGCAATGCAGGCAGAGTCCACCCACAGGCAGCAAAGAGCAGGAGGGGTCACCAACAGTCAGCAGCTTAGGAGGAGCTTAGCTAAGCAGGCTCCAATGGGATGTCGCACTAAAAGAATGCTAGACTACAGGATCCACAGCCTCAAGCTCAAGTATATACACACCAGGAGCTTAACGAGGCAGGTCTTGAAGGAACCTCCAGCTCGAGCGACACAATCCATGGCCTGACGGTCCCACAAGTAGTGTAGCTCACAAGTTGAGGCAGATATTTAGCTAAAACAGCCACAGGCTGGTCCAATCACCAGACAGCAAGAGAGAGAGGTGCGGGCCTTGCTCAACCATTTATCTCTTTGCCCTCCAATCAAACGGAGACCTGATTAATCTCACATGTTCTTATTGGCCAGGTTGACAAAGTAAACCTACCTATCACAGTCCACTCCCTGGCAATTTGGCACCTGGACACAATTCTTTAGCCATATATAATTTCCAGACATTAATGAAATCACATATATATCTAACATCATACATCTATCATACATATGTATTAACTTTGCCCTCAGACAGCATGTCCACTGGCCATGGTTCTAGACCTGGTGGGGTGACCAAGACCTTCGTTCCTGAGGGGTCTGGCTCATTAGAAGTCCTTTCAGGAGTGGGTTCCTGTAGTTTATCAATTATTTTAATCAAAAAGCATGGTAATACTAAGAGATGGCCTACAGGTTCTCCTGGATTCCAGACATAATGTTCTTTACCTTCATTATGTAGCACAAGACCAATTTCTCCCTGGTAATCAGGATCAATCACATCACTCAGTACAGTGACACCCTTCCTGACCTGCTGATCCAAGACATGAGAAGCCCAGTGTGGCTAGGGAGCAATCTCCTCATCCAGTTCAGTGAAATCAGTGCTGTGTTTCAAGGTGGGAGAGTTCCCTCCTGTGGGAAGAGGACCTTCAGGCCTAAAGCACATGAAGTTCCTGGGACAGGAAGCAAAAATACTGCAAGTGGAACACTAGGAGTAATAGTGAGTGGTGCCATCCCAGCCTCCACCCCTTAGTTCCCGGACCCATGAATTCTGGCTATTGGAGACAGAGAACAATATATTGGCTCTGGTTTAGAGGGAGAACATTTCCCCAGCCCTGGAGAACATTTCCCCAGCCCTGCCAGTTGTTGCCACCTAGCTGGTGCTGTAATTGTGTTTTTAGGAGGCTGATCTGTTGTTCTATTAAGCCAGCTGCTTCAGGATGATAAGGAATATGATATAACCATGCGTTTATTGATCCGAGGTGAAGAAAGCAGACAGATTCCGCCCACAGGCAGCAAACAGAAGGAGGGGTCACCAACATTCAGCAGCTCAGGAACTTAGCCAAGCAGGCCCGGATGGCATATCAAACTCAAGAAATGCTAGATGACAGGGTCTACAAACCTCAAGCTCAAGCAATGTACAAACCAGCAGCATGGCAAGGCAGGTCTTGCAGAACCTCAAGCTCTAGCAACACAATCCATGGGTTGGTGTCCCCCAGGTAGTCTAGCTACAAGTAGAGGCAGAGAACTAGCTGAAGCAGATGCAGACTGGTCCAATCACCAGAGAGCAAATCAGAGAGATGTGGGCCTTGCCAGGCCATTTATCTCTTTGCCCTCCAATCAAACTGCAGCCTGTTCATCCCACATGTTCCTATTGGCCAGGTTGACACAATAAGCCTACCTATCACAGGACACAAATGTGGATCTTTACTACTTAGTTGCCAAAGTAATGGTCTTCCAAATTCCTTGGCAGAGGTGGATGAAAGAGCTTGCTGAAATTTAAGATACTGGCGGTTCAGCTTCTAGCACCACAGCAGCTTGTAAACAAACACAAATAGGGGTGGGCCTTTTGGTCTGAAAACTTGTCATATAAATTTCTTGTCTACACTCCCTAAATATTTGCTGATGAATGAAGGAATGTTCGAGTAATGAAAATATAATGTTTCATTCAGGTCACATAACAGCTCGCAAACAAGACAGAACCACTGTTGGTTCTTGGTGCTCTCAACCCCACCTGTGACCCTCGATCAGTCACCCATGAAGCCTACAGGATTACCTGTGGTGCAGGTGCAGGTCTTAAAGTTTATAAGTAAGAGTAGCTCCCTCTTATGAGCCCCTCCAAAGATCCACCAGATGAACTATTTAACAAGATCTGATTTTCACTATTTTTAGATGAGCGAAATCACTACGTCTCTTACATTGATTAAGAAGCAGTCTCTGAAATATTTTCTTTATTCTCACAGAATCAGTTACTGTATTGGTGGAAGGGGGATAACAGAGCTGTGTGAAGGAACAATTATTAAAAGTGATTATGAAGAACTTTGTGATATAAAGTGCTTATTAAAATTGAGAAGTACTCAATGTACCCATCCTAATTCCCCCCAGATTGTGGAAGCCTCATTTGTAGAAATATCATAAGCTAGCCTAGACAGCAACTATTTTCAAGCTATGCTTCACCATTTAAATCTGTCATCTTGAAAAATAGCTCATTATTTCAGAAATATGAGCATTTTAAAGGTACTGCTGCAGTTCTCAATCACAAATTTCCACTGCTTTTATTCAACATAAACCACCCTGACTTCAGTTTCCAAGTCTGTGATTTTGTACATATACTATCAATAGCAGTTATGTGTGCGAACTTTAAATGTGATGTCTCTTTTAATTATCCCAATTAGAATGGTCTTTCCCCTTTAGAATTTCCATCCAGTGGAACAATAAGTGGGAGAATTCATTTTCTCTTGTACACTTCATTGAAATGAGCTTTAGTGAGAAGTTAACTTAGCTAATTTGTTTGCTTTGCATAATTATTATAATCACCCACTAAGTACCACCACTGAGTAAGTGTTAATGTCATCCAAGAACATCACTGGCACTTTTTTATGAAGTCTTTTTAGTCAAGAAATGCATTTTACTTTCTTCTCTATTACAAAAGGTCCTTTTGTGAGGGATGTGAAGGTGAATAATTGAAGTCCAGTTGAAACTCTTTGTTAAAATAAACTTGAATTTCCCTGTGAGGCAGTAAAGTGGATTGAATTTTGTCCTCTAAAAATATGTGTCAATGTGACTAGGCCATAATTCTCAGAGGTTTGGATCTTATGAAATAGCGCGATCACCCCTCATCATGAGATCGATGTGACCGGCCAAATCACTTATAAGAGAGTAAAGGTGGAAGGCCACACCCATCACTGGGCCACCACCCTACTCCAAAGAAGGTCCTTTCCCTGGAATATGGCCCCTTATAACAGATGAAAGGCAAGTAGAGTGAGCAGAGAGAGGAATTCACTACCACAGAAATATATGCATCAAGAGTAATGCACGTACTTTAGACCCAGAACGCCTCCATCAGAACTACCTAGATCAAGAAGAAGATGTGTGCCAAGACACAAGGAAACCTCCAAGCAACAGTGGTCCTGTGACTGTTGAAAGAAGACAAGGACTTTACTCCATAACCAAGGTAACGTCTTCTCTGAGAGGTGGTACTCGGACTTCAGATGCATAGCCGCCTGTTAGGGATCATCTTTAAAGAAACACAACTAAGGACACTCATAAATGTTTAAGAAAGAAAGGAAGTGGCCCATATGTACACAGAGTGGACAAGCCCAGTCTGACTCCAGTTCCTAGGTCAAGATGCTAAGCTGGAAGAACATGAAGTGGATTTGTTAATGTGGTTCTTTTAGCCAAAGTCTCTAACTCCCACCAAATGATGTTTTCCTGCATGAGTCTGTAAAGAAGATGGGGGAAGAAACTGACAGGATTCACCTGTAAGTACTTATGAACAGGCTTCCCTGAAGTGCCACTGTGCTTTGTATAAAATTTGACTTCTGAGAAGCAGGGGAGATCTTGTCAGCGGCAAGAGCAAGGGGTGAAGCATATCCCCGTATCAAGAAGACAACCATGCCCTCAGAGGAACACCGACATAACCAGGAACCAGAGCATGGAACTGAGTGATGAATTTCCCAATCCACAGAACAAGTTAACATGGTGGATTTGGTGCATGACACTGGTCTGTAGAGTGGCCAGTTCACTGGGAAAATTAGACTCACTGACCCATGGACGTGGAGCTGAGTGCTTTGGGGCTGAAGTTCACTAGAGTGGAAGTGCCCTTAATTCAGGGATTTGAGTTTGAAGACCCAGGAAGCTTAAGCTGAATGCCTTTGGACTGTGGTTTATAGCAAAGTGGTAGAGCCTTTGGGCACTTATTAGCAATTAATACAACTTTGTAAGATGTCCTGATGAACTCAACCCTGAGCATTTCTCACTGGCCTTGCAACTTATTTACTTTCTTAATTGCAATGAATATTAGAAACTAAAGAGGTAAAACAGAACACTAAGTCAAACAGTGTAGATCTTTCCTAAGTCATGCAGTTGCTTGACGCTGGAGGATAAATGTCTGAGGCATAAAGACCACAGGGTGGTAGAGACAGAGTTAGGCTACTAGGGTATGCCAGCAACATGCTTCCAGGGTCAGCAGATCACACAATGGGCCTCCAACCCCAAGTCTTAAGTAACCAGATGCAGGATCCTGGCCAGAATAAAAAAGATGAGATTAAGAGTTCTCTACAGGGTCTCTTTTTATGACTATCAAATACGCTACATGCCCAAGAAGATGTTATAAGGCTGTGAGCTGAGTGAGCAGTTGCATTCCACCCATAACTACTTACAGACCCAGCCAAGTTGACACAAAACTATTGTACCTCTTCAACTATAAGAAAATACATGTGTTTGTTTAAACCAATCCATTTGTGGTATTTCTGTTGTCACAGAAAACTAAGACATGGGTTATGGTAAATAGATGGAATAAGATAATAATATAATCAATAAAACAGAATGAATGTGGTATAAAAGACTTGGTAACTTAAAAAGTTGGGAGTCTGTGGGTAGGAGAAATGGTTTGCACGTTTGGATGTTAACCAAAAGGGTACTGGTTTGAGTCCATCTCAAGGTACCTTGATTGAAACCTCTTAGAGATCTACTCACTAAAATTTAACCACTTGATCCCTAATGAAGTACAATGATTACAACCCTACCTTACAAATTGGGCTACACAAGAGGATGTACATTGATACAGCTAGGAACTGGAAACACAGGGAATCCAGGACAGATGATTCCTTCAGGACCAGTGCTGAAAATGGCAATACTGGGATGGTGGGTTAGAAAGGTGGAACAGATTAACAGGATCTACATATAACCTCCTCCCTGGGGAACTGACAACAGAAAAGTGGGTGAAGGGTGACATCGAACAGTGTAAGATATGACAAAATAATAATAATTTATAAATTATCAAGAGTTTATGGGGGTGTGTGGAGGGAGAGGGAAAATGAGGAGCTGATATCAAGGGCTCAAGTTGAAAGCAAGTATTTTGAGAATGATGAGGGAAACAAATGTACAAATGTGCTGACCCAATGGATATATGTGTGGATTGTGATAAGAGTTGTACAAGCCCTCAATAAAATGATTTTTTTTTAAAGAAAGAAATAAAACTCCTGTCTCTGACACTCATTGTGTAGTCACTTAATTTCCCTATTCTTTGGTTAAAATGGAGACAATAAAAGCTCACACCTAGAGTTTACATTGGAAAAACTGAGGTGACACAATAGGTATGAAGCACTTAGCAAATATCTGATGAATAAGAAAAACTCAATTATGGTTGATTGGTGGCAGTAAAAAATTTATGGATGGTTGGTGGCATATTTGGAAGGGGTCCAGGGAGCAGGCATCAGGATTTATCTTATGAAAGAAGTACTCATAGATCATCAAGTCGTGCCCTTCCACCTCTGCCAAATTCTCCCACAAACGGTGGTAGGTGTGTCAGTTACATAATATCCTGTCAACTTGAGTGAAGGTATGGAGTCTAGCCTGTCAATCAGGTCACAGCATGATGGCCTCATTTTGGAGAGACCAGAGGTAAATAGCCCATTGGAGGCCAGATCACTCCCCCTGTGAGACCTTCCTGCTGACCAGGCACATGGAGCTATGCTGATGGAGCCAGAGCCCTGGAGCTGGAGTAGTAACGTGGAGATCCATGCCAGTGTTGAGATGCTTCCACCACCACTGGATCCACAACACTTTCCTCCCAATGACCTGTGATCTTCCATTTCATGTGTTGCATGAGTCTGAAGAGGAATTTACGGAGTAGTATCAGACATAAGGGCTAATCTGGATCCAAAGACTTCATCTGGACTGGACTGGATGTTTTCTTAATATACAGCTACTCTTTGATATAAAGCTCTCTCTTGTACACATATGAGTCTCCCTAGATTTACTTCTCTAGTCCCTGGACTAACACAGTAAGTAAAAGACAGAGTACTTCCTGGGAGTCAAAAACGTGGCTTTCTTTTGACCCACTGCTACTTGCTACTTTTATTAACTTCTTACAGCATTCCATACACTACACTAGTTGCCTTACACTCAGATTTAATTCTGAAAATGTAAAAATTAAAAAATAATAACTCTTACCATTGATTTGTTGAAGACATCAATGAGAGGATACTTATGAAAGTACTTAGTAAACAAAGAAAATCCAGCAGATATAGCACTGATTACATTAATGCTAAATATATATGACCGTGTCTATTTTACTACGTATTCTCTCTATCTTACTCTAGTTCACATCTGCATTAAACATCAAAGAACCCATTTTGTTTTGTTTAATAATTTTAATATGACCAATTTTCATAGTAGTATTTGAATATTAATTAATCATTTTCTCCAGAGTGTGACATTGGGTGGGGAGAACTTTGACCTATAAGTCCCCACCTGCTGTTGTACCCGATGAGGGTTGACGTGAGGAAGAATGACCTTCAGAAAGACTTGTTACTTGTGTCAACTAGATGGAAGTTGTCAGGATGATCCACTAATTTTTGTTTTGGGTGAACATATTATTTTTAAAAAGTAAAGGCATTGGAATTTTCAAAATATTCATTCAAAGTGGTACTTTTAAAGAAATAGTTTTATTGAGTTATAATTAACTTATCAAGAAGAGTTGTGCAATCATCACCTCAATTAACTTTGGGACCTTTTCTTCCTTCGTGTACCTACTGATGTTGACTCCGCACTTTCCCCACTGTGTCCTTCCATGCCCCCAGGCAACCATTAAACCATCTACTATCTTCATAAATCTACTCATCCTGACCTTTCTATACAGAATAATGTACAAAACAAATACCAAAAAAAGGACCCAGCACAATGGCCATATAAAGCAGAAAAATTCCTCAACCTAATAGAAAGTAAAGAATATTTAAAAATCAGAATAATTCAAGATGGTGGCAAAGAGAGATCTGGTAGCATGCTGTTAAATATCATCCTAAGTACCACCACTACCCTTCACTTTGCAATGTCCTTGGGTTCATAATGGGACTGTTCACAGTCCTGATCTATAGAAAGTGTTATTCTCTGGGGACACAATTCACATAGGGACTCTAAAAATGAATTTTAAGTTTCTACTATCGTTCATAGGATCTGAAAACTAGCTATTTAGAATTTAGGGATTGGTACCATTCCCTCCTCTGATTTTGGATCTTAATTACAATCTTTGGATCTCAAAAGATAATGTGATTCTTCTGTGTGAAATTAATTGACTCTTCATTTAGATGGCTACTTGCTTTGAAACAAGATCAAAGTCCCATATTCAGAAAAGTCCTGGACATTCAAAGACTGAAAGAAGGCAGTATGATTACAGTTTGGAGAATGAGCAAAAGAGGGTTAAAGGTTAAAACTAGAATGCTTAGTCATTTAAAATACATTATTGTTGTTGCTGTTTGTGTTAGTTAGAGTACATTAGAGCAACAAATCCACAGAAACTCATATGTATGTCAAAGAGAGAGCTTTATATAAAGGGTAAGTGTACATTAAGAAAGCATCCCAACCCAGTGTTGCCCAAGTCCAACATCAGCCCATATGTCCCACACCAATCTACAAAGTCCTCCTTAATCTCACAAGACACACGCAGTGATGCCAAGTGCAATAGGAAAGCCGAATCAGTGAATGTGTAAGCATCTCAGCACTGGCAGGGTTCTCCACATGGCTGCTCCAGCACCCAGGGT
Source organism: Tenrec ecaudatus (assembly GCF_050624435.1). Lineage (NCBI taxonomy): Eukaryota > Metazoa > Chordata > Mammalia > Afrosoricida > Tenrecidae > Tenrec > Tenrec ecaudatus. The sequence goes on from NC_134537.1 coordinate 149,334,227, forward strand.
TGCATCAGGGTAGGTCTATATAGCTTCTCCTCAGCAAAGTCTTACAGGAAGTGAGCCTTGCCAGCTGAAGCAGGGAACTGACTAAGGCAGCTGCACTCTGGTCCAACCATCACAAAGCAAGAGACCCAAGAACTAGAAAGGTGAGGCTCACCAAGCCATTTATCTCTCCGCCCTTCAATTAATCCTACCTGTTTATTGGCCAGGTTAGCACAATAAACTTTTAACTATCTCACTGTTGTTAGGTGTTAAGTCAGTTTCAATTCATAACCAACTCAGAGTTTCAACAAGTGGTTCAAAAGCCTCGGGGAAACCCTGTCTGGTCCCATGCCATACAAACAATCATTGTCATGTTTGAATCTGTTGTTACATCCACTGTAACAAGCCGTCTCATTGAAGTTTTTTCTCTCTCTCACTGTTTCCCCACTTTACCAAGCATGGTATCCTTCTCCAGGGACTACTGTTTTCTGGTTTTATCTTCAAACTACTAAATGAAAGTAGACCATTGTCAGAGAAAGTGCCTACTGAGTCATTCCGATCAAAAGGCACTAAAAAGATAACTGAGGAAGAGCTGCCTTCTCAAATTACAGTCAACCATACTGATGCTTCAGGGAATAAAGCCGCACGAGTAAAGCCAGTGGACCTCCATTGGTTGGTGAGGCATGACTCAAAATAAGAAGCAACTGATGCAAACATCAATTAATAATTGGAAATTAAAGTGTATGAAATATGAATTTAGAAAAATGTGAAGTTGTTAAAAATACAAAGAAAAGCATAAAGATCAATAATCAAGGCATTAGAGACCTGAAATAGACTGGTATTGGCCAGTTTTAATCAGAAAATTATATGGCTTAATATTCCAGGAAGGACATAATCAAGTGAAATGGGTTTGCATTAATAGTCAAAGAGAAAATCTCAATAATTACCTTGAAGTTCAGTGCTATCTGTGATAGGATAATGCCTAGCCACACACAAGGAAATCCCACCAACACAGCTATCATTTAAATTTATGCATCAGCAGTAAAGCTACTGATGTAGAAATTAAAGAATTCTACCAACGTATTCTATCTGAAAATTATCACACGTGCAATCAAGGTGCATTGGTCATTATTGTTGATTGGAATGCAAACATTGGAAATAAAAAGGAAGGAGGAGTAGTTGGAAAATATGGTCTTGGTGATAGAAAGGAAGCTGGAGATGGAAAGATAGAGTTTGAAAGACCAATGACTTCATCACAAATACCTTTATTCAGTCAAACAAAAGGCAACTACTCACACGGATTCTCCAGATGAAATGTACAAAATTCAAATAGGCTACATTTGATAAGATAAGAAGGAACAGCTCAATATCAGCAGCTAAATGAGGCCAGGACCATCTGTGGAACAGACCATCAATTGCTCATATGTAAGTTAATGTTGACATTGAAGAAAATGAAAACAAGTCCAGGAGAAATAAAATGATACACTTGAGTCTATTCCACCTGAATTTCAAGAACAGATCTAGAATCCATTGGATACATTAAACTTTAATGACAGAAAACCTGAGAAGCTGTGGAAGGATATCAAACACATCTTCCTGCAAGGAAATAAAAGGTCATTAAAAGACCATAAAGAAAGAAAAGATCAAAGTGGATGTTAGAAGAGACTCTTACACTTGTTCTTCATCATACAGCAGCTAAGGCAAATTCAAAAAGGATGAAGTCAAAGGATTGAACAGAAAATCTCAAGTGGCAGCTCAAGAAGACAAAGTAAAGTATTATAATGGAATGTACAAAGACAGCATTAGAAAACCCAAAAAGAAGAGTGCTCAGCATATTTTCAACGAAAAGAACTCAAGAAAAAAACCAAGCCTCACATTACAATATCAACAGATTCTATGAGCAATCTACTCAATGATCAGGAAGATAAAAAAAAAAAAACACCGAAGCGCTGTACCAAAAAGAACGAGTCAGCATTCCACTGTTTCAAGAGCCTGTGAGCAAGAACTACTGGTCCCGAAGAAAGACGCTCACACTACACTGAAAGCATTAGCCACAAAGTTCCAGGAATTGCTGGAGGACCAACATAAATGTTTCAGCAAGCCATGGAAGCACGGCAAACACTCATGGGTCTTTGCCAAGAAATTGGAAAGACAGCTACCTGAACAACAGACTGGAAGAGACCCCTTTTATACCCTTTCCAAAGAAAGGTGACCCAACAGAATGTTCTGATTTTAGAAAAAAGTCATGGCTTTAACATGCAAGTAAAATTTTACTGAAGATTATGGAACTGTTGTAGCAATACATTGACAGGGAGCTCCCAGAGATTCATGCCGGTTCCAGGAATATCACTGCAAATGTTACATGGATCTTGTTGAAAACAGAAAGTACCAGAAAGATGTTTATTTGTGCTTCATTGACTATGCAAAGGCATGTGATTATTTGGATTATAACAAACTATTGATAAGCTCGAGAAGATAGGAATTCCAGAATACTTCAGTGGGCTCCTGTGGAACTTGAACATGGATGAAAATGCAGGTGTGTGAAAGAATAAAGGAATACTGCATGGTCTAAAGTCAGGAAAGGTGTGGGTCGGAGTTGCAACCTGTCACCATACTTATTCAATCTGCTTGCAGAGCAAATAATCAGACAGAGTGCGTTCCATGAAGATGATTTTAGTTACGGTGTTTTTTTTTTTTGGTTTGGAAGTTCATAGTTTTAGAATTGCCCAAAGAAATTTTACTGTGAAACTAAGGTTGAGAGCCACTGGTAAAGAGCCAAGGCGCAAGGGCAGTACTTGCTATACATCAGTGGATCCATTCTCTAATCTGTATATTAAAAATGAACTTGGACCTCCTTTCCTTTTGGGGGAAAGGAGGTTTATTTTAAGAAAATTTCTCTCTCTCTCATATATATATATATATATATATGTGTGTGTGTGTGTGCATACATACATATATGTGTATAAATACATATATATGTATATATACACATTTTTATTTCTGTTTCTGCATCTGTAATTATGCCTATTCTCTGGTAAATAATGTATGAGTTTTTTACTTACTGATTCACTGAGCAAACATTTACTGAGCATCAAATAAGGTTTCAGGTGCTAAGCAAAGCATTAAGAAAAAGATATATTCCTCATTCGACTGAGCTCAGTCTGTGGTAGGAAAAAGAAAGGAATATGCTAACAGTACATTGTACCATGATGGCTTACATGTCGCTACAATGCTGGAAGCATACCCCTGGCATTCCAGACACCATCAGGATCATGAGTGGTGAACAGGTTTCAGCAGTGCTTCCAGACTAACAAGAAAGACTTGGTCATCTATGGAAACTCTAGAATATTGTCTGATTTAATCCTGAAAGATAAGCCACAAAGCTGAAAGTTACTCAAAACACAATGGATTTCAGTATGTTAATTATTGTGAAGCTAGCACGGGACCTGGAAATGTTCTGTTCTATTGTACGTGAATGTTTTTGAGGGAGATCATAAAAATTATTATAAAAATGTGGGCGTCCTGACACTGTGGAGAGGGTCAAGGATGCTTAGTAGACAAGATATTGTAGATTATTCAAAAATAAATCCAATAACTGTGGAAGTGAAAGAAAGGAGGACACTCGGGATACAGGAACTCTGAATAAAATTAGAGCTATGAAATTACAATCTCTTTGGAGACCACAAGGTTCAGTATTAGTGCATGGATAATGCTTCTGTCATATATATTACTGCATGGATAATGCTTCTATCACATATATTAGCGCATGAATAATGCTTCTATCATAGATATTACTGCATGGACAATGCTCCTGTCATATATATTACTGCATGGATAATGCTTGTATCATATACATTAGTGCATGGATAACGCTTGTATCATATATATTAGTGCATGGATAATGCTTCTATCATGAGTGGTGCATGGAAAGCACTCACTATATTAGCCACTGTGAGCACAGCCTCCATTGGGGATCAGGTTAAAGCATGCAGACAGAAGTGCAGTCAGAAAGGCTTCTAGGCCTTTTGCTTTGGACTTTTTCTGGAGACCAGCGCTCCTTCCACTGAAGCGTATAGACAAACTACCTGGGAATCCTACTGAGCACACATTCTGATTCAGAAGGTCTTGGGTGGAACCCAAGAACTTTCATTTCTAACCAACTCCCTAGAGAATGGCACAGTTAAAGATCATGGGCTTGGCACAAGCATATTCAAAATTTATTTTTCATATTTTTAGCTTTTCATAAGGAAAGCTTTAAAACATACAGATGAGATAATAATATATTACAAATTACTGACTTCATTTGTATGTTGCTTGATTTAACCGTGAAGTATAGACATCATGACTTTTTATCACTATGAACTTCCACAGAAAACCTCAAATATAAGGATATTTCTTAATATCACAATACCAGAGTAATTTATAACCATTACTATGTAGTATCCAGCAGTATGGTGGGGTTTGTATCTTACAAGGTAACTGATGACTATGGACCCTGAGGTTTTTTCCTCATATTTGTATGATACATGTGTGAATATATATGTGCATTAATATATTTATATATACCCATCTACAAAGATGTCAAAAAGGATTGCTACAAAGTCATAGAAATTGATATTAAACACAAATAACAAAATTCAAAACTATAGAGTCTCAACATATCCTCCCTCTAGATCAGGGTTCTCAACCTGTGGGTCATGACCCCTTTGGGGGCCAAACGACCCTTTCACAAGCGTTGACCAATTCATAGCAGTAGCAAAATTACAGTGATGAAGTAGCAATGGAAATAATTTTATGGCTGGGGACGGGGGTCACTACAACATGAGGAACTGTATGAAAGGGTTGCAAACCACTGTTCTGGATTTAATAGTCTGATGGTTTTACCTCCATCCCTCTAATCCTACCCTGAAAAATTCTGTATTCTTCAATTGACACCACATTAAAATGGAAATGTTAGCATCCAACAAAGACTTAGTGTTCCTTTGAAATGTTCTTTTAATTGTGGCAAAAATAAGTCTGAAGGGACAAGACTGGGGCTGTGCAGTGGATAAAGTCTCCTGATGAAATATTCCTATGATGCGCTTGGTTTTCTAAAAGTAAATTCTCAGAGCACTTTCCTGACCTTTGTCCGTGCCAATAGAATTTGCAATTTTCGTAAAACTCCACAATTAGGCCTGTAGCCCTTGTGTTCTTTGAGAAAGTCTATCAAGATTAGCCTATTAGAGTCTCAAAAATGTTGCCACAACCTTCTGAGCTGACCTCTCAGCCTTGGATTTCACTGGCTCAGTCGATTCCGCAGGAAGCCATGTTTTTCACTGGCTACTAATGAGATTAAGACAAGTGTATTACTGAGAAGACCGGTTTGCAGTCAGCCACTTATCACAGACTTATTTAAATAGTTTTGTTAGATATAAACCTGTGGAGTATGCCAAGAGATATAAATGTGCCAGATATTATAGGAACAGAAAGTTAGGGAATCCTCTGGACTGTAGGTAATTCTTACTGAGGAATTGATCTACATGAGAATTGGTCCATGGGGAGTTCTGTGGCTAAGTGGCCTTTGGGAGGTGGGGATGCCTTGGCTTATACAGGTCTTGGGAGGCTCTCCTGGTAATGCTACAGAAGATCAGGAGCGAGCAGGCCATTAGGCTAGGGGCTCAGGATACTTTTTTCAAGGGCCCTCTTAATTAAGGGCCAGCAGAATTAATCTCAGACTCTGACAGAGTTCCATGCCCCCTTACTAACACTGGTAAAGGCCTCTGAAGGGTGCGCATTGAGTCCTGGAGGCAGAGTGGTTACTCGCGCGGTTGCCCTATGAAAGTTCAGCCTTGGAAAACACCAGCTGTTCTGTGAGAGAAAGACCCAGATTTCTACTCCCCTAAACAATCACAATCCCAACAACTCACATAGGTAGTTCTACCCTGTGCAGTTAGGGTCACATAGGTGTCACCCTCGACTCCATGATGGGGAATTTGGTTTGGATTTTGAGGACTGTTCAAATGAATGTGTCCTATTAATGCTCCTCCTCTTGCTCTTGATATACTAGGGGCCCCAGAAATCTCATTCTGCCACCTGCTGAATAAATCAGCACACACAAAATTGGAATGATTGTTCCTATTGCCATACCATTTTATGATTTCTTCCTAACAGATTTCATGTCCTTGAGCCATTGTCTGCTCCCTTCTCATTTTATCAATTTTCCAAACATCAAAATACCATTTTGAATTTAGCAGCAGACTTACTTACCCAAACACGAATTGCAGGTCAACCTGTAGAACATCCTGTTATCATCACTGGACAATTAGCTGCAAACTTCTACTTCCCCATCATTCAATGTCATCTTCATGCCACCTATCAGGATTGTGGTAGTTACACAATTTCATGTCAAATTGATAACTAGAATGAAGGTCACAGCTTGATGATCCCTCCTTGTGGGTGTGCCTTCTCTCTTCCTCCCTGGAGGTGGGTCTCTCTCTCTCTCTCTCTCTCTCTCTCTCTCTCTGTCTGTCTCTCTCTCTGTCTCTCTCTTTCTACTTCACTGTCCCATTGACAAGCCACATGGAGCCATGCTGATGGCAGGCAGAGCTCTGGAGATGCTTCCACTGCCATTGGATCCACAAGACTTTGCATCCACCAGCCTGTGAGCTTCCTGTATCCATCATCATAGCATGTGCTATGTGAATCTGAAGAGGAATTCCTGGGTTAATATTGGGCTTATGGGCTAGCATAGAATTTATGGGCTTGATCTTGGCTTGGCTAGTACATTTTATTGATGCATAAATCCTTCTTGATATAAAGTTCTCTTTAACATATATATGAGTGTCTCTGGATTTGTTTCTCTAGTCGACATGGATTAACATTTATGCTACTTCGGGAGTGAGGTACTAGAGAAACAAATCATAAAGATGGAGAGTGGATCCTTGTTTGATCTCTGCCTCATGGTAGTTTTTCTTCTTTGGCTAGCCAGAGGGCAGATATGACCATGCAGTTTAGTTGTTTTCTAGAAAGAATATGGGAAGTCAACGTTTTGATTATTTTCTTTGGTTGCTGTCTTTGGTTATTCTTGTTTGAAATGGCGAAAGTGAACGTGATTCATGTATATTTTGAGCTCAAGGGACAAAATCACTCCTTGCATCTCTCTAAGACCACACTGCTTGGTGAACATGGCTGACAAACAGCCCAGCCGTGGCTTGATGCAGTCAGGGCCTAAGGCCATATTTCGTTATCAGTGGAATAGCTTAGACAAGGATAAAAATAAGATAGAAAAGGGAACCTGACTGTGTTGAGATCAGGCTGTTTGGTTTGAAACCTGTGTTCTGCATTCCCAATCAATGCGGCACAATGGGAGCAGCGATGGCCGTTGTGTTTTGGGGCAAAGAACAGTTAAGAGAATGGAGAAAGAGCCCTGGGCAGGACAGGCTTGTCTAGGCCCCCACCTAGTTCCCTGTCTGTAATGTGCTGCTGTTTTATTTTTAGGCACACTTTCCACTCTATCAGAATCCAACTCATTTTAATAATATTAAGGTAGTGGATTTCTCTTGCATTGCCTAAAAAAATTGTGGACATATTTTAATAAATCCTGGAAAAGACAAGACATGATCCTCTATGTAGGAAATGAGATCCTGGCCTCTTCCTCTTCTATCCAGGAAGCCACTGGCTCTATAGGATAAAGGCATGAACTGGCTGACTTACAAACTTTAATAGGTGGGGGAATATATTCATAGGATTATAGGATTAGGGTGTTCACTTATCTGCGATTGTTAGGCATAGAATATTGTTGTTTCATTCACTTCTAGAATATTATGTTTAAATGAAGCTGGCACATTGAATTATATGCATTTTAGTTTTATCCTGTTAAGCGTAAATATGATTTTACTATTGCTCTTCTTTTAAGGATTACGTATGGCTAAAGAGTGGTGTGACGTTGGCAAGTGGTGGTCTGTGGCAGTTACACAATTTCATGTTAACTTGATAAATAAGAAAAAGGCGGTGGAGTCTAGCCTGTCAATCGGGTCACCACCTGGTGATTCCTCCTTGTGGGCATGGCCTTCTCATGAGGCTACTGGGACTTCCTCTCTTCCTCCCTGGAGGCAGGACACACACTCTCTCTGCTTCACATTCCTGTTTATAAGCCACATGGAGCTACACTGATGGCAGCCACAGCCCTGAATATGTGTCCACTGCCATTGGACCCACAGGACTTTCCACCCACTGGCTGGTGATCTTCCTGCATTTGACATTATTGCAAGTGCTCTGTGAGTCTGAAGAGGAATTCATGGGCTGATATTAGATTTATGGGTTAATATCAAACTCTCACACTTAATCTGGACTGGGTTCGGATGTTTTATTGATGCACAATTGCTTCTTGATACAAAGTTCTCTCTTACATATAAATGAGTGTCTCTGGATTTGTTTCTCTAGTCAACTTGGACTAATACAATATTTGAAGATTACCTCTTCCAATGAAGAATCTTGGTGATACCATTATTGCACAGGTCTTTTAAACCATAGATGGAGCAGAGTTCTCCAGTAAGTATTTCACTCCTCAGAAAAGAAGCTGTCTGCCCCACCACCAACACTCAAGGCTGGTATCCTGGTTAAAGTCTTTCCTGAATACATTAAATTAGCCTACTTTGTTTCACTGTGACTGGTTGTATAATGTGTCTCTGCAATTACATGATAATGCCCTTTTCTATGCATAGACTCAGTAAACTGTTTGGGAGGAGGTTTTAATAACAGGAAAAGCTAACATTTGAAATACAAATTCAAGGAAAAAAATTTGTGCACAAGATTTAAACTATACACTTCATACATAGATGCATGCACTAAGACATTGATGTGACTATACAATGAAAAATCAATTTCAAAATATTTGTAGTAGTGAATGCTGAATGACAGAACACAATTGTGAAGAAAATTTATTTTTCCCATTTATTAAAGTGACCTCAATATTATTGAAGTAATTGAAAAATGGGGTTCCAGAACCTCCCCTCCATTATCAAAATGAAGGATTGCCCCTCAGTTTTATTTTCTGTAGTCAAAAATATTGAAGTACCCTCCTGTCCCAGGAACTAGAAAAACAGAGCAGAGGGCCCACAGAGACAGGGGCTAATTCAGGCAAACTATCCCCTAGTGACAAACTAGTCCAGGGCATTCAGTACCCAGGGAAATACCCACAGACTAAGATGGGAGCGAAGCTTAGGCATCAGCCCCACTTCGCCTGCTGAACCTTCATGGATGTGGAGACACAACGTCAGGAAGTCTGTGTGTCACCAAGCAAAGTTGTTTGAGGAAGCGGTTGGTGAAAATTCACAAGAGAAGAGGGCTTTAGTCAGTCCGTCTGCTAAAGTGAGGGGAAAGGACATCACATTCCAGGTGAGCAATGCCATCCTTGTGCAAGCGAACCCCATTTCTTCCCTAGATCAAAGCGTCTGGTTCCCCTGAAGTGGTAGAAATTAATACCTTGGATTGTTAGATAAAAATTCACTTGTGCAAACCCACCAGTCCTCCCTGGGAGAAAGGTCAAACTGTCTGTCCCCTCAAACATTGTGTGTCCATCTGAGTTGACTAGAGAAACAAATTCATAGACACTCATGTGTCTAAGAGTGAACTTTATATCAAAGAATATTGTATATTAAGAAAACATTCCAGCCCAGTCCAGTTCGAGTCCATAAGTCTGACATTACCCTATATGTCAATACCAGTCCATAAATTCCAGACCAAGTTCATAAGTCAGAAATTACCCCATATGTTGATACTAGTCCAAAAATACCTCTGTACACTCACATAGCCATACAATGGAACCAAATGCAAGTTTTCAAACCAAACAGACCAAGTTCAATTCTCAACGATGCCCCTTGAAGTTGAGTGGTTTCAGTCACCCACTTTATTCTTTGGACCCTCCTGTGCCTCTTTGTATATTGAAATAATGAGATTTGCATTTCAGAAAAGTCATTGAGTAGTACTTATTGTTTGTCATATGAGACTAAAATTTCTGAAAGGAGGTGTTTCAGCCCAATGATATTTTGACACCATAAAGAGGCTCTTTAGAGACATGGGTGGCTGGAGCAACAGGACACTAACCTTCCAAGGGGAGGGTGTTATTGATGTCTCCACAGGGAAAGAGGGACCAGACCTTAAGCAAGGGCTCCAAGACAAGAATGCCACACACTGACATGAATCAGGGAACAAACAGAGGGGCCTGAGGATCCGGCCCCATTACCAACTAAGAGGACAGTCCCCTTTCCCTCAGAAGATTTCATTTCAGAAGGCAGCACTGAAGCTACAGTTCAAGGAGAGGGATGTGTCTGATTAGAGCACACAGGAGCAAATGAAGGGGGTGGAAAAAAGAGTGAAGCGCATCCTGGTTCACCAAGGCCTGAGGATGATATTTCTACTCAGAGCAGCCAAGGCACAGAGAATACCATAGGGCCCATCCCACCACGAGACACGACGTTCCTCACTGACCCATAGCACCACGGGGAACAACACTGCATACACAAGGTGGGAGTTGTCCCTGTCAAGATCCTACCACACTGATGTGAGATGCCGGGGACGTGCAACAGAGCAGCAAGGGGAGCAGAGCAATGAAGTCCCCAGGAAATACCAAAAATAGACTGTGGGGCCAGGGCATGGGGGCCTGTCAGACTGGACTGGAAAACACTCATGCAGGACAACAAATAGTCCTTGAACTAGTTGTAGGCTTTTCTTCTTTCTATTTTTTTTGTCATTGCCTTTCTGTAGTTGTTGTTGTGGCTATTGTTTTATTTTCTTTTGTTGCTTGTTGTGCTTGGTCTTGTGCTTGTGCATATTGTTGTCACTGTGTATCTATCTGGAAGAGAGAACAACGGGATGACAGTTCCAGGGGGACATGGGAGATGGGGAGATGGGGAAAGAAAGTGGGTGTTAACAAACCAAGGGACAAGGGAACAACAAGTGAACAAAAATCATTATCAAGGAGGGTGTAGGAGGTCTAGTAGGGATTGATCAAGGGCAATTTAACTGAGAGGAATTACTGAAACCAAATGAAGGCTGAACATGATAGTGGGACAAGATGAAAGTAAAAGGAAATAGAGGAAAGAACTAGGAGGCAAAGGGCATTTAGAGATCTAAATACAAGCATGTATATATGTAAATATATTTATATATGACAAGTTGAAAATAGATCAATGTACATATATTTATACGTATAGTATTAAAGAAGCAGATGGACATTGGGCCTCTACTCAAGTATTCCCTCAACTCAATAACACTCTGTTCTAATAATCTAGCACTCTGAGATGCTCACCTTCCCTACACAATCACTGAAGACAAAGTGGGTGCAAAAGCAAATGGGGTTAAAAAAGCTGATGGTGCTCGGCTATCAAAAGGTATAGCATCTGGGGTCTGAAATACTTGAAGATAAACAAACAGCCACCTAGCTGAGAAGCAACACAGCCCACATGGAAGAAGCACCCTAGCTTGTGTGATCATGAGGTGTCGATAGGATCAGGTATCACATCAAAGTCCGAGAGCAAAAAGTCATAATGTGAATGAGGCAGGGAGGGCAGAGTGGAGGCCCAAAGCCAATTTGTAAGCAATTGGACATCCCTTATAGAGGGTCATGGGGAGAAGACAGGCCAGTATAGCACCGATGAAACATACAGCTTTTCTCTGGTTTTTTAATGCTCTCCCCCCACCCCACACACACTATCATGACCCTAATTCTACCTTACAAATCTGTCTAGACCAAAGCATGTACATGGGCACTGATAAGACCAGGAAACACAGGGAATATAGGACAGCTAGACTCCTTGGGACCAATATTGAGATTAGCCATACCAGGAGGGAAGGGAGAGGTTGGGGGAGAAGAGGGAAAGTGATTACAATGACCTATCTATAATCCCCTCCCAGGGGGGTGGACAACAGAGAAGGGGGTAAAGGGGGAAATCTAACAGTTCAAGACATGAAAAAATAATAATAATTTAGGAATTATCAAGGGTTCATGAGAGAGGGAGGGAGGGAGGGAGGAAGAGGGAGGGGAAAAATGAGGAGCTGGTAACAAGGGCTCAAATAGAAAGAAAATGTTTTGAAACCTATGATGGCAACATATGTACACATGTGCTTGAGACAATGGATGAATATATGGATTGTGATAAGAGTTGTATGAGCCCTGAATAAAATGATCTTTTTAAAAAGGGTTCTTTAGATTTGAACCATTATCCTGTTGCATTGCCTTTTGATTATAGGAGCTATTGACAACCTGCCATGTTACCTGCCACCTTTGGATTCATTCACCTCTGCTTCCAGAACCTACTATCTGACATATTGCCTTGGGGTAATCAGTCTGCAGTTGTATGAGTCAGAAGAAACCTCTAGCTCAATGGTTCTCAACCTTCCTAATGCACGACTCTTTAACGTAGTTCCTCATGTTGTGGTGACCACCCCCATCATAAAATTATTTTCATTCTCTTTCATAACTGTAATTTTGCTATTGTTATGAACTAGGCAACCCCTGCCAAAGGGTAGGTCAACTCCCCAAGGGGTCACAACCCACAGGTTGAGAACTAGAGTCTAGCTTGATATCTGATCCACAGACTTGGAACTTGCTCACGTCTACACATGTGTGAACCATCCTGATCTAAATCTCTCTCTACATATGCACATGTAAGCTTCAATGACTACGCTTCCATAGAGACTTCGTCTAAGAGAAGGGTCCAAACCTTTGCCCTATTTTTTGTGGTAAATATCTAGAGAGATGCAAAGACAGCGATCCAAGAATTTATACGTAAATTGAGAGTTATCTAGAGGAGAGTCCTTATTTCATCTATAGGTGACAGCTGTATAACATCTAACTATAAACCAAAGTCTGATCTCACTCCACAGATCTGTCTTAGGGACAGAAAACTTTGAGATTTGCTGCTGTGCAAGACCGAGATCAGAATGTATAGAGTGGCCAACCTGACTGTGTGATTGGATGCTCAGTATCCCAGAGGATAATCCCCTAGGTAGGAAATGAGGTCCTGGCTGAGCTACAACTGCAGAGAAGAGGAAGAGGCTGCCCCATCCCTTGACAAGGAGTAGCCAAGAAGGACAATTATGATGGAATCAGACCGTGAGTTTAGCTCTGGGCATGGAGTAGCTCTTTTGATGCCCTTTTTACCCTCACTTCAGGATCATGACCACAAGGCAGTGGACCAGGCTTTGAACCCACAGAATAGCAGATTTTCTTCAGGGCCAAGAACACTCATCACTTATGCTTGAAAAACAAAGTGTATATAGATAGAGAGCTATAGATGTTGTCAGGAGCAAACTAAATCAAGGTCATTTCCATCATGCCAATTCGTAAAAGAGAGGCTGCTGTGGGTTAGAATCGATGCATTAACAGTGAGTTCAGTTTGCTTTGGTCCTCCTGAAGGAGCTATATTTTTTCAGTGTAAGTGATGGAAGTTTCTGGCCCCTGTGCATATCTCCTATTCAGAGGGTTCAAAGCCTGACTCTGCACCTTATGGCCACTATTTTAAAGTGGGAGTGAGAAGATAGAATAATAAAACTAAATTTCATGAGAAGAGATTTGGGGCAGGGATAATAAGTGTTTAGATGAAATATCTTCAGCAGTGGCTCCTCTTCTCCTTCAAAGCCATGGCTTAGAGGGCCCTTGGTTTCTTCTGAGCACCTGGCTAAATTAGATTCATAAATTTGGGGATAGGTCCTGGAGTAGAGGTTAATTCTTTTATGGGCGTGGAGAAATACGGTAAAGGAGTGAAATATGACATTTCCAGAGTGAAAACTACATACATGGGGAGAAAAATGACTTTGCTCTAGCAGATGCTCACAGCCACACAGAAACGTGAACCTCCAGTCACTCCGCATCCAACACTACAGTTTGCATCACGAAAATGTATGAGGAACTTTTCTGTATTTTTCAGTCCGAGGTCTGTGCTAACCACTCCTCCCTGAATTCCTCCATGGGAGGCTGTCCCACTGAGCTCTGGGCATCAAAGACGCTGAGGCCAGTACTCCTCACGGTATGGCTTGTGGAGAATGGGTTCAGAGAAGATGAGGACAGAGACAAGTATGATTCAGGTACTTCTCGCACATATTCTGCTCCGTGATCAGGCTACTTACTCACCCCACCACAATCAAGGTGATAGAGAGACTGCCAAAGAGCCTGGGCTAATCCTTCCCTGTGAAAGATTTCACTGTTTCCAAGTGGCTTGTTGATCCCTCCAGGGTGACAGTTCCTTCTGTAAATCTCCACTCCCCCTGCGTCTCTCACCTCTTCAGTGCCTGCTTGCAGGAGTTGAAAGGAGGGAGATCACTTTAAAATATCTTCTTAGTTTGAACTTGTCTATGAGAATCAGGCAGGACACCCTAGCATAGATGAGATTTGCCCCTGGAGCTCTTATTGATCTGCTTATTTGAGCATGAAATGTGGACGTTATTAAAAAGGCTACATGAGGAATAATTGTGTCTAGGTTATCGCACGTACTTTCCATTTACCCGCGACCTGGCACAGGAATTGGCCTGTTTCATCATCATAATAGCCAATCAGCTTGCCTTCTCACTGAAACCAGATTTCAAGTCACAACAGATGGCCATGCTTTTTAAAAAGTTATCCTCTCACAAGTTATTAAAAAAAGGGAAACAAACAAGATATGAGAAAACATTATGGAACTCTTGAAATTATTCATGCGAGCTACCCTTTGCTGGTGGGGTGGAGGCAGGAAAGAGGGCGGTTAAGGTTCAGGAAAGAATATTCTCTACAGAGAGAAATTGTGTAAGGAATCCCTTTCCGTTCTTCAGCATCATCCCAAAGTTTGGGCCCTAAAAAGTTTCAATTCCCAATTGTAAAATGAAAAGTGCCCTAATAGCTTTTATTTTTACTGTTTAATTGTATTTGATGCCATCTGGTCTGCGGAAGTCACAGTGAGAACATTAGGAGATAGAGGTAGATTTTGTCCAAAGTGTATATGAGAGTCATTTAGAATTCAGTGAACAGGTCATTTTGCCATAGTTATTTCTGGAAAGACCCACTGGTCTGAAAGTACAAAGAATTAAGTTTTAGTTCCAAACAACCAAAGATAGAATTGCAAGTCAAAGGAAATTGATTGCTTTAATCTAAATATGTAACAGTGAGTAAAAAGTAATTGTTACAAAATCATAGAAACCACTATTACACAAAATGATCAAGATGTGAAGCTATTCTTTCTCAACATATGCTCCATGGATCTCTATATACTTCTTAAGTTGGTGCTTCAATCTCTCTAACCTTTTCCAGAAGAATTATTTACTTTTAATTTATACCACCATAATGAAATGGCAGTTTGCTTGTTACTTGGGGACTCAAGCTGTGTTCATGGTAAATCTTCTTTGGTTGGGGGAACAAAACAAAGCTTGATGAAGGGGCAAGGCCAAGGCTGACGGCTGGATGATGCAAGACTTTTCGATAAAATTCTAGGATCACCCTCAATAGTCTTAAGAAATAAGCAGGAATGTTGTCATGAAGGCGGAGGAGTGGGGTGGGGGCCAGGAATTCCTTGGCCTCTTTTTCTAATACATTTTTCCATTTTCTAAAAACTCTTCCAAAGTCTATTTGCATGGCTTAAGCTTGTGGTGAATACCCTCTGACCACACTCAAGGGACTTTAATTGCCTTGCTTTCAGACTTTGAGCACCGTAAGTCCATTATGATAGATGTACCTAAGTTTTAAAATGTAATGCCTTATCATTTGATCTCCCTTTTGATCCACCTTCAAGTTGTTCTGGTTTTCGATATTTTCTCCTTACACTTTGATTGATGTTTTATTATGTTTTGTCGAGTAATTGCTGTTTGCTTGCTTTCTGTTTGTATTTTGTATGATTTTCTCTTTATGAAATACAAGAGGTCTATAGAGACAGCTATTAGATTGATAATTACCTAGGGGCATGGCAAGGTGTGATGGGGGAAGGGAGCTAACAATGAGTAAGAGAAAAATATTCTGAAATTATAGTAATGGTTGTACAAACCTTTGTAATATGAGTGAATGATCAACTTATATATATGAGAAGTACAAGCCAATAAAATAGTTTTTTAAAAAAAACTTCCTATGAATAAGTCCTCATAATTGTAGTGTCCTTAGAGAAAATTTATCAAGATTACCCAAAACACTCCTCTAAATAGTCTACATGATCTTCTAAGCTGATCTCTCTGACTTGCATCTTACTGATCTAGCAGGAACACTGGTAGAGTAGTGGTTATGCATTGGGCTGGGATCCTCAAGGTCTGTAGTTCAAAACCACCAGCTACTCTGTGGTGTCTTATAAAGAGTTACAGTCTCAGAAGCTCATGGGGCAGCTTTACCCTACTCAATGGCAGTAAGTTAAGGATAAGTAAGCAAAGCCCTTTAGAAATAACTGCTTTGAGTAAACTTTTGAAATCACCCTTGGAAGTGATTTATGTAAGTATAGAACTGAGAGAACTGGATATTGCTGGCATCCCTCTACGGGTTCCACACACGTGCAAGCTCATTGTGTTTGCATGCATGCACTCGTACTGTATACACGAACGGGAACCAAAGAAGGAAAACCTTTATTTCCCTTCTTGGTAACTGGTATTTTATTGGTTGTTTTGAGGACAGAGAAATTATGAACAATTTGTACATAATTCCTTTTCGTTTGCTTTTTTTTGGGGGGGGGGGAGGGGAGGTCACACTGGCTTTATTTCTGACGTTTGTGGTTGGGAGAGCATGTGAGGGTGAACAGTTGGCTTCATCAGCTGAGGACGTCCTCGGAAACTGATGTAGCTCAGTATGCACAGCCAAGAGAAGACAAGAACCCTGCTCTGGATCCCGGCCTGCTCATGGATCTCTGGCCTGCTCTGGATCTCCTGTTAGCAGTTTCATTTTTATCAGGTTGTCAGGGTAACCAGGTTGGGGGGAAAGGCACAGCTGCAGACAATAATTCAAGGTCTTACATGATAGTGCACATTTCTTGCTAATTGGGCTGGGAGAGTGTGGAGACAATTCAGAAGCGTCAAGGTCTTGTTTGGTGAGCCAGGAGTGGGAAGGGGGCTAACTTGGCGCCATCTTCCCAAAAGTCAGTAGAACTCTAGTAAGAATTATTTTTCTTTCCTGTGGGTCACTGGTATTTTATTGGTTGTTTTGAGGATCAGTACAGAGAAATTATAAGCAATTTGTACATAATTCTCTTTGTTGTGCTTTTTGGTTCACATTTGGGCACAAGCGAATAAAGTTGGGGATCCATGTTAGCAATCATTCTTCCACCAATGAGAATGCGTATCATTGTCAACACTTGATTTAGTACATCTACTCCTTGGGGACCAGAAGTGTTGCCCTTATTATGGGCTGTGATTGTTATGTGTACTGTGCTAACTAGGCCTACATAGGAACATGTGGGCAGAGTTTAATCTGGTCACAGCTTGATTGGAGGGCGTCTGAGATAAATGCTTTCTGGGGCTGGCATCCTGGCTCTCTTTCTTCCTGGTAATCAGACCCGCTTGCTGCTGCTTGTGCTCCAATCATGCCTTGTACTAACTGTGGGGTGAGCCAAGCTGTGATCTTGTCACCTTGCTGGGCATTGCTAGAGCGTGAGGCTCCTTTGAGACCTACTTCCCCACGCTTCTGGTGGTTGTCTGGACGCATGCATGTGGCTACACCTTGAGACCCCTTCAGAGCCTGCTTTGCTAAGCTGCCATGCAACTTGTTCTGCCCGACCCTGCAGTCTGCTGCCGGTGGGTGACTATATGACTATACCTATCTTGCCTGAGGGCAGACTCTGCTGCTGTCTGCTTCCTTGACCTTGGCCTGGCAGCCTGCTTGAGTCAAAGGATCTTCAGTACATTAGTTGTCCCATGAAAGTGAGTTGAACTGAGCCCTCTGTGCTGCCATGTGGACTAATTAGCTGCTATATTCCTTCTTTCTGTATAAACATATCCTTATATGTATATATATATATATATATATATATATATATATATATATATATATATATATATATATATATATATATATATATATATATCCTGGTTTTGTTTCTCTAGAGAACCCAGACTAACACAATTGGTATCAAAGATGGGGTATTAGACAAACAAATCATGAAGATGGACAGCGGATGCTTGTTCGATTTGTCTTATGGTAGGCTTCTTTTGTGTTTTGTTTTTTTATTTTGGCTAGACAGAGGTCAGATAAGGCCACACTGTTTACTATATTGTTTTCTGGAATGATCATGAAAGGAGAAAGTTTTGATTCATAGAAGTTTTCTTTGGGTAATCCTGTCTGAAATAGAAAAATTGAATGTGAAAAATGTAAATTTAGAGCTAAGAGGGCAAAATCACACCTCAAACTTCTCTTCTGAGACCATGCTGCATAGTCAAAATGGCTGACAGATGGCTCCACCCTGGCTTGATTCAGTCAGGGGCCTAAAACCATATTGCTTAGGAATAGGATAGTTTAGATAAAGATCAAATTTGACATTTAAGAATTGAGTTTATGATCTGGCTGTTCTAGTTTATACTGATTTCTTCTGCCTATTGTTATTGATATAACATGTAAGTGATGTATAGAAATGATTATTGGGATGTAAAAATAGAGAGTTTGTAATCTACTTGCTATTAAATTGGATCTTTAAATGGGTGTAAGACACACTTGCAAAGTTGGCTTTGAAAAGATAAGTCCCATCCACTGTCTTGAGTGCTCAGGACATTTGAACTTGAAGAGACCTACCTAGAGGGCTGTTGATGGACTGAAGAAAAAAAGAAAATCTTTTCAAATTTTGAACTAGTGGTTTGTGCTGGAAAAAAAATGGATCCATGAAGAAACTGTCCACTCTAGAACTGAATGTTAAAGGGAGTCATGGGCAGCCGGAAATGCTTGCTAGATGACCACCTGGATCCTCTTGTGGAATGGAAGTAAGAAGAACTCAGCAATAAAGAGAGGGGTTGAGTCTGGCCACTGACATCCATAAACTTGGTTCACAGGGACTAGTGGAGAAGAAGAGAGTAGGTGGGCTGGTCTGAAGTTCATGACCTAGCCCAAAAGGGCTAGGGTTGTTGAGACTTTTCAATGGGGTACATGGTCAAAAGGCAAGGCAGCCAATGGGCACCCTGGTGACACTAAATGATGCAGCCCACATTGAGTTGACCAGAACCTGACCACAATAAGATAGGATATTTGAGTCTGTGAATTGATGCGTATGACTGCTGACTTCATGGATGGCCTATCCTGATTTGACTTTGCTTACGGATGTGAACTCACAGGGTTCCAACTGGGATCAAGATTCATCACATCAAAGAACATGCTTGTCTTCTCAGAGCACTGGGTTGATATAAGTGAGCAGTACAAAAATTGGATACTCAAAAATGGGAAGGGGGTGTGTCTGCTGGAGGGTGCATAAAGGCATGAAGTGTCTGGCTTACATACTTTTACAGGTTGGGGAATGTGTTCATAGGATGATAGGATTATGGGGTAGGTTTTCACTTAACTGCAATTGTTAGGCATAGAATATTTTTGTTTTGTTCACTTATAGAATATTATGTTTAAATGAGGCTGTCACATTTTAAATTGTATTCATTTTCATTTTATCCTGCTAGGCACAAATATAATCTTTACTATTGTCATTGTTTTAAAAATTATGTATGACTATTGAGTTGTAAAATCGTCAAGGTCACAAGGGGTGGTCTGTTGTAGCTCTATAATTTCATGTCAACTTGATAAATAAGTTTATGGGTGGTATCTAGCCTGCCAATTGGGTCACAGCCTGATGATGTCTCCTTGAGGACGACTCATGAGGATTCTGGGAGCTGCCTCTCTCTCTCTGCTTCACCTTCCTGTGAGAGAAAAGACATTCAGAGGGCTGGAGGAGCATCCCATAGTGCTGCAATGCTGCCACTACCACTGGATCCACCAGGCTTTTCAAAACCCACGGGCCTGTCATCTTCCTGCATCCAGCATCATTGCATGTGTTGCATGAGCCTGAAAAGGAATTATTTAAAGACATTTGGGCTAATATCCGGCTTATGGACTTGAACTAAGGTGACCAGACGTCCCGCTTTTGGCGGGACAATCCTGCTTTTTAGCAATTTGTCCTGCGTCCCGTGGCGTTTTTAAAAGTCCGGATTTTTGGAAAGAATGCATGACAAGCTAGGGAACGGCGGGAGGATGGGAAGGGAATATACATAATACATAACACCATTCAAACAGCTGCTGATTTGTTGCCCGTAGATGTGAAAAATATTGTTATTAAAATATATTCTTATTTCTATATATAAACTGTGCGTGTTGAAATGCTTAAAGAATTTTGTGAAACTGCACAAGGCAAATATCAGAAAATACTTGGATACAATAAAACGTGCTGGTTAGCTCTTTTGCCAGCTGTCGAAAGAATTTTGAAAATATACAATCCTTTGAAATCCTACTGTCTATCACAGGATAAATGTCCTAGAATTTTAGAAGAGTTTTTTGAAAAAGAATCTTCAAAAATTTGGCTAGAGATTGTACACAATCAAGCAGCTCTTTTTCAAAATGCTATAAAACTTATTGAAGGTGACAAAATTTCAGTAATCAAAGTAGCAAATGAAGTTAATAATTTAAAATTTCAGTGTCAAGAGTGGTTAGAAAATAATTTTCTTCCGTTAACTATCCATAATAGCATAAGCCAGCTAGAAGAACAAGGTGCAATAAATCATGCAGATATCATGAATCACGTTAAAAAGTTCTATAGTAACTGTATAGATTATTTAGAAGAGTGGACGGTACACTACAATATTGAACATTTTCACTGGGTTACATTAAAACAAGAACTTAATTGGAATGATGTGTAAAAATCATTTGATCATATTACTCAAAGTTTCCCATACAGTAATATTTCCAAAAATGATCTTTTTAATGAGGTATCATTATTAAAAATATGTATTGATAAGGAAAAGGTTAAATCTTGGGCATCAACAAAATCACAATAGAGAACAAATGGTTAGAAATATTTCATCATTTTGAAACAAACCCTGATCTATACAATAATACACTAAAAATTGTGTAATACACGCTGTCCTCACCAGGAACTAATGCTGCTACTGAATGTGTTTTTTGTATGGTAAATAAAGTGTGGACATCAGAAAAATCACATAAGTGTTGAGACTTTGAAAGCCATTTTATGTGCGAAATATAATTTAACAATTCCTGTGAAAATTTCATGACCTTTTAAACAATGACAGCAATCTACTAAAAAAATTCACTCTAATGAGAAATATGCCAAAGAATAAAATGCCACTATACATAATTTTAATGTATTATATTTGTAAATTATAATAATGTTGAAATTTGAAAAAATTATATTATAATACTATTTTGTGTTCTATGAAAATTTTTGTTGAGACCAAATTTTTAATCAAGAACCCGCCCTCCCCCGCCCCCCCCGTCAATGGTGCCCTGCTTTACCAATGTAAAATCTGCTCACTGTATCTTAATATACAATTGCGCTTTGCTCTAAAGCCCTCTCTTATACACATTTGAGTGTCTGGATTTGTTTCTCTCATCGACACAGTCCAACACATGGTCTAAATTTAAATATGTGCTTAGATAAATTTGAGCACTTTGAATTTTATATAATCCATCTGCTTGTTAATTCTTATAATAAAATAACACTGTTTTAGCCACTAAAGATTAGAAATTCATTTTTGTATCTGGCAAGGTGACATCCTCTCCCCTTACCTTGTAATTTTTTGTGTAGAAATTTTAAACCGATCTCCTTCATTTTATATTTCCACATAAACATTATAATAATTTGATAAAATTTTTTAAACTTTTAAATTAAATATTTGATTGTAGAGAATCTACAGCTTCATAAGATGGACTATTGGCCATTGTTTGAGTCTCTTTTGTCCCCTTGTAGAGTTTCATAGTTTCTAATTAGACCCATGTTCTATATTGTTTGCTTTTAGGATCTGATGACCCCCCTCTGTAGTTTAATGTACTATCTTGCCAGATATTTTGTATATTAAAAAATAGACTGACTTTTCTATATTGATTTTAACTTTATCATTTTCACGAATTCTCATACTGGTTTTAATGGACCAAAATGTTTCTAAATTTTTTTGTTTTTACTTTTTAGGTAATAAAAACATCCTCTGAAAATAATATTGATTTGTTTTGTAGTACAATGAGGAGCCCTGGTGGCGTAGTGGTGATGTGTTGGGCTGACAACTGAAAGGTTAGCAGTTCAAAACTAGCTGCTCTGAGGGAGCAAGGTAGGACTTTCTACTCCCATAAAGAGTTACAGTTTCAGAAACTCACAGGGGAAGTTCTAAACAGGCTTATCGGGTCACAGTGAGTTAGCATCAACTTCAGGGCAATGAGTTTGAGTCTTTTTAATTTATTTGCTTATTGGCTTTGCTTCACTATCATTACTTTCTATTTTCTTTCTTAGAAAAAGAGATGGTATTCATTGTCAGTGACTAAAGTGAAGTAGCCAGGCTTCTGTCAGAGATTTTTGCCACTATCGAAATTCTTAAAGTCCAGAACAAATCAAAGAATGAAAATCACATATAAAATAAATTATTTTGCACCACGAACTGAGCTTGTGGGACCTCTAACTGTGCGCTAAGTTCCGTGCTCCCATATCCTGGGAGGGGGTATATGATAGTGAAGGGTTTGTGTCAACTTCTCTAGGTCAGCATCTGGACTTACCTAGCTCTACAACTGGCTGATGCATTTTCTTGATATAAATTTATTTCTATATTTACATATGTGAGCATCCCTGGTTTTGTTTCTTTAGATGCAAAAATATGTATTTACAGGAACATCACTAGTTGTTCTCCTCTATAGACTACAAACTAAGATACTCTTCGTGCCAGAGACAAACTCCAATGTGTCTAGCCCTCTGCAGAGTTTGGGTATCAATATCAGAGCGAAATATTGAGTGTTTCCATAGCCACTGGTCCATTCCAAGAGGCCTGGAAATCAGCGACGATGGGAGGCAGTCATGTTGTATTGTCTTCTGGCTCTCACTCATCTGAGACAGTGGTAGTGGATGTTTCCCGTCAATTATTTTTTCCCCATAGCACACTTTTGTCTCCACAGAGAAGCTATATGATTCCTCTAAAATTTTTAGGACGGTCCCATATTTATATATTTAGAATAAATTCTTGCCACAAGTTGACACTGCTCCCTTGTTTTCTGAGCCGATATATTTTTTAATATATATACTTGGTAACGCTTACTTCTACTTTCAATAAGGGGAGGGAGATATGTCATCAGAATGCCTTAAAATGTAATGAGGTTCTTCTCTGTTAGCTATTTTTTTCTTCTCTTTCACTTCATTGACATCACAAAAATAATAGTTATAATTATCTTCATTTCCCTTCATCTGCCCTTCAATTATTGGCATGACTTGAAAAATTTGCTGCCTTGGTGAGAGAATTGTCATTCTTTATTTATCTTAATTGAAATCATCATGGAAATGTCCTTTAAATAATTCATTAAACCGCACTTAAAATAAATAAGGCACTATTTGATTTATTTCTCACTGCTTTGTTGTACTTAAGTTTCCACAGTTCAAATATATATTTGCTATTTAGCATCTTTTAGTAATTACATAGACATTTTTAAAAATGTAGAGAAAACTTATATTTATCAGATTGTAAAGTATTATGTAGTATGCACTTTGATTAACAAATGCACCATGGTGTTGTTATGGATTAGTAGGTGGGAAAAGTATAGTATTACCCAGGAGAAGAGAGATGAAAATTTTAGTGCTCAAAAGTAATGGAAACAAATGGCTTGATTGCTCTGTACATTAAACCACAAAACGAATTATTGCTAATATCAGTCTTATCACCAACTCTTGAGAATTCTTGAATGGTATTTTACTATTTTCTGCAGCATTTATAGCTGACTAAAGTACCTGCACTGCTCTGTCATTAGCTTCCTTGGACATGTATTTACTCAAATATTGATGTCATTTAGCTATGAAGGCAAAGACGCACTTAAACATATACAAATAATATTTCTAACCATGAATTAATATGATCTCAACTGGGTGAGGTAGAAATAGGGCTAAATATATTGCTAGGAGTTCAGTTGGGCAATAATTGAGTTATAAGATACTTATTTCTCTTCAATGGCCCTCACCATGACAACTCAGTTCTGAAATTCAACTATTATTCAGCTCAAATTATTGTCAAAGTTTAAAGCTTAGATTTTATTGACCTCCTTTTGATGTCTATGACAGCTAATCATCTGGGTGTATGAAACCAGATTGTTAACAGCATGGGCAGCTCAAAAGTCTTTTGACTGTACACACCTGGACAGTTCTTTTGTTAAGTCCAAGTAGGGATTCAGCCTGCAGACGCTTTTATACGCATATAACAACTTAGGGGAAGAACTTGAACATGGCATTCCCATCCCTCTTGCTATCAAGCTGAAATAATTCCTTTGGCCAAACCATATACCATGTTTTATAGTCAAATATAGGCAGCTTTGTGATTTAAATTGTAAATCACGGCTCAGCTCTTGAAAAAAAAAAAAAGCAAAACCGCACATGAAGCATGTGTCTGTGTGTGTGTGTGTGTGTGTGTGTATGTGTGTGTGATGGTGGCACTGTTAGGTAAGCATGGAATTGCTAACCACAGAGTTGGGACTTCAAACCCACCAGCCACTACAAGGGGAAAAGATAGGGCTATCAGCTCAAATAAAGATTTACAGCCTTGGAAACCCTATGCAAGGTCAAAGTGAAACAGAACGTGTATATATAAGCAATCATTAGAGTTCAGTGTCAGGAAATGCTAATAAAGTCCCCCACTGAACTGAGAGTCCATGGGCAAGAATTCTGTCCATTTAACCCATTAACTAATTTCTACCCTCCCCTTCTCTCCCCTTGAAACAAAAGGAAGAAACATTTCCAAAAGTCAAAGTTAGGAACTTTGCTGCTCACCCTCAGATCTGGTGAGGAGCATTTAAGTAGTCAAGGAATTTAACCTTTGATTCAACAGGGCATTTCTTCTTACCTACTTTTATAAGCAAAAGGATCCCTGATGGAATGACGGGTTAAGCATTAGGCTGATAACCGAAAGTACAGTAATTCAAACCTACCATGCCTCTCTGATGGAGAAACATGCAGTGGTCTGTTTCTATAAAGATTATAAGCACAGAAATTTCATAGAGCAATTCTATTCTGACTTATAGGATCTCTGTAGTTGAAATCAATGCATCCATAGTAGGTTTCTCTAAAGTATTACTGAGAAAAGTAAATACTATAGGCACATACATAAAATTACATAGATAGCATCTTATCTTTAATGTATCATAGTTTAATTTGTGAAGCCAGGCCCACATAGGGACTATGAATTAGAAACCTTCTCCTTACCACGAGTCGATGGCAATGCATAGGGACACTATAGGACAAAGTGTGAATGCCCCTGTGGGTTTCTGAGACAGACTTTTTTATGGGAGTAGCTACCCCTCATGAATGGTAAGGGCTTTGACGTTATTCCAACGCTCCCAGGTAAGATCCCTGATTCTGCCCACAAGAAACTTACTGTCTAGAATAGGAAACCCATGCATAGGCAGCTAATTATAACTTAACCTTCTGCCTACTGTGGATGGATAAAGAAATCAAATATCTGGGGTTATGATTTGAAGGACTATAAGGAATAAGATATACTCTTAAAACTATTTCCATCCCCCCCCCCCCACACACACACACAAATGCTTGTTTAGCACTGCCAGGTGGCCTCCTGCTCATAGCAGCCCAGTGTAGAACTGAAGGAGACACCGCCGACCCCTGCACCATCCTCAGCATTGCCGTATTGGAGCCGATTCTTGCAACTGCAGTGCTAATCCATATCACTGAGGGCCTTCCTCTTTTGTGATGCCATTTTACTTTACTAAGTACATGTTTTTCTAGGAACTGGCCTCTCCTGGCAACCTGTCCAAAGTATAGGAGACAAAGCTCACCATCGTCTCTTTTAAGGAGCAGTCTAATTGTGCGCCTTCCAAGACAGATTGCTGCTTATTCTGGCAGTACATGGTACCTTCCATATTCTTTCATCAGCACCTTAATTCAGTTACATCGACTCTTCTTCTGTCTTCTTTATTCAATGTTCGACTTGCACATGCGTATGACAGCATTGAAAATACCCAGTGCAGGCCGGGTGCACCTTAGTCCTCGAGGATACATTCTGGCTCTCCATCCTCTGTTTTAAAGAGGATGCAGCTTGTGCAGCTGAGTTACCCAATGAAATGGATAGTTGGCTGTCTTGACTGCTACTTCCATGAGCATTTATGTGGAGCCCAGCAGGATGGAATGCTTCATAATGTCAATCTTTACTGCATTGACCATGATGCTATCTGTTGTTCCAGTGGAGAGGAGTTTGGTTTTCTTTGAGCTGTAATTCATACTGAAGATGGAGATCATTGATGTTCATCAGCAAATACTTCACACCATTCTCATTCCATCAACCAAGGCCGGAACATGTTCATATGGCCCCTGTTACAAGCCTTTCTCCAACTCTCATGTCACATTCCCCTTTGGATGACTTGCTCAGTACAGGTTGAATGAGTACGGTGAGATGATACAAGCCTGACACACATGACCCATTTCATGCACAGCCCATGGAATTCCATCAGAATTTTGCCCAATGTTAAGCAAGGGGTCTTCATCTATATTTTGAGATCGTTGAGAGAAAAGAAAGAACTGGACTGAGAAATGTCCTCTTCCCCTTCCTCAGTTTGCCAGTCCAGAGTGACTGCGTCAAACTCTCTCTACGTCTTTCTGGTTCTCGGGTAATTTCCATTCTATTTAACCGACTGATGGCAGGGCTGCAGATGAAGTGTAGGTGCTGTCTAGAATGGCAGAACAATGACCTCCCCCAAGACACCCACATCCTGATTCGACACAAAGAGGTTAACTTCTCATCAAAAAGGATTTTGCAAATAATAGAGTCAATATTCAGAGATGGGGATATCATCCTAGATGGTCATTGTGTTGTTGTTAGGTATTGTCATGTTATTATTTTTTTATTTTTTTACATTTTATTAGGGACTCATACAACTCTTATCACAGTCCATACATATACATACATCAATTGTATGAAGCACATCCATACATTCCCTGCCCCAATCATTCTCAAGGCATTAGCTCTCCACTTAAGCCCTTTGCATCAGGTCCTCTTTTTATTTTCCCCTCCCTTCCCGCTCCCCCCTCCCTCATGTGCCCTTGGTAATTTATACATTGTTATTTTGTCATATCTTGCCCTATCAACACATAGCGACTGAGTGCACAACACAATGGAACACGTCCTGGTCCTGTGCCATCTTCACAATTGTTCCTCTGCTTGAGCTCTGGGAGGCAGGCACTTCGTAAGTCTAACCTGCTGAGGGTCTTCCGCATGTTTGCTGTGCCACTACTTTACCAAACATGATGTTCTTTCCCAGGGGCTGGTCTCCCCTGACAACATGTCCCAAATAAGTGAAGTCAAGTATCACCGTCCTTGCCTCCAAGGAGCATTCCAGCTATACTTCTTCCAAGAAATATTTGTTTGTTCTTTTGGCAGTTCCTGGTACTTTCAAAATCCTTCACCAGCACTATAATTCAAATGTGTCAGTGTTTCTCCAGTGTGTTAGTCTAGGTACTTTGAGAAACAAATTCACAGAAACTCATATATAAGAGAGACTTTTATATAAAGGTTAAGTGCACATCAAGAAAACATCCCAACCCATTGCTGCCCAAGCCCACAAGTCTAACTTTAGCCCATATGTCCGGCACCAATCCACAAAGTCCTCCTCCATCTCACAAAGCACACACAGTGATGCCGACTGCAGCAGGAAAGCTGAGTCAGTGGATGTGTAAGCATGTCAGTGCTGGCAGGGGTCTCCACACGGCTGCTCCAGCACCCAGAGCTACATCAGAGTAGATCCATGTGGCTTCTCCTCAGGGATGTCTTCTTACAGGAAGTGAACTTTGCAAGCTGAAGCAGGGAATTGGCTAAA
This sequence comes from Tenrec ecaudatus, assembly GCF_050624435.1. Taxonomy (NCBI): domain Eukaryota; kingdom Metazoa; phylum Chordata; class Mammalia; order Afrosoricida; family Tenrecidae; genus Tenrec; species Tenrec ecaudatus. Next base: position 149,362,161 of record NC_134537.1, read on the forward strand.
GCAGCTGCACCCTGGTCTGACATCGCAAAGCAAGAGCCAAGAGAACTAGAAAGGTGAGGCTCACCGAGTCATTTATCTCTCCGCCTTTCAATTAACCCCACATGCGTTTATCTGCCAGGCTAGCACAATAAACTTTAACTATATCATCCAGTCTTCCTTATTCAATGTCCAACTTTCACATGCATATGAGTTTATTGAAAATATCATAGTTTAGATCAAGCTTAAAGTAACATCCTTGCTTTTGAATACTTTAAAGAGATCTTGTGCAGCAGATTTACGGCTTCCATGATGTTGATTGTGAATACAAGCAAGACAAGATCCTTGAAAGCTTCAACCTTTTCATGACGCTATCTATTGGTCCAGTTGTGAGAATTTTGGTCTTCTTTACACTGTAATCCATACCGAAGGCTGTAATCCTCCATCAAAAAGGGCTTCAAACCCTCCACGTTCTCCTCACTTTCAGCGAGCAAGCTTGTGTCATCTGTACATTGCTTTTAAGATCTCACACTTTCCTCCAATCCTGATGCTTCACTCTTTTCCAGATAAACCAGTTTCTCCGATTATTTTCTCAGAATACAGATATTATATCATCATTCTGAATGTTTAGGATGTGATCAGAAAGGAACGAACCCTGGTGGTTTAGAAGTTATCCACTGGGCTGGGATCTGAAAGGCCCACAGCTGGAAACTCCCAGCAGCTCTTGGAGGAGAAGATGAGCTTTCTAATTCTGTGAACAGTCACAGTGTCTGAATCTCGCAGGCGCAGAACGGCCCTATTCTACGGGGCTGCTGGGAGGTGGCATCTCTCCATGGCAGAGAGATGTTTGGTTTGGTAATGTGGTCAGAAGGATACTTGTAGGGTGGAAGCAAAAAATAAAAATGATAGAGAATGGAGTTTGGAATGATTCAATTTCTGGAAGAGTATCACAGGTCAGAGAATATCAGGTTTAGAAGCTAGAAAAGAAAAATATATACTTTTTTTTTCCATAGAGTCTACATAAGGAATGCCGGCTTAATGGCATCTTGATTTTTCTTTGTTATTTTGATTTAGGTGAAAGTTTGCTATTCATATACATTTTGATTTGTGAAATTGATTGTGATCCGTACAAGGTAGCTTAACTGTTGCCACTTCCTGTGTTTACCATTTCATTAATATTCTATTCTAATGAGAGAGGGGTAAAATAAATACTGGAAATGTAATTTTTTTTAAATTTGGGCTATTGAGATTTATTTTGTTAATAGGGACCCAAGATGTAACAGTGACCCTTGCAGTTAAAAAAACAACTTTTAAATTTAATGAGTAAAGATGTTCTAATTGAAAAAAGGGAACAAGAAGGGCCATTTAGATAAGTGATGGAGCCAGAAACCTTAGAGGGCACCAGACTGGCAGCCTCTGAAGAAATGGTGGTATCATTTCATGGTCTGGTAAGTCCTCAGGGGACATATAGACTGTTTTGCCATGAAGTCAGCTCACATTGGTTAGGGTTCTGATCATGGTAAAACTTGTTCACTGTGGGGCTTGCTACAAAACCTATTCATCATTTTTGCCCCCAAGCTGCCACACAGTTTGGGGTACACAACCTGTTGGATTTTCACAGGATCTCTGATGCAGTTTGGAGGTGACAAACCACTCTTTGCTTCTGGCAGCATTTGAAGAAATGAACATAAACTTATCTGCCATCAACCTGCTCTCTGTCTTTGGCTCAACAGTGACAGGGCAGCCGGGGACCTCTTTGTCTACTGGCAAGACTAACACTTTGTGCGTTCTGAGTCTCCCTTTTGATCTGCTGTGGTTGGCCTATTGTTTGCCTGAAAGGTCAGCCTCCAGATTGAGTTCAGTTCCAGATTAAAGGGAATCTAAAGGTCATAGCTATAGGGGTTGCACTGATTTCTACCAGAGTAATAAGCCTGATTTTTTTTTTAATTTTCAGGTTTGTTCCACATTTTTCTCCCGTTCTATCCAGGACCTCCTATTGCGATCTCTTTCAGAGCTGTCAGCAATAGTAGCAGGGCACCATTCAGTTCTTCTTGTCTCAAGGTAATGGAGGCTAGGGCTAATGTGATCCATTAGTTCTCCGGGTTTATGTTTTCTATGCATCTCTCATTTTCCTCCCTCCTCTTTATTTTGTGTCAGGGGAAGCCAGCCCCTAACATATCATTACGGGTCTGGTAGGCACAATTGTACAGTGATAATAAGTAAAGATCATAGTAAAGTTATAGCGAGCATGAGAAAAAGAAGTATTGAAATAAATGGAATCAGACACAATTCATGGTAGCATGGAGGGAGAGAGAAAGATTTAATGCTAGCCCAGGCTTTTATCTTCTCTGGGGACATGCAAGCCCCCTAATTACAGGTGAGGACCCACGTCACAGGAAGGGGTTGTGCTCTAGGCAATACAGTAATGAGAGGGGGTGGTCTAGGGACATACACACAATAGGAAGAGGAAGGATTGGGGGTATACATGTGACAAGGTGTGTAGATCCTAGATTTAGGATGGCAGCCTAACCTTGGTCATCCTTGGATGGGTTTGACCCCTCTGGTGTCTCCTACAAGGAAACAGACAACTACTATCCTTATCAGAAGGGAGTGGACCCTACTTGTTGTGGGATAAACAGTGGTGTCTGCTTGCTCTAGATGGTTGATAGCTCTTAGGAAGAATGACCCCTGATCTACTCCTGATGACCTCCAAGTGTATAGTCATTCACAAGCAGCTAAGTTTGGCATATATTTGGGGGAGACAGCTTAGGATAAATCCTTCTGTTTGCCACAGTTTTGGACAGGGGAGGTGAATAACTGCACAGTAGGCTAGGTGGCACTCACAAGCTTTAGAGGTTGCAGCCAGTGCTCACTGACTTTGTGGGCTGTCATGTCAATTGACTGTGATGTCCTTTGAGATGATCATCTTGAGTTCTCACACCTAGCAACTCACTCCCTCAAGGAAGACCTTGATTTTAGAAATACACACATTTGTCTTATGATCTATAACATACTAAATTATATAAACTATAAAATAATAAAAACAAATTCCTGTAAACCCATGTCTGCGTTAATCTGTTACAGTAACAAAAGGAAATGAGCACAAGTAGTTAGAAGCAATGGCTAGGTGCACAGGCACCAGAAGAAACTGCTGAGCCCAAGTTCGTAATCCCACGCTTATCAACTGAACAAATGATCCTTAGTATCCTCATCATACCTTGTAAGGTTGCCACCAGGGCTGTTTTTACGCAGATAATGCTTAAAATAACTTCAGCTTAGTAAATATTCACTATTTTAAAATGTCTGAAATGACTCAAGCAAGGACACTAATCAGATTGTTTTAGAGAATTCCTCTGTGTCCTTTGGCAACCTAAACTACCTCTTTACTGTATGCCTGATTCCTAGTCATTGTTCAAAACATCTTTTCCTCTAAAGGGACCAAAAGAGCTCATGCATTGTAGTGGGCTTTCTAGTCCTATAAAGAGGTAGACTCAGAAAATCAATGGGAATGGGGATAAGAGGGGACTACTCTCTCCCATAGGGTCACTATTCGTCAGAATTGACTTGATGGCAGTGAGCTTGGTTTTCAAAGGCGATTCAAGCAAAGCATTGGGCCCTGATATCCCTGGGTTCATTCCTCAGAGGTGACCTATTAATGAATGCCCTGTCCCTATAGTGCACTCTCATTTGCATGCATCCAAATAAGAGCCCAAAGGCTCTGAGCTGATAGGAAAAGCTGAATGCCCTAGACCACAGGACCTGTCTGCTAGGAGCCTTGAGAGTTGAAGCAGCAGCCATCAAAGCCGGGCTTTCTGGTGATTATTTCTATCAGTCTCATTCATCTCTTGGTCCTTCATGCCCACAGATAACCAACTATAACAACCCCAAGTTTCTTCCTACCACCTGAAGAATGTTTTTTTTAATATAATAAAATTAGAGGTTTTTTTTAATTTTGTTTGTTTTCTATTTTTTTGTTTCTATTTTATAAAAAATATTTTATTAGGGGCTCATACAACTCTTATCACAATCCATACATATACATATATCAATTGTATACAGCACATCTGTACATTCTTTGCCCTCATCATTTTCAAAGCATTTGCTCTCCACTTAAGCTCTTTGTATCAGGTCCTCTTTCCCCCACTCCCTCCCCGTTCCCTTCTCCTTCATGAGCCCTTGATAATTTAAAATTATTATTTTGTCATATCTTGCCCTATCTGGCATCTCCCTTCACCCCTTTTTCTGTTCCGTCCCCCAGGGAGGAGGTCACATGTAGATCCTTGTAACCAGTTCCCCCTTTTCAACCCACTCACCCTCTACTCTCCCAATATCACCCCTCACACCCCTGGTTCTGAAGGTATCATCCATCCTGGATTCCCTGTGCCTCCAGCTCCTATAGGCACCAGTGTACAACCTCTATCCAGACTTGCAAGGTAGAATTTGGATCATGGTAGTTGGGGGTGGGGGAGGGAAGCATTTAGAATCTGGGGGAAAGCTGTATTCTTCGTCGGTGCTACATCGCACCGTGACTGACTCATCTCCTCCCCTAGACCCCTCTGTGAGGGGATCTCCAATGGTCGACAAATGGGCTTTGGATCTCCACTCTGCACTTCCCCCTTCATTCACTATGGTAAGTTTTGTTTTTTTGATGATGATGCCTTATATCTGATCCATTTGGCACCTCGTGATCTCACAGGCTGGTGTGTTCTTCCATGTGGGCTTTGTTGCTTCTGAACTAGATGGCCGCTTGTTCACCTTCAAGCCTTTAAGACCCCAGATACTATCTCTTTTGATAGCCGGGTACCAAGCTGAGGAATGTTTTAATGTTGGCCTGGCTCTTCCTCCTGGCTACCATCTGATTCTCAGTTTCTGTGACACCTTTATTAGGATTTCACTTCCCTGAAAGTTCTCTAGGCCCCATCCAGCACTTTTATCTACATCTGTTTGACTGTTGTTTTGTGAAAGACGTTCTGTAAAAAGAAGCAAAATCAAAAATAATACTAGACCCCATGCCATTGATTCCATTCTAACTCATAGAAACCATATAGGCTGCAGTTGAATGACTCTGTAAGATTTCATGAGCCTGCACATCTTTGTGGAAGCAGGCAGCCTCCTCTGTCTCCTGCCAAGTGGCTGATGGAACCTGCAGCTAGCAACCCGATGCCCAATGAATTGCACCCCCAGGCTTCCCCAAAATACCAGTGATTGATTAATCTGTCAATGATGAGAAAATTAGAAGAATACACAGATTTCAAAGAACTGTGTCCACCTTAAACATAATAAATTCAGAGGGGAGCAAAGAGAGTCACAGAAGTCTGGGAGGTTTTATGTAATTTTTCTGAGTCTTTAAAATGTCTTTTGAAAACATTTGTTCTCTGAAACGTTAAAGGCATCAAACAATGTGGCGTTGCTTTGTTTTGTCTTTGTGGGACATGTAGATAGGGGGTATCAAAAGTTGAACAAGCGGCCATCTAGCTCAGAAGCAAATAAGCCCACATGGAAGAAGCACACCGGCCAGTGCGATCACGAGGTGCCCAAGGGACCAGGTATAAGGCATCATGCAAAAAAAAAAAGATATAAGTGTGTGTATGTATGTGTATATATGTGTATATGTATATATGTATGTATATATATATCATATTAAATGAAGGGGGAAGTGCAGAGTGGAGACCCAAGGCCCAAGTGTCGACCAATGGAGATCCCCTCATAGAGGGGTTTAGGAGAGGAGATGGGTTAATTAGGGTGTGAGGTAGTATCGATGAAGAACACAGCTTTCCCCCGGATCCTGGATGCTTCCTCCCCCCAACTACCATGATCTGAATTCTACCTTGCAGGGCTGGATAGGACAGAGGCTGTACACTTGTGCATATGAGGGTTGGAGGTACAGGGAATCCAGGGTGGATGATACCTTCAGGACCAAGGGTGTGAGGGACGATGCTGGGAGAGTGGAGGGTGAGTGGGTTGGAAAGGGGGAACTGATTACAAGGATCCACATGTGACCTCTTCCCTGGGAGAGGGACAGCAGAGAAGGGGGGAAGGGAGACTCCGGATAGGGCAAGATATGACAAAACAACGATGTATAAATTACCAAGGGCATATGAGGGAGGGGGGAATGGGGAGGGAGGGGGGAATGGGGAGGGAGGAAGGGAAAAAAAAGAGGACCTGATGCAAGGGGCTTAAGTGGAGAGCAAATGCCTTGAGAATGATTGGGGCAGGGAATGTATGGATGTGCTTTATACAATTGATGTATGTATATGTATGGATTGTGGTAAGAGTTGTATGAGTCCCTAATAAAATATAAAAGAAGAAAAGAAAAAAAAAAGTTAAAAAGCCATAACTGTTAATTACAGTATATCAAAATCTAGAGAAACAAACAAAAACATATATTTGTCTGTGTGTGTGTGTACACATCCATGTGTACACACACACACACAAACACACACACACACACTGTTAGACCAGGTTGTCTAGAGAAACACACCCATTGACACTCATAAGTGTAAGAAAGAACTTTATATCAAGAAGTAATTATATATCAAGAAAAAAACCCCAGCCCAGTTCAACCCAAGTCCATATGTCTGGTATCAGTCTATAAGTCCTTCTTGAGACTCAAGCCATCATATGTAATTATGCTGAATGCAAGAATATCACAGGTTGGTGATTGCAAAATCATGTGGATCCAAGATCAGTGGCAATGTGGCAGAACTCCAGAAGCTCTCAGGGAGCAAGCAGGATTGTGAATGCAGAGAGAAAGACAGATATTATCAGGTCCTCCTTATGGAACGGTCACAACTTTAAGTTGGCACCACCAGATTGACAGGCTGTATACCACTCCTACATTTTATATATCTTCAAGTTGACTTAAAAGTATCTAACGATCACACACACAAAAATAGCTCACGGAAGTGACTTATGTCTCCACAAGACAGATAGAGAGAGGGACCAGACCCTATTCCAGAGCACCAAGGCTTGAGGATAATACACTGGAATGGAAGAGCAAACTAACAGAGAGGATGACAGGGCTGGGCCACGCTGAGCTATGTTGACCCCTCCCCAGAGGAAGGAAAAACAGTAGACAGCACTGAAGATATAGTCTGGGGAGAGAGGCTGGTCTGTCTATCCCACTCAGGAGTGAACTAAGAGGGAGAGAGCAGAGCTCGGACCTCATCATGACCCACCAAGCTGAGGGATGGCATCCTGCTCAGAACATACAGAGGACAGTAGGGCCGGCCATGCCACAAGCCCATAGCGCTTCGGGGGACAGCACGGGAGACATTGTTTGGAAAGTGTGCCCGGTCTGCCCCATGTACAGTGGGGTGGAATGCAGAGGGAGTGCAATTGGACAGCAAGGGGAGCAAAGTAACCAAGTCCCCAAGGAATCCTGAAAATAGGCTTCCGATTTGGGGGAGAGGCTTGGCACCTCATCAGACTTGATCAGAAAACATACATCAGGATCAGCAGATAGACCTGCAATTATCTATTCGTTTTCTGTTGTTGTTGTTGTTTTCTTGTTCTGTTTTGTTTTGTTTGTTTGCATTTCTTTCCTTTTCTTTCACTCTACATCTACTACATAAGAGAGGCAGGATGAACATTCCCGAGGAGAAAATAATGGGACCAGCAGTTCCTAGGAGACACAGGAAAGGAGGGGACAGAGGGAAAGTGGGAGCCAATAAGCTTAGAGGTCAGGGAACAACAAGAGATCTAAAACTGATGGTGAGGAGGGCATATAATGCTGGGTGGGCTTGATCAGAAGCAATGTATACAAAAGGGAATACTGAGAGCCGAACGGAGCGTGAGCATGAGAGTAGGATAGGAGGAAGGAACTAGAGGAAAGAAATAGTAGGCAAACGCTATTGATAGAGGTATAGTTGTAGGCAAGTTATATATGTAACTATATTGATTTAGAATGAAAGGGATAGAGACCAGTGTAATATATTTATATGTTAAGTATTAAGATAGCAGACAGACTTCAAGCCCATATTCAAGTCCTCCCTCAACACAAGAATATTTTGTTCTGATAATCTGGCAATCTTTGATACTCACCTTCCTGACATGATCACTGAAGACAAAATGGGTATATAAGCAAATGTGGCGAAGAAAGCCAATGGTGCCCAGCTATCAAAAGATATAGTGTCTTGAAGTCAAACAAGTGGTCATCTAACAGGGAAGCAAATAAGCCCACAAGCAGAAGCACACCAGCCTGCGTGATCATGAGGTATATGGAATCTTGTAGCAGGTATCAAAGGATCCTAAACAATAATATCAAAGTGAATGAGGGCGATTTGAGACCCAAAACCCATCTGTAGACAATTGGATATTCCCTAACAGAAGGGTGATAAGGAAGGGGTGATTCAACCAAGTGTAGTGTAGCACTGACAAATCACACATAATTCCTCTAGTTCCTGAATGCTTCCTACCCACCACTACCATGACCCAGTTCTACCTTACAAATCTGGCAAGACCGGAGAACACACATTGGTACTGAGGAGAGCTCTAGACACATGGAATTCAGGAAAGATAACCCCTCAGGAACAGTAGTGGGAGTTGTGATATCATGAAGGTAGGGAGTTGGTTACGGAGAGGGAAGGTAGAGAAAGGGGGAACCCATCACAAGTTTGGATATGTAGCCCTCCCACCTAGGGTACAAATAATAGGAATGTGGGTGAAGGGAGACAGTGGACAGTGTAAAATATGAAGCACTATGATAATGCCAATATAATTGATCAAGGATTCATGAGGGTGGGAGAATGGGGGAGGGGCAAAATGAGGAGCTTATACCAAGGGGTCAAGTAGAAAATATTTTGGAAATGTTGATGGTAACATATGTACAAATATGTTTGATACAATCAATGTTTGAAATGTTACAAGAGCTGTAAGAGCCCCCAATAAAAATGACTTAAAAGAAAGAAAGGGATAAATTAAGTGGGTCTTTCTTGCGAGGAGAAAAAGAAACCTTAAGCACCGATATGGTATTCTTTGCTCCAGAGACCAAATTGGGGATCTCTTATGGAGAAGGGACTGGGTATAGAACAGTGGTTCGCAACCTTCTTAATGCCACGACCCTTTAGTACAATTCATGTTGTGGTGACACCCAACCATAAAATTATTTTCGCTTCTACTTCCTAACTGTAATTGTGCTACTATTATGAATCATAATGTGAATATCTGCTATGCAGGATGTATTTTCATTGTTACAAATTGAACATAATTAAACATAATCAAAACAGTGATTAATCACAAAAAATATGTAATTATATATGGTGAAATATTTATGTTTTCTGATGGTCTAAGGCAACCCCAGTGAAAGTCATTCAACTCCCCAAAGGGGTGGCGACCCACAGGTTGAGCACTGCTGGTTTAGAGGAGTGCTTGTGGTATTTAAATAACACGTTCAAAGGGGAGGGGTTTTCTGCTTTGCAGATGTTCAAGCCAACTTTCTAATTAGTTGCTCAGTTCGTCCTTGGGTTTCATGCATCAGTTCTTTCCAATTTATCTGAGCGGAGCCTCTGGGTGAGTGTGTTTTTGAATGATCTCTGAGTAGAGTCCTACGTCAGGGTATTCTCCAGGGCTTGGCTCCAAGGTGAAGGTTTTTACCAAGCCAGTTATCACGGGGTCTGTGTCCATTCCCTTAGCAGGCAAGGCAGATGCCCATGCTCTGTGCCCAACAAAGCTAAAAGGGAAGGCAACCAGGGACTTGACTGAAGTATAAAACTTTTCATCTTGTTTAATTACAACTTCAGATATCCCACAGCCTTGTCAGTTCTCTGAACTCCTGCGCACGTTCTAGAAAATCCACGGATTTCGAAATGACCACTCTTCAGCCTTTATTTATATTTTACGTAGGAGATGAAATGATTCCATGTTGTCGAAGTACTTTTTCATAAGGAATCTTGAATGGCCTTATTTAGACTAGAATAAAACGCTTTTGAATTTTATTCTCAAGAGCCACTGGTTTAAGGAACTAAGGGAGCAGTCCAGACTCCCTCGAGGTTCACTGACAACTGTTACTGCCTACAAGCCCTCGGGCCGAACCGATGGCATAGCTCTGCTCTGCCCCAGAAGCTTGATATGAACCAGAATGAACCCACCATCATTAGGTGAGTGGTGGAATGAATTTGTTTTGTGTTGTTTCTTCCTTGTTTCTTTAGTAAAAGAGCTTGACAGGGGGTTGTTTTTTCTTTTCTTCTAAACCGTGGGTAATTACATTCATCCTAATTTTCTCCCTCAGAGTGTGTTACTTTGGTCCAGGTCAATTCACATATCCTGAGTAAGCTGCAACACGTTAGTTTTGATATTTTTCTGTCTGGTCCTGATTTGGAGTTCACCTAGCGATTAGTAAAACCCATGCAGGGATTGGTCAATAGGTTATGTAAATGAAGTGAGGCACAGCTTAGCCATATCTACTATGCAAATGAAGAGTCTGTGCTGCACCAACATTATTGGTCAGGAGTATTAGATCTTGAAATTGGCAAAACTTTGTGTGCTTAAGCCGCCAGAGACACAGAGTTTTGTTAGGCAAAAGAAATGGAAGAAGAGACGGGGTGGGGATAGAAGGGAGGGAGACAGAAGGAAGAAAGGAGACCAGAAGGAGAAAAGAGCAGAGGCAAGTTGCTTCTTAAAAGAGCTGTAAGCTCTTGAACAGCAAAGGCTTGAACAGCAAAAGGCTGAGAAGGGTTCTCGTGGCAAAGCATGGACGGGTCGCAGCAGCAGAGGAAATGGTGACAGATGACAGAACCAAGAGCAGTCCCTATATTCAGGGAGGAAAGAAGAAGCCTGTCATGCTGACAAGAACGAAGAGGTCCTTCCTACACTAAATAAAAGAAACTTTGCCTACGTGATTCCTGGTCCTGATGCTTAAGTTGTTCCTTTGGAAACCACATAACGATCAGGAAGGTCCATGAGTTTTATGTGGTCCTTACAGTGGATTATCAGCCAAGACAGGAAGGAAACAATGGTGTGCACAAGAAGCTGGTGCCATACTTGGTAAGGAGGTTGGAGAATGGAGGGATGCCTGATCTTCACGTCATGGGAGTCAGCTTTGGGCGGATTCTTACTATCAAGCTTCCTGAAGTTAGAGAGATACTGATAACTACTATTGATACTTCCAGGCACATTTTAAAATCTCAGATAATCAAGATGCCCAATCTCATTGATGTCCTTAACAGGTCTCTCCTACCCTAGCTTTTTCTATGAACATATAGATTGGGGAATAAGTGAGATCTGCACCATATTTCAATGAGTTCTGTTGAATTCATCTAAGCATATGATCCTGTCTGAAACTCAATAATTTACTGAAATGGCATCATTTTAGCATCCCTGCTGTCAATGGCTCTCAAAGAACAGCACCACAATTGAACTAGAAAATTAGGGCTTTTAGCTGGGCTCCCTGGAGGTGCATATGTAAAACAGAATCATAAATGATCGCCAGTTCAGTTCTGAACATAGAATTAATTGTAGTAAAATGGGGCATTCTGAGTCCAGAGGGAAAGGCCACTCTGGGTCACTGGTCACACTTGCCAGCAATAAGGTCAGCAATAGAAGGAGCACATCTCCTTTGGTGCCTGGGGGATCTAAATGAGAAAGTGTTGTTGCAGGAAACCTTTCTAGGGCTCACAGACATGAAACTTATGTCCCAGTGCCGGTGATTTTTCTGCTGAAAGAAATTTAAAACCCAGCCTGAGCAGAGGACACACAGTCAGATATGAGAATGATGAACATAGTTCCCTGTCCTCCCTTCGAAGCAGGGCATGGGGTAGGGCGGGGTGATAGAAAACAGCAGGCCAGAGTCCTCAGAAGCACAATAGGTATGAGAGATGCTATTGAGGATTCCTCTCTTGACCAATCCAATTTGGTCACCAGCTGAGAAATGGCATCATCCCAGGTCTTAAAGACAGACATAATCTAATAACTACAAGCAACAGGAGTGATGATACACTCTGAGACCCAAATGGAGAGTGTGTGGCTGTCAGTGTATTAGGTCAGGTGTGTGGAGCCTCTGGTATAAAAATAGAGCCTTGATATTTGATAGTGTATTTCTCATCACTGCTACCAGCTGGGGGGAAAATGTAGACCCTCAGCCCTCACTCCAACTCTATCAAATCAAAAATCTGTATTTTAACAAGCTCTCCCAGAAAGTCATAGACACAGCGTTTTAGTTTACTCGTCCTGCTGGAACCAATTACCACAAATGAGTAACTTTAAAGGCGAGAAATAGATTTTCTCGAAGTCCTAGAGCTCAAAGCTTAAATCAGAGTGTTGAGCATGTTGGTTCCTTTTGTTGTTGTGAGATACCACTTAGTCAGTGTTGACTCACAGAAACTGACCCTTTCAACAACAGAATGAAACCTGTCTGATCCTGCCCCATCTTCACCAGTTTCTTATGCTTAAGTCCATTGATGCAGCCACTGTGACAATCCATCTTGTCAACGGTCCTTCCTTGCTGTGCTGCTACTGTCTTTTCCGGGGACTGGATCATGTCATAAGTGAGTATATAAGTGAGATGAAGTCTTGCCATCCTTGCCTCCAAGGAACATACTTCATCCAAGACATACTTGCCTGTTCTTTTGGCAGTTCATGGTACTTTGAATATTCCTCATCAGTACCATAGTTCAAATGCATGGATTCTTCATTTCTCTGCCTTATTCAATGTTCAACTTTCACGTGCATATGAGGCAATTGAAAATGTCTTTTGTTAGTGTCTTTCTTATTCTCTGATTCTGCCAGAAATCCTTGGAATTCCTTGACATCCATTGATACCTACTATCTCTCCATGTGCATCTATGTGTCTTTTCTAGTATTTTTATAACTCAGAAGTGATTAGGTTTAATTGGAGGGAGAGTATGGATATACATGCAAATATATGTAAGTCTCTCTATATATACATTAATAGGAGGGGGAGTATTAATATATACATATATATATCCTCTTATATAAGCTTTACAGAGGACACTTTTACATGAATATTTACCTTTACTACAAATAAATACATAAATGTGGTGGGGCATACAGGGGTCAGAATTCTGAATGGTTCTTATGAATAACTAAGTTGCAGAGAATGAGGGATAAGAACACACTTTCAAGGGACACCAAGGTGTATTGATATAACATAGTTCATAAAGAAAATGTTCTACATCCTCCTTTGGTGAAAGCAATCGGGTTCTTAAAAGCTTATGAGCAAAAAAAAAAAAGCTTATGAGCAGTCATCTAAGATGCAACTATTAGTTTCTCCCTTTCTGGTGGAAAGAAGATAGAAGAAAATTGAAAGTACACGGAAGTATTTAATCCAATGGACTCACGGCCTACATAAACATCCGTCTCAACCATCCTGAGACCCAAAGAACTAGATCATATAATCCCTGGGCTCATTTGACCTACTGTCCCCTTTTAATATGTATATTCAGTGCCCTCTTGTCATTTCAATTTTGTACTATAGCCATTGATCCAGGATAAAGTGTAGATATCTGATTTTGCAGCTCCCAATCCCCCTGGTTTATCCCAGTACCCCCAGTACTGCTCCGCTTCGAGTAACTCTGAACTAGATGGTACCCAGAGACCACTCTGCTTGTAAAGGGTTCACATTAGAAGATCCTGGACAGAATGGGAGAAAAATGTGGAACAAAACTTAAAATCATAAAAATGGCCACGCCTCCTGGTGAGACAGAGACTATGGTCATCAATTGTAAGTCAAACTACACCCAGATCTGCCAGAAGAACAATAAACTTAGTGAGGTTTGTACACATCACAATAATACATCACTGCGCACCAGAAGGGCAGCATTTATGCCCGGGAGAAGTTCCTAAGGGTCAGGAAAGAGGGAGGAGTAGAAACGGGACACAGCAGAAACGGGTCATTGATGCTGTAGTGTGGGGATTGTAATCACTGACATCATACACAACGTAAATGAATTGACAATGTGAGACTGATCTGCTCTACAACCTGTCACCTAGTGCACAAAAAAAGTTTTTATTTTTTAAGTGATCGGGTGTAGAGTTTTTTCTATACTACCATGACCTCACTAACAATAAGTGTCAAAAGAAAGCTATCCACAAACAAGTTTACATTCACCAGTAAAACAGCAAACATCAACACAATCCATAACACAGAGAACTGTTTCTTGGTCTTTGAAGACTACTTTATAACTTTTTACTTATTTTTCTTTAAATTTTTTAATTGCCTTGACTAATAAAGGCAAATAAAAGTCTGGCTGACTAGGAAGATCACAGATATTGAAAACCCTATGAAGGATTGTAGGGAGGAAATGAGCCAGTCAGGGTGCAGGGTAGCAACAATGAAACATATAACTATCCTCTAGTTCTTAAATGCTTCCTCCCCCACTATCATGATCCCAATTCTACCTTACAAATCTGGCTAGACCAGAGGATGTACATTGGTACAGATAGCAACTGGAAACAGGGAATCCAGGACAGATGACTCCTCCAGGACCAGTGGTAAGAGTGGCAATGCCTGGAGGGTGGAGAGAATGTGGGTGGAAAGGGGGAACCAATTACAAGAATCTACATTTAACCTCCTTCCTTGGGGATGGACAACAGAGAAGTGGGCGAGGGGAGACATTGGATAGTGTAAGATTTGACAAAATAATAATTTATGAATTTTGAAGGGTTCATGAGTGAAAGGGAGTGGGGAGGGAGGGGGGAAATGAGGAAGGGGGTAGGGAGGGGGAAATGATATTAAGGGCTCAAATAGAAGGCAATTGTTTTGAGAATGATGATGGCAACAAATGTACAAATGTGCTTGATACAATGGAAGTTTGTATGGATTGTGATAAGAATTGTATGAGCCCCTAATAAAATGATTTAGAAAAAGAGAAAGAAAACCCTATGAAGTACAGTTCATTTCTGACACTGCTTGATAGTCCTTATGGTAACTATTGCTTGTTGCCAATTAATGTGTGTGCATTGCAAACACAGACTTCAGTGCATTTTTCAGTGCCTACAACCATTTAAATATAGTGTGTAGGTCAGTGTCATAGGAAGGAGTTACATTCTGTGGCTCCTGCCATCAAGAATGACTTCCTCAGGCGGGAGCGGGTCTGTAACCATCCCAGAGACCAGTCCAGAGCCAGCCTGTACGCTCCTGCAAGAAGGACATGCAGTGGAGAAGCCAGGCATGCACGCAGGATAAAGGGGCGGAGAGTTTGATGAAAAGTCCCCCAGGGAAGTACAGACCTGCCTCTGCACTCCCAGGCTGTCAGATTTACCCTACTACCTACCTGCTACTCCTTTCTCCCTGAGGCTCATGACTTCTCACAGACCAACACTCCCACTACAGACCTGCCTTCACCTCCATCTGCTTTTCTGTTCTCCCCTGAGAAGTTCGGCCTTTCTAGTCATAGCCTCAGAGCACTCTGTTGGCAGAATGGTTCAAACCCAGCAGCTGCTCTGCAGGAGAAAGAGGAGGCTGTGACCTCCTGTACAGATATTAAAGCCTCTGAAGTCCACAGGGACAGTTCTACTCTGCCTGCAGGGCCACAGTGAGTCAGAATCAACTTCACGGCAGTGAATTTGGTTTTGCGCCATGCCCTCCAGCCTGTGTGTCTTATAAACTCTAGTCTCCACACCTACAATGAGAATCCCATGGTGGAGAGTTAGCTGTTGCCCTAATGAGACAAGCTATAAGGTGGGATGTATTTTGAGTCTCCACTGACAAGAAGGTGTGGCTTGTCAGACAAAGCCTAGCCCTCCAGCAAAGCCACGGGGGTGACATTCCCTTCCTAACAAAGCCTGATCCCCTAGGCAAATACCACCCCAAAATAACGCTGGCTCAAGAGTTGACAGAAAGTTCAGCATGCTTTTTTGGCCTGGGGAATGACATTCAGACATTTCCATCTCTTGCTCTGGATCCTGCATCTGGCTCATCCCCCTAACCTCAGGTTCTTGAGCTTTGTGTTGCAGCTTCTCATTCATTTGACCTCATTCACCAATGTCTGCCTGCAGCCTTGTGAATGACCAGATCCTCCAGGGGGATGTCTGAACTTGACATACGGCATTCCTCAGCCTCCAGCACCTCAGTGGTTTGTGAATATTATGAGACACGGCAATGGTTTTCAGAACCCTAGGACAAGATTGAATATATGAAGGGGAGCAGGGATAGTTATCAAGGATATTGGTATGGTACAGCATTTTGGAAAAGTTGGACACTTGGAGCATTTCTAATCCACAACTCATTGGGGTGCGTATTGTAGTAATATTTCTAAAATGAATTATTTTTTTACCCACTTAAGCTCTAAATCTCTTCTACTTCTCAAAGTCCAGCAGAGTTCCTCTCCCATCTCCTGAAACTAAAGCATTCTTGAGTTCAGCAGAAGTTATAGACCAGCTTTGTTTAAAACAAACAAATATATATACCTTCACGGATTTCCTAAGTCATCCAACAGTCCCCCAAATCACTGCCACCCACCCTCCTCCTTGAGCTTGCCAATGCTGCTGCGGATAAACAGAAGAAATATCTGGCCAAAGCAACAGAAAGGAGATTTTAGTGGAGAAAGGAGAGTTTACTCTGCCTGCTCAGACCACAGGGAGTAGGAGTCTGAGAGATGAATCCCTTTCCTCTGATTAAGCACATAGGAAAGTGACCTCCAGACCGCATCAGCTATTTGTTACATTATATTCTCAGAACTCAGAAGTAAAAGGGTCAGAATATTATTATTGTATATTTACTTGTAAACAGATGAAAACAATGCATTCATAAATATTTGATGATTTGATGCTTTGAAGAGGCTGGGAAGGCAAAAACTTACTAACACTTGGAGTCAGGCAGACCTAGGTTTGAACCCCATCTTCACTCTCTACTCACTTGAGCCTCAGGTAAATTACTGAACTTCATATTAGCTCAAATTCCTCTTAGATAAAATAGAAAATAAGTATAGCAATCTTATATTCTGACACATGAAATAACATAGGTTATCATGAAGTCAATATTTAAAAATTAACTTCTTATATCAAAAGGATATCATCAGACATATTTCTTTCAATGTAGTTTCCTAATCTCAAATGGTTTTCCAATATTTTCAGACTAACATTTGAACTTGAGGCTTAATTGGTTAGATGACAGGAAGGAAGTCTTACTATAATTTCAAATTTTGGACACTCCTAGAGAAGACACTGTTTTATACATTAGCTTGTCCTTGCTAATAAGTCCTATATGTGTGGATCCAACCCATCACAGATTGAAAACATTTTTGAGCAAAGAAAAAGCAATCACATGGTGAAGGCAATCCCTCAAATGCTATGCAGAAGTATAAAATGCTATTTACAGAGCATTTACATTCGATTAACCATTATGAATAATCTAGAGAGGATTTAAGTAGACAGGAGAATGTGCATAGGTTATATGCAAACACTGTGACATTTTATATGAGAAACTTAAACATCTAAAGATCTTGGTATCTTTGGGGGTCCTGGAAGCAAAGTCATGCAGATGCGGAGGGACGGCTCTATTCATAGTGTTTTAAATATTGATAAATGCAGAGAAGTTGGTTAAAGAAGAAAAGGAAATGAAAGCAAAAGCTTTTGTTATATTATGCATTTGCAAAATGCCTCTAGCTCAGGGAGAGTGAAAGTAAACCTAACATTGATATCATGAAACAGCAATATCATTATCAACCTCCTCCTCTTTGAACGTCTACCGAAACTCTGCTTACACGAAATGACACCTAAAAGTATTGGCTGTATTCACATCCTGGTATAAACTATACTTTTTATATACTGTACCCTTGGAAATAAAAACAAACATTTACGCACAGAACCAGTAACCTGTAATCAGATGATTTCTTTAGTCACTTGCTTACATTGGAAAGTTAAATATTCAAATGGTATATTTACATTTAAATAATCCTCTAGCTATATATTTACTAGTATTTAGACTGCAGCACAGTCAACTTAAGAGCTGAAATATTTACAACTAAATGTTCTAAATGTACATGTTGGCAATAAGTAATTAAAAGCCAAATGTGAAAATCATGCATTGAATTTGGACATGCCATAAGATGAATAAAAAGTCACAAGTGAAAAATTTACTTTGAAGGTTTACATATCTTAAGAGGAATCCAATGTTTAAGCTTTATTCTTTACTGAATTCAGTTTAATATCTAGAAAAGTTATACCAAGAGTCTAATTGTGGAAAGTTTTTACGCTTAAGGGTAAAAATTTGGAGTATCTTCACTATGTAATTGGGATCAGTGGGAAAGAAATAACAAATTCATTTCCACTTGCAGGTTGTTGCCAAGGTGCGATCAAGTTCATTCCTACTCACAGAGATACTGTGTGCAGCAAAGGGAGACCCCTCCAGGTCCTCAGAGTCTTCACACGTATCATTATGTTTGAGTCATTGTGGCTGCCATGTGTCAATCTGTCTCCTCGGCATTCTTCCTCTTCTTTGTTTTAGATTGTGTTTCTGCTTCACCATGCATGATGTCCTTCTCTGGGAACTGATTGCGTGTCCCAGACACTTGAGACAAAGTCTCACCATTCGGGATTCTACGGAGCCTTTTAGCTATACTTCTTCCAAGACCAATTTATTTGTTCTTTTGGCAGTCGGTGGTGTTTCCAATAGTCTTCACCAACACCCAAACTCTCTGCCCCAGAGGACACACGTTGTAGGAATAGTTTATCAATAATAACATCTGACTAATTTGCAACCTGCTTCTATTTCCTTTCCTTCCCATAAAGATACGACCCTTTACACGTAGTGAAGCTACTCCAATGAATTTAATTGGAATGGATCTACCAAAAGGGATGACAATATATGCTTTAACAGGCAAGGCAGAGCATTTTCAGAGTTCAATGAGTAACCCACAAAGAGAGGCGCATAGCTAAAGGAAGATGTTTGTTTCTGCCTTGTGGAAAGCATACTTAATCTTTTTATTTGCTTCCCCTGTTTCTTTTTCTAATGAGCTATTTTCCATCCCAAGACTCTCTTGCCTGCCACCTCCATGGGTGTCAACTGATTTTTCTGGTCACGTTATTTTAAAGTTTACATCGACACCTCTGAGACTCTACCAAAAGTATCCCAGTAAAAGGAAACTAAGGATGACCACCCCAAACCCACTTCCATCAAGTTGATTCTGACTCAGAGACCCTATACAGAGTTTGTGAGGCTTTAGATGAATAGCCTATTCTTTCTTCCACAGGGAAGCTGGTGAATTTTAACCATGAACCTTCAAGGTAGCAGTCCAATGCTTACCGAGAAGCAGCACCAGATCCCCGTAAGAAAGTCTGAGCACCATTATTCAAAGCTTTGGGGCAGGGGTCTAAGAATGTCCTGTCCCAGGCCCTGTAGTCCTCCTGGGTTTCTCTGGGAGAAAGATGGAACTTTCTACTCCCATAAACGATCTCTGACGCTCAGTTCTAGCCTGTGATATAGGATCCCTATGAGTTGTCATCAGTTCGATTTCAGTGAGTTTAGTCTTAAGTTTGGAAGGACCATAAATAAAGTATCAATTCCCTAATGTTCTCTTGTCCCAACTCTTTATGTACTTCATCCAACATACAACAGAATAGAATCACTTTAGAATGGTAAATCTTTGTAATGCTTTTTAAAACATTTTGGTACACTCAGCCAATATTTGTTTCCACGTGGGAAAGGAAATAATACACATGGAATGCCACGTGTCAGTGGATCACAGAATTTCCTATGTATTTTTCTCAAATCTTGCATGCCAATATGCAGCCATTGCAATTTGCTGAAGAAGCCCAGGTGGTGTAGGGAGTTCTACATTGAACTACTAACCAGAGGTTAACAGGTAAAGACTACAAGTCACCACACAGGGAAAATATAAGGCTTCTACCCTATCCTTTAAGGTACTAATGAGTCAGAATTAAGGTGGTGGCCCTGAGTTTTGCTTTCCTTTGGTTTTTTAACAATTCACTCACAGGTACCCCATGTTATTAAAGTACGTTGATAATCTGTGTAGTCTATCCAAAGTTCCAACCAGTTTTCCTGGCCACTAGTTTCTTAGCATTTATTCACTTGAGGGCATACGTTACTACCGGGTTAACCTTCTACAACGTATACTGGAAATATAATCCCAGCAAAATAAATCACTGTTGATTTCAAAAGAAAAGAATCACTATAACTTACACTATTTCTATTACAAAAGGACAAAATGAGAAATAAACAACTAAATGTAATGTTTGGATATTTTGATTTTGATAGAAATTAGATACTTTGTTTTTTAAACATATTGCAACCCTTACAGATATCCAAGACCTTGAAGTCTGGTTCTTTTCAGCTTGTTGTTGTTGTTGTTGCTAGGTGACATAGAGTTGATGTTACCCAAGGCAACATGATCCAACCCTATGCTGCCCTGTGTCTTCCTCACCATTGTTCCCAAGCCTGTGTACATTACTGCAGCCATGGGTGTCCTTGAAGGCCTCCTCTCCTTCGCTGTCCCTCTACTTTACCTAACATCATGTCCTTCTCCAGGGAATGGTCTCATCTGACAACATGTCCAAAGTGTGCATGGCCAAGTCTCACCATCTTTGACCCTAAGGAGTACTTTCGCCGTACTTCTAAGACAGATTGATTTGTCCTTTTAGCAGTCAAAGGTAGTTTGAAAATTCTTCTCCAGCACCATAGTTCAAATGCAAAGATTCTACTTTGGTCCTTGTTGTAGTTACATAATCTGGTGTCAATTTGAGGATTCAGAGTGAAGGGGTAGAGTCCAGCTTGTCAATCAGGTCATAGTCAATGAGGCCTCTGTGTGGGCATCACCTTCTCCTGAGGATTCTGGGAACTCCTGCATTTCCTCTTTGGAGGTGGGAGACACTCTCTCTGCTCAGTCCCTGTGGGACATCCTTGTTGAGAAGACACACGGAGAGAGGCTGATGGAGCCAGACCTTTGGAGCCGGAGAAGCCATGTAGCATCCCCTTCCAGCACTGAGATGCTTCCACCACCACTGGATCCACAATACTTCCCACTCACTGGCCTGTGATCTTCCTGCATTTGGCATCATTGCACGTATTTCGTGAATCTGAAGAGGACTTTATAGATTGACATTGAATATATGGGCTAATATCGGACTTATGAACTTGATCTGGCCTGGGCTGGGATGTTTTCTCAATATTCAATTGCTCTTGTATACAAAACTCTTTCTTTTACACATATGAGTGTCTATATGAATTTGTTTCTCTTGTCTATCGAGGCTAACACAGTCTTCTTTATGCAAGGCCTAACTTTCCAATGCAAATCAGGCAAATGCAGGAGGGTTGAGGGAAGGTGAGGGAGAAAGGGTGAACAGATAACAAAGATCTACATATAACCTCCTCCCTGGGGGATGGACAGCAGAGAAGTGGGTAAAGGGAGACTTTGGATGGTGTAAGACCTGGCAAAATAATAATAATTTATAAATTATCAAGGATTCATGAGGGAGGGGGGAGCGGGAAGGGAGGAGAAAAAATGAGGAGCCGATACCAAGGACTCAAGTAGAAAGCAAATTGTTTGAGAATGATGATGGCAACATATGTGCAAATGTGCTTGACACAATGGATGGATGCATGGATTGTGATGAGTTGTCAAGCCCCCAGTAAAATGATTTTTTTTAAATATATATTTTAAAGGATTGTGGGGGCCCTGAAAAAATTCAATTGCATCATGATATAGAGTAAATATGATGACTAACATTGTATTGAATCACTATTGTTCTAAAGGCATATGCTAGAAGTTATTTTGAATAAAATTATAGGCTTTGAATTTTTTTTCTATATGAGTTAAGAAAAAATAAATCAGGTCATTTATTTACTAAATAAAGGTAATTTACTTCAAAAAAAAAAGAAAAGAAAGAAAGAAAATACCATGGCTTGGGTCTGGTGCATCTCAGGGCTCAAAGTTACATCCTTACTTTTGAATACTCTAAAGAGGTCTTATGTAGCCAACTTAGCTCATGCAAACTTCTGTTGACCTCTTACTAAGTGGGGATCCCAACAAGACAAAAACCTGATACCTTCAACCATTTCTCCATTTATCATGATGCTACCCACTGGTTCATTGTGAAGAGTTTTGTCTTTATGTTGAGTTTTAATCCATACTAAAGGCTACAATCTTTGATATTCATCAACAAGTGCTTCAAATCCTCCTCACTTTCAGCAAGTAAGGTTATGTAATTTGCATATTCCAGATTGTTAATAAGCCTTCCCCTATCCAAATGCCACCTTCTTCTTCATTTAAGCCTTTGATTATTTGCTCAGTATACAGATTGAATAAGTATGGGGGAGGATGTAACCTTGACATACATGTTTCCTGATTTTAAAGCATGCAGTATCCCCTTGTTCCATTCACACAATCACCTCTCGATCCATGTACAAGATTCATATGAGCATCATGGAATGTTCTGAAATTTCCATTCTTCTCAAGTTTATCCATAATTTGGTAATGATACGCATAGTGGAATGCCTGGCCATCATAAATAAAATACAATAAAAATATTTCTGGTATTTTTTTCCTCGAGCCAAGAGCCACCTGATATCAACCATGATATCCTTTGTTCCATGCTCTCTTCTGATTTCAGTCCACAAAAGTTTACTTGCATGTGTTGTCAGCGTTGTTTTTCTGTGGTTGATCATTCTGTTGGCTCCCCTTTCTTTGGAATGGACACAGATATGGATCTCTTCCAGTCAGTCGGCAAAGATGAGTGATTGCTTCCAGAGCTTCATCAGCTTGTTGACACATTTTAATTAGTATTCCACGAATCCCTGGAGCTGGTCCTTGGCCAGTGCCTTCAGTGCAGCTTGACCTGCTTCCTTCACCAACATTGGTTCTTGCTTGTATCCTACCTCTGGAAATGGTGGAATGTTGATGAGTTCTTTTCGGTAAAGGGATTCTGGTAAAGTGCTCTTTCCACCTTCTTTTGATGCTTCCTGCGTCTTTCAATATTCTCCCCTTAGAATCTTTCATTATTGCAACTGGAGGCTGGAATTTTACCGTGAGGTCTCTCAGTTTGAGATATGTTGAGAATGTCCTTCCTTTTTAGTTTTCTAATTGTGATCTTTGCCCAATTCATGATAGTATTTGGCTTTGTCTTTTCTGTGAAATGTTTGAAATTTTCTCTTCAACTGTTTGACTTAATCATTTCTTAATCATCAGACAAGTTTTGCAGTCTCTTCTGACATCTACTTTGATGTTTTCTTCCTTCCCTGTCTTCATGAATGATGGTCTTGAGGTCCTCCCAGAGCTCAGCTTAATGTTCAATGCATCAAAACTGTTATTGAGATGTTCTCAAAATTCAGGTGGGATAGACTCAAAGTCATCTTTTGGCTCTTGTGGGATTGTTTTAATTTATTTCTACTTTATTTTGAATATACATCTGAGCAATTGTTGTTCTCTTCAAAAGTTGGCCCCTGGCCTGGATTTTAGCTACTGATATTGAGCTTCTCCATCATGTCTTCCCACAGATGTAGTCATTTTGATTTCTGTTTATTCTATCTGGAAAAGACCATCTATAATATCACCTTTGATATCACTGAAAAATCCATTTGATATGAATACTTCATTAGTTTTGCAATATTCTATAATGTAGTTTCCAGCTATGATGATGAAATTGAAGAATTCTACCAACAAATTCAGCTGGAACTTGATAAAAATGCAATCAAGGTGCACTGATAATAACTAGCAATTGGAATCCAAATGTTGGAAACAGGGAGGAAGGAACCGTAGTATGAAAATGTGGCCTGGGTGATAGAAATGGTAAAATGCATTGATTCCTAAACCTGTATTCTCTAACTTTAGCTAGTTTTTCAGTTTCATACTATGCATTCTGAGAACACCTTGAATGCTCACCCACAAACATGGAGCGCATCAACGACATAGGCTAGTCTAGTGTCCAGTTGGACCTCGTCAGCTGGGGCGACCTCCGTGTCTACAGGTAGTTGCTGCAACAGCAAAAGCGATCAAGGACATGGTGCACAGAGTTGTGAGAAATGCCCTTGATGACTCAGCTCTCTATGTGGCATAAATCCTTTCCAACTCCAACTTAATTTAGACTCTTTAAGTTAGATTGATCTCCTATGAAGTTCTTATTTTAGCAGCCTATCTCATCAGATTATGTATGCCTTTTATAAATCCAGTCACATCGCTGAATCCAGTCAATTATGATGCTTTTTCATCACACGATTGTTTATATCTCACTAAACAACTTTTGTTACCCAATGGGATTTACAAGCAGCACCCTTTTCTAACTCCAATATAATTCTTTTTTATGTAAATAGGTTTTATCTTAAATCTAATTTTACCAGTTTTTATTACCAGGGATTATATGCTATTTCTATCAAAGTCCTGGGAAAGTAGAACTTTTCCTTTCTTAGGTATAAGAAGGTGAGCCAATAACATTCACAGGTGCTTACAAATTGACTTCTGTATGGTCAGTAATTATTTTCAAACAAATTAATGCAGAACTTCATAATTAACCATAATCTGGCAGTGCATGGGAAACAAAAGAGGTTTCCCATGTGCTCTGACACACACACAAGAAAATGCTTCCTCCAGTGAAAGACCGTCTAGAAATGCTATTGCTTCCTTTTTCTCTAATAATTAGTAAACTGTCTTGCCAACTCAGCTAACCACCCCTTTTGCCAATGTTCATTTACATGAAAAAGAAGGAAATAATAAACCTCCTACACATGTTAATATTATAAACAATAAACCTGTAGGTAGCCTTGAAATTTTAAATACGTATTCAAAACTGATCCCAGAATCAAAAATTCAAGTCTGAAGACTTGAGTTGCAAGCAAGATACATTTACTGGTTTATGGTTTGAATCACAAAGTAAGACCATATTTTTGTGATTGTTGCCTGCTTTTTTTCTCATAGTGTTCAACAGGATGCTCATTTAAATGTAGAAGACTTAGTCACCATATGGAAAACTACTGGTGAGTTGACTTTAATGAGGTCGCCCATCATGCCAAAGTTTCCTGTCTCACATTTTCACCTTCTTGCTATTAATTCCTGTGACAACAACCATAGAGAGAAAAGGCCTACTCACCATGAATTTTGAAATCTGCAGATATTTTCCAAGGGACTAAAAATTTGACTCAGGAGTATAGAAAAGACGGCAGTTTGTGTCATAATATAATAGCCTATCAAGTTTACTCTCCTAGAGGGGAACAATGGGCTGATGTGGGCAGGGCTCAATGACAACTATATTATACCAAAATATTTTCAAATGTTTCTTGCTTAAGTCTTGTACTCCCCAAATCACCTGAGGAAGGAGAAGCTGAGTCACCTACTTAAAAAAAAGGGGGGGGGGCGGTAGGGTTGGGGAAGAGATCATGTTTGGAATACAGACAACTAAATTTTGGTCAGTCTGTTATTGACATCCTAGTCAATGGCTACCGCTGCCAATCTGGATCCTGGACCCTGGATCCGGCACCCAACGTCATAAACTGCTCATGAACTGTCTGACCCACTAACTACCTATTCCAATAACTAATGACAGCCAGCTTCCTGGAGTCATTGTCAATCACTGTACCATCATCAAACAAGCTTTGTATGTTCGATTGTGGTATCCACATCCACCCTACCAGGGTAACTTGCCTTAATCTGACTTTTGTCATTGAAGAGCAGTTAAACTGTTCTGCATAAATCACTACAAACCTTAATCTCATTACATTCCCTCACTCTAAATGCCAGAATAAAGATAACTTCTTAGTCCAACATTATATATCCCCAGATATGTTGGAAACTTTCAATGATCCAAGGAACCCTGGTGGTATAGTGAGTTACACATTGAGCTGGTTATCACAAGAGCAGTGTTCAAACCCACCAGCCACTCTGCTGCAGAATGATGAGGCTGTCTGCCTTGGTAAAGAGTTATGCCTTGGACACCCACAGGAGCACTTCTTGGACACCCACAGGAGCACTTCTACCGAGTAGTCACTGAGTCAGAAAAGACTCGATGGTGGTGGAGGCCGTGGGTTAAGAGCAATGAGCTAAATGCATAGTAACTCTCCCTGAGTACTTAGTACTTAGACCCAAACTAAGATGTTTGACAGAGTTTGGACTAATGTCTACTTATCATACTTCTCATGCTGACAAATGGTCCAATAAGACTCCTATTTGCAAAAAATACTCAAAAATCCATGATTTTCACCCTTTATTAGTATATATTTTTATATGGAGTTTACCACACTTAAACTTGTTTTCACAGCTGGAGAATGGCAGGCCAATACACATGAGCACATTTAGGGTTTACCTTAAATTTAAATAAACCCTAAATGGTCTCTCTCATGATAAGAGGTTTAATTGGATTGAATACATAAAAGTTTTAGAAAGAAAAATAAATACACCATCAAGAACTAAACAAGGTTGAGCGAACCGGAATCCTCAAAAGAAAATCCAGATATTGGCTACCTTTCTTTTAGAAAGGGTCTTCCTCATTTATTATGGAATCGCTGGTTTAAAACAAAACGTACCCAGTGCTATTGAAGGAATAGCTGATAACATTTCCAACTTGCTAGAAGCCCAGAAAAAACTCCTTGAATTCTCTTGAAAATTGAGACTGGGATAATAGAATTGCCCTAGATTTCATAATGGAGAGAATGCTATTACTAAAGCCTTTAGTTACATTCAAGTCCATACCTCAGATGAAGTAAAGAAAGAATATGTAACAAATATGCCACAATGGTTTCACATTCATAACGACCCAAGCCCCCTCCTCGTTCACATATGTAACTGGTTGCCAAAGAATATAGAATCTTGAGTTAGATAAACTTTGCTAGTATCACTTATGACATGTAGGGTTATTAGCACTATCATTAGCTCTATTAAATGTATAAAAGCTACTGCTGATCCAAATAACTGACATGTCACTCACGAAATGACTCGTGCACATTCACGGAATCTCTCCCATGAATGAATTTGAGTCCTCTTTCTAAAGACTATCTAATTACATAATAACCCCCTCATTCCTCGATTATGGCCCTGTGCCACACTAACACTTCCCTGAAGACTGAGTGCTGACTCTGGACATAGTGCGGACAGCAGATGGTACCTGACCAAAAATTATGCCCTGTTTCTTAAAGATTTTCACTAAGTCAAGTGGCCATCCCTAAAGTAAATTGAATGAAAGAGTCCTGCAGAAGAAAGCAATTCTATGTGCAATCATATAATTTCACAGAACTCCTTGATCAAAAGGAGGGAAAGATGTATGAGAGTCTGAAATCTAAGGCCCTTGGAATATATAAATGGGGCCACCTGAAAGCACGCTTAAGTCCAGCTTAAAGTTTTGAGATGAGCTTAAAACCCAAGTTGAATTTTAAAGATATTTTTTATAACAGCAGCTTCTTTAACATTTGTGCTGACCTCTGCCCACACCCCCTTAGGGAAACATATTTTCTCTGTTGCTTGACAGACAAGGGATGTCACACCCACTTACTGGGTATCTTTTTCTTTACAGTTAAAAAAAAATCAACCGCAGAGTGCAACGGGTCTCAACATACAGCAATATTAACAAATCTTCTTTACATTTGACTTCACAGAAAAAAACATGCTTGAAAAAGTGATTTCAATAACCAGTTCCGAGAAAAATATGTCCCGCCATTGCCCAAGTATCTTTCAGAAGATACTTATAATTTTAAATAAGTATACTTTCTCAATCATGCAATCCTACAAACAAGAGTGGAGGGGGCCAAAAAGTTCTTGGAAATTTTTAAATGATTAATGTAACTGTATAGGAATTTTTGAAGCCTCATCAAAAGCTATTCATAATTCTTGCTAAGCCCTTGCCCCCGAGCAGCCTGCCCTCAATTCCCCTGATTGTCTTCTAGAGATGATCCTGATTTTGAACTAGGCAACAATACTTGCTTCTTTATTGTCTGGGAGAGCGGCCATCCTCACTCTGTGAATTTGGATGGTTTCTCAGTCCAGACCATCTCTGGAGTTTCAATAAATCTCTTTGACTTTCCTTTTACAGAGTATTTGTTTTCACACTAGGACCGTATGCACTGATGTCAGGTAACAGCGACATGTTGGAAAGGAAGACGAGGAATCACGCAGAACAAGAACACCAGAACAGATGCCACAAAGACTTTTCGTCAAACCAACACCATGTCGCCAGCAGCTCTTCTCTCTCGGGACACGAGGGAAAAGGCAGATGCTCTGAACCTCCTGAAAGGGAAGCACTAATGATGGATTTGGCTGCTTTAAGCTTCAGTGTTCACGCCTGCCTATCTCTAGGGGGTGAGCAGATCCTGAGGGAACAACTCTCCTCTTCTTAAGAAACCAGGCACTTCATGCATGAAAATCAACATCTTCCAAAGGGGCTCTGATCCACACTGCATGTTGCCTCGGGCTGGAACATTCACTAGTGAATGGGAGAAAAAAATATTGAAAAGTCCCTCTGGGAGATTTTTGGCAACTCATTTAGAATTTTCCACCATAAATATTCATTAAAGTCCTCGTGTCTAAAATGGGGTTGCCAGCTGTAGGGAGACAAAGTATCGGAGAGCACCCACTGCCCGTGGGAAACCTGCAGCCTGGTATCTGAAGGGTCCTTTCTTGTTAAATTGTATAATAAAAAATAATTTCCAGGTATTTTGTCAAGTGGGTTGAATTATTGCATCTTTTCCCCAAGTGCCATGGACCATTCCTTCAGCCACATCTGCAGGATCTAGCACTGATGACGATCACTATTTATTATGAATCTGCCTTCTTAGTTCCTAGAAGAGAATATCATGGACACCCAACTTAAATTCTGATACTTATTCAGCGATTTGACTTCTAGGGTGGAGTCTTGGTCGTCTTTGAGTCAACCTGAAAACGTACAAAAAAAAAAGCCCTTTCCTGCTTTGACACAAGGCTGGATGTTAAGATGCTCTGTCAGCCCCTAGCAAAGGAGCTGCCCTGGCAGCAATCACTGCCTCATTGCCAAGCCTGGACCCTCCGACAGAGCTCTGCCTCCTGGGAAAGCTTCAGACTGCTTCACCCCGCTCCATGCGACTTTGTTGTGAACACCAGGTGCTACTGTGGGAACAGATGGGGCTTCAGAGAATATTTGGGGTGAGCAATCCTTTCAGGGGGACAACATATACAGCGACAAAGAAGCTAGTGGCTGCTGAGCACAGGGACAGAGACCTTGCTCAGGAGAAACCTGCCAGTCAAGGGTAAGCTTGTTTGCAAGTTTAAGGGATACTTAGCTGACAGCTGACGGCCGGTGCTGTGATGGATAGATGCATAGGAATGCTACAATTCTATAAGCAAAGGGGGTGGTTGAGCTCTTAACCAAGGAGCCAGATAAACGATCGATTAGAACAAGTCTTTTATAAATAATTTCTCTCTTTCTCCCCCAGCTCCACCCTCACCCCCTCAACACTTCTTGGGTCTCAATTTCTTGGAAAAATGACTCTCTCTAGAATAGACCACATTAAGAACAATAATAACAGGCTGTTCCTAGAGTACGGTAGCTATTTGTGCTGATTGCCACTGAGTAAAAATCGGTGGGGTGGGGACTGGAAGGATGAGGGGGAGAGAACCAGCTGCGATAGTGGAGAGGCCTTAAAAGGGTTTGTGGGAAAAGTCCTGTGATAGTTGTGTTTGGGTGCCAACATGGCACCTATAAGAAGGTATGGGTGGAGTTTAGCCTGTCAATCAGTCACAGCTTGATGGCCTTTTTTAGAAGTGTGATCGAGATAAATGATCTCTCTGGAAGCACACTAAGACCTGTACAAGCCCTGTGATGTGGCCACATGCCATTAGATCCACATCACTTTGCATCCAAAGACCTATGTATGGTCTTGCTGCTTTCTGTATCATTGAATGTGGCAGTGAGAGTCTGAGGATGGATTTATGGACTAGGATCAGACTTACAACTTGATCTGGACTGGGATGGGATGTTTGCTTGATATATGATGACTCTTGATGTAAATCTCTCTTTGACACATATCTGATTGTCACTGGATTCATTGATCTAATCAACCCGGCCTAACACATCTCCATTACCTTCTACATTCATCTTCCATGAAATTGTTGAAGTCCCATTGTAGGGGAGTTGGTCACCCCTGTAGAGTCAGGAGCATACTAAGAAGGAAGGTTCAGAGTGTGGATACAAACTAGTCTCAAACTTACTCAGATTAAGTGATTTGTCTTTGAATCGATTCAGAAATGTGATACGCTCTGCATTTTAAACTAACTTCTTGTCAGGCTGAGTCCAAGGATTTAGCCTTACCTACTTCTCCATGGCTATTTCAGTAGTTCTCCTAAGCCAAAAACAAAGCTCTAGGAATTGACGGACTGCCAGGTGAAATGTTTCAGCAAGCTGATGAAGCATTGGAAGCACTTACTTGTTTATGCCAGGACATTTGGAAGACAGTTACTTGCCCGACTGACTAGAAGAGATTCATATTTGTTCCCATTCTGGAGAAAGGTAACCCAACAGAATGCTCAAATTATTGAACAACATCATTGACACGACAAGTAAAATGTTGCTGACTATCTTCCAACAACAGTTGTAGCAGAGCCTTGACTGTGAACTTCCAGAGGTAGGTCAGTCTGGATTCTAGACATGGAGCAAAGGATATCATTGCTGATGTCCGCTGGATCTTGGTTCCAAGAAGAGATGATCATAAAGATGTTTACTTGTGTTCTATTGACCATGAACAGGCAGTCAACTATGTAGATCATGACAAAATGAGAAGAATGGGATTTCCAGGACACTTCATGCGCTTGTGCTGAACATACACATGGATCAAGAGGTGGCTGTGTGAAGAGAACAATAGAATGTGGCATAGTTTACAATCAGCAAACGTGTGTTCCAGGGCTGTAGCCTCTCAGCATACTTATTCACTCTACATGATGAGCAAACCATTTGAGAAGGTAGATTCTATGAAGAAGAATGCAGGATCAGGATTGGGGGAAGATTTATTAACAACTTGCAATATGCAGATGGGACAAACTTGCTTGCTTAAAGAGAAGAGGCACTTATTGATGAAGATCAATGGTTTCAGCCTACAATGTGAATTGCAATTCAGTGTCAAAACACCTGTATCCTCACAACTGGAACAACAGTTAGGTGACATCATGATAAATGGAGAAAGGATTGAAGTTGTTACTGATTTTGTCTTGCCTTGTTCCACAATTAACGCTTTTGGAAACAGCAGTGAAGGGTCCAAAGGACCCATTACCTCGAGTAAATTTGCTGCCCACGGCCTCTTTAGTGTGTTGAAAACCAAGGGTGTTACACGGGGCACGATGTGCTCTTAACCCCAGCCGTAGTATTTTCTACTGCCTCGTATGCTTGTGAAAGTTTGACAGTTTATAAAGAAGGCTGAAAAGAATTGATCCATTGGAATTGGGGGGCTGTTGAAACATCCTAGCTGTACCATGGACTGCAAAAGTATGAATAAGTTTCTCTTGGAAGTGATCCTTAGAGGCATAAAAGGTAAGACTTTGTTTTAAAAACTTCGGACATGTTGGCAGGAAGAACGGGTCCCTGGAGTCGGTCATCAGGCTTGGTCTAGGAGAGAGGCAGCAGAAAGAAGGAAGCCCTCAATGAACTGGAGTGACGCAGTGACTACCCAAGTGGTCCCGAGAAGAGGAACGGTGGTGCGGATGGCGTGGGACTGGGCAGCGTTTTGTTCTGTTGCGCAGAAAGTCGCCGTGCATCAGAACCAATTCGATGGTACCTAACAACAACAGCCAGGTAAGCCTCCTCATCTTGTTTTCACATTATTTTCCCGCTGAGATGGACCAGCAAATCCTGCTGTGCTGGCGATCAAACTCTAAGTCCCCACTCTGTAAAGGATCCTATTGTAAGACCCCAAACAGCTAGTTTGCCTCCTCAGGGTCATCAGCCCAGCAATTGTCACCTTCCTGAGTGACATCCTTGGAAATTCATCTCATGTCACTTTTGGCAGCTGAACCAACAGGGCACCACTCACTTATTTATGAGCTGAGCATTGGGAGCCAAGAGGCTCTGTCTTCAGATCTACAGGGCTGCTGATTTTAAGAGAGCGGCGGCATATTTATTCAAAACCATCCTTGGCTGCATGAGACCTTTACACATTTGTAAGTAAATAGAGTGGGATTATTCAGGCTTCCTGTGCAGACCCTCATTCATTGCCATCCCTAAAGGCTTTGGGCTGCTCAGCAAGAGAGGTTTCCAGCCAGTCAGAAGGGCAGCATTCATCACCAGGTGATTTGTTTACAGCCTTGCACCTAAAAGTCTCCCAGCTGTACTGTAGAAGAATCACTAAGCAGGCAGAAAATGTGGACACCTCTCTGCTAATGCTTTGGAAAGAATCCCCTCACAGGACACACCAGCTCTTAGGCAGATCGGGAATGGAAAACCTGTGTCTGAAAAGAGGGTCACCAAGGGTCACCTAGGCTAGACTCTCCAGTGAACTCAACATGCCCAATATTCACAAAATCTAAAGCAATTCCTCTTGATTCACAAAAATTTTGGTAAGGCCTCCAAGATAATGTGCTTCACTCTGGGGACTAACTAGCAAGGGGAGCTCATGAATTGGATTTGAATGAGGTGCGTGAAATACTAAGAAACCAGCTTAAAATCAGATGTTTTCAGATATTGAATTCTTCTATGTTATTTTAGCCTACCTTTGTCCTTACTTTGTTTCTTTGTCTTTATATAGAGATTGCACGGTTCTCTAAAAACATGGCAATCTAGCATAAATCCTGCACCTTTTCTTTAAGGTCCCCCCAAATGACTCAGAATTTCGAGAAGGTGGCCTCATTGATGAAGCCTAGGAAAAAAATGTCCACACAAAAATAGAACAAGAACGTGACATATTTTGAAGCTGAATTGTTGTTGTCTGCTGACAAGGAGTCCAGGAGAGCCTATTGCTGACAAGGGCAGAGAGCAGGCTGAGGCGAGAAAGCCGAAGTCTATCTCTGTACGTGCTGACAACAGGAAACAGTCAGGTTTGATGCTGCTGAACTGCTTCAAAATTCAGTCAAAAGCAAGCAATTAATATATTTTAAATGATGTGATAAGAAACAGGCTTTGCAAAATAGTCCCATGAGGTAAATAATGGCTTTCACAGTATTCAAGGCTTTCAAGCAATGGGACTAAAGGGAGCAAGGTTCACAGGAAAACAGTTCCTCAAGGGCTTTTCAAACCATCAGTTGACGTCATCCTTACCTGGGGGCTGGCAGACCTGAGCCTCCTAAGGTATAAGGCTCCATAGCTTGTCTAAATGACCCTGCTTCCCTTTTCTTGAATTACAGCATCCTCGAATAATTGAGGTTTTGCAACAGACCCAGGCCTTGGATAATTAACATGTGTCAGAGGAATTTTTTTACTATAGGGAATATTTTACTATCGGGGAAGGAGTTGTTATATCCTGGACATTTTAACAAGCTAAACCTCAACAGACTCAATTACAAACTATGCTACTACAATTCCAGTGTTAGATTAACAAGACTAATTTTTTTCACCCACACTATCAGAATCAAAAATAAACCAAATGTCAAGGTACTTCTTATAAGTGTAAGTAACTCAGAGACCCTTTATGAATACATATGAAACATGTACATTTTAGAAATCTGTTTTATAACAAAATAAGTTGAAACTAATCATTACAAAGTTTCATACTGTCCCATTATGAAAGTAGAGTTAATATGCATATTTTTAGTTCTTAAAAATTAAATGAGTTTTATTGAGCTGTAATTAACACATTATACACTTTAACCATTCAAGAATATAAAAAGGATTATACCATCATCACCATGATCAAGAATTTTTTAAAACGTTTTATTAGGGGCTCATACAACTCTTATCACAATCCATACATACATCAATGGTATAAAGCACATCTGTGCATTCATTGCCCTCATCATTTTCAAAGCATTTGCTCTGCACTTAAGCCCTTGCATCAGCTCCCTTTTCCCCCTCCCTCTCCTCTCTGCCCCCCCTCGTGAGCCCTTGATAATTTATAGATTATTATTTTGTCATATCTCGCCCTGTCCGGCGTCTCCCTTCACCCCTGTTTCTGTTGTCCGTCCCCCAGGGAGGAGGTCACATGTAGATCCTTGTAATTGGTTCCCTCTTTCCAACCCACTCACCCTCTACCCTCCCAGTATCGCCCCTCACACCCCTGGTCCTGAAGATATCATCCGCCCTGGATTCCCTGTGCCTCCAGCTCCTATCTGCACCAGTGTACATCCTCTGCTCTATCCAGACTTGCAAGGTAGAATTTGGATGATCAAGAATTAATATTCGTTTTGATCCCTGAACAATTAATGCCAAATGAGCTAGTTCACTAAGAACATAGTTGCATAGAAAACAAACTTCCATTCCATTTTAGAATTCTTGCTGGATCTATGGATAAAGTAGTGACTGTGAATCCCACTTGGCAAAATACTCTGCTTGAAGAGGCACCTCACTATGCTCTGGAGACACCTGGTCACAACCTCTCCATTAGTTTATTGATCAGATCTGAAGGAGCTATAACAGGCGATTCTTTGAAGAGCCAAGTATTATGAAGCAGGAGCCCTGGTAGCATAGTGCATTATGAGATGAACTGCAAAATACAAGGTCAGCAGTTCAAAAGCACCAGCCACTCTGCTGAAGAAAGATGACGTTTCCCACTCCTGTGAAACACTACAGTCTCAGAAATCACTCTGTCCTCTAGGGTCATGATGAGTCAGAATCAACTTGCTGAAAGTGAGTCTGGTTTAGGAGTTTTATAACTCCTAACAAATGAGCAACAGTGGGCTGAAGACAAAAGTGGTCAGAGAATAATGTGTTGACTGCAATTGTTGTTAGATGCCATCAAGCCGGTTTCAATTCAGAATGACCCTCTGGGCACTAGAACTCAAGACTGGCAGGATGCGTGGTATCTTGGGTATCGTGATGCTGGAGCCTATTGCTGTGGTCCTGGGCCAGTCCATCTTCCCTGTGAGCTTCCTCATTTGTGTGACTCTCTGCAAGCATTACGTTCTTTTCCAGGTATTGGTCTCTTCTGATAACATGTCCAAAATATATATGAGGTGACATTGTACCACGCCCATTCCTAAGGAGTATTCTGGCTGTACTTCTAAACCCATCTGCCAGTTTCTCCTATGGTGGTGGCTTGTGTGTGGCTGTGATGCTGGTAGGTGTACCACCCGGGTTTCAAAAGCCAGCAAGCTCAACTATGGTGGCCATGTTTTAGGATAGTTTCCAGACTAAAAGAAAGGAAGAGGTGGTCTACTTTTGAAAAGGTCGACATTGAAAAACTTATGATTTTCATGACAGTGGTTACTGAAAACCATAAGGCTCTAACTTAACTTTAATGGAAAGTGAAGGACATATAGAATCCCTGGGTGGTATAATAAATGGTTAATACGCTTGGCTGCTAACAATAAGACTGGAGGTTTAAGTCACACTAGACTTGTCCTGGAAGAAACACCATGTGACCTACTTTTCCAAATCCTAGCAATTGAAAACGCTAGGGCACATACTTCTAGTTTACACAGAGGGTTTACACAAAGGGTCTGTCATCAGTTGAACTCAAAGCCGTTAAACCGAGGGCACCATGAGGAGAGGCCTCAAATGACCAAGGGTGTAAAGATGCATGGGGCCGTTGCTACTATCACTCAATGCGGCTCTGAGAAGTGTAGCCTACAATGGAAGTCAAAAAGTAATGCTGCAGAATTAGAGAAAGCTTTATTAATCAAAAAAGACCCCAAAGCGAAGCTTTTGTTTCTTTGTATACCCCCCCATCTAAGTCTATATAGTACTAAAGGACATGTTTCAATATTTCTAACCATTCCTCAAGAATTCTGTGCTCTTTGATTTGCCCCACATTAAAATCACTGTTTTGGAAAACCTCAAGGGAGTCTAATTGGATTCCTTTTAAAAGCTCTTTGAGTTTGGGGAACAAAAAAGAAGTCTGCTGGGGATAAAATAAGGGATGTGGGGTGGATGGAATGGGATTTCCCTTTGCTCCAGTCTAAGAGTAAGCAGGTGTATTTATTGTGATTAAAACTAGAAAGCAAACAAGCAATCCACAGTACAAAATTCCTAACCTTTTCCTCACCAATGCCGTTTGTGTTTTCTTTAAAATTCTTCATAATAAACACCCATAAGGGTCCTCTGTCCTTCAAGGAAATCTGTCGAACTTACCCATGTGGAATTCCAAAAACATCAGTCTGCATACCCTTCTGAAATGATCTCCCATCCTTGATGTTAATCGTCCCAGCAGATCCCTGCAAATCACTTTGTTGATTGGACTTTGGGGGGAAGATTCCTTAACAAGCTTAATAAGACAAGTGCATTACTGAGAGAACTTGCCCGCAGTCTGCCACTGCTCAGAGAGCCATGTTTAGGCTGATTTTGTTTGGAATAATCTCAGGCATGTGTGAACTGGAACCTTCGTAGTAATACCAATCCTAGTACAAGCAACAGGGTTAATTTAATGACTGTTTACATGAATATTTACTGATAGTCTTTGGCGTGCTCTAATTAGACAGAAGGAAGATACAGAGTTGAGAAATCTCCTTGAGAGCCGATATTTGTTCGCTATTATATGGAAACATAAAGTTTGGCAGCATCATCTGGATCAAACTAAAGGGAGAAGTGGAAAATTCCATATGGACAGACAGGCAGAAAATGAGATTACACTGTGTAAGCTGATGAAGTAGACTTCGATTTCTGCAACATCGTGAATTTTAAACTAGCCATTGTAAATACAGAAATAGAACTTCAAATGAATAAGCACAGCCACGTAGCTACTAGTTTTTCGCACTGTGTTGGTTTATATGATGCTGTGATGATGAAATTTATGCCCTGGTATCTCAAATGCAACGGATGGAAAGATTTCAGGAGAACTTTCAGACAAAGACAGACTGGGAAGAAAGGCC